>NW_027186473.1:18110443-18112150 GCF_028583685.1 Petaurus breviceps papuanus
CGTATAGGAAGACTTATTTGAACTAGAGAAGATTAAAGCAAGCTAAAGCAGGAAAATAATATTCATGAGGAAAATAATACCCTACCTCTGTGGAAGGTGCCACTATCATTCCAGTTCCCAACTTTTCTTAATTCTACTGCCTTCCCTCTGTTAATTACTTCCTATTTATCCTTGTATATACCTTGTTTGTATACATTTGTTTGTATGTTGTCTTGCCTATTGGATTGTAAGGTCTATAAGGTCAGGGATGTCCTTTGAAACTTTTTGGCAAGTATTAAGTACTCAATAAGGGGCAGATAGGTGGTAAAGTGATTAGAGCACAGGACCTGGAGTCAGGAAAATCTTAGTTCAAATCAGAACTACAGCACTTACTGGCTATGTGACCTTGGGCAAATCACTTAACCCCTAGTTGCCTCAGTCCCTCACTTTTAAAATGGGGACACATTGGAGAATGAAATGGAAACCCCTCCAGTATCTTTGCTAAGAAAACTCCATAAACACTTGTCCATGGGCATTAAGACTTGGACATGACCAAAACAGAATTCATTACCTCTCTGATTAAAAATCATCCCCTCTACTGAATTTCCCTAGTCTTTAGATTCATAAATTTGATGGTATCTTCAACTTCTCACTCTCACTCATCCCACACATTTAATCCATGGCCAAATGTTACAATTTTACTACCACAATACATCTTGTTTGGACCCCTTTTTTCCCAATCGCACTGATATAAATCTATTTCAAGTCTGTCTCTTTGTCTGCTTCTCTTTCTCTTTCATTCTCTCCCTCTTTTTGCTCTCTCCCTCTCCTTCCTTCCCTCCCTTTCCTATGCTGTTAAAATAACTTCCTTGATGTTTCTGACTGAAAACATCTCTCATATTCATGTTTTTCTCTTCAATCACACAGTTACTACTCCAATTCCTCATCTCTTGCCTAAATTCTTTCAAGAGCTTTCAAATTGCTTTACCTTCCTTAAGTCTCTCCACATCCTAGTCCATCTTCCACATAGCTGCCAAAGCGATTTTCCTAAAATGTAGATCTGCAGATTCACCCAATAAGCTATAGTGTCTTCCACTTAAATAAAGAATCAAATATAAAGTACTTTGGAATTTAATGTTTTTCATAACCTGGCACCTTTCTACGTTTCTAATCTTCTTACCTGTTATTCCCTTCTACATATTCTTATTATCCATCAGTACTGAAGTACTGGATATTCTTTACAACCAACATGCCAATTCCACCTTCATTGACTTTCACTGCCTATCCTCCCATATCCAGAATATTCTTTTACCTCAAATCTACCACTTAATGTCCTTACCTTCCTTCTAATTTTAAATCAAATCTCATTATCTCCAAGGAGGTCTTTATCCATGTATTCCAGAGGTTAGTGCCTTCCCCTTTGAGGCTATGTTCCATTTATTCTGTATGAATCCTCTACCTGCCTATTTATTTACCATGTTTCCCCGATAATAAGACACTGTCTTATTTTTTTTTTTTTGGACAGAAAAACACCAGAGGGCTTATTTTCAGGGTGGGCTTATTTTAATGAACATTGACAGCAATTTTAATAAACAGGTAAATGTGAACAAAAAAATGTACCTTTATTCAATAAGCAAATCACTGGGGAAGAACAGGATGACGCGCTCACTGCTGCAGCTCTGATTGGATGCAGCTCAGAGCGCTGCGTGCATTTCACGGGGGGGGGGG
>NW_027186473.1:18112250-18125164 GCF_028583685.1 Petaurus breviceps papuanus
GGGGAGAACGGTGCATACAGAGGGTACCGTAATGTAGCGTGTAGCGCAGGGGATCACCTTCACTACAGTAGCAATCTCAATAAGGCTTATTTTCGGGGGAGGGCTTATTTTAGAGGAATCTTACACAGTAAGGGGAGGGCTTATTTTCGGGATAGGTCTTATTATCGGGAAAACACGGTAGGTATGGTCTTCCCAATTAGAATGTCAGCTCCTTGATGTAAAAACCACTTTCCTTTTTGTATCCTCTGTGCTTAGCACAATACCTGATCATAGTAAGAGCTTGCTGTTTAAATGACTGAAATAAAGGGGACAGTACAAAATGCTGTTAATACTCTGTGCAAATGGATTTAGCTTATTACTTGTTTTCTGGTGCCAGGATAAACCAGGACAGCTTTCTTAAATGCTGTTGCTAATTTTAACTTTGGAAGAATTTTCCCATCAGTGAGAAATTCTTGGCCCTATCATAACTATTTAACAAGAAGTAATGGCATTACCAAAGACAACTAGTCACTCCTATTTAAATTATGTACTACATTTGTGACAGTTTTTCTCTTCACAGATAAAAGATGTTCCTTTCATTTGAAGGTGAATCAGCTCTTTGTTGTTATTGTTTATTTATTTAATTTTTAGGGCTTCTTGCTAACATCACTTTGGTCTTCATCCAGAAAAAAAATAAGAGGTACAGCCAATTTTTGGTTAAAGTGAGTAATAGAATTTCTAATTGGTAATCCAATTGCTAGGGATGTTTGGGCCTGAGGCAGGTACTGAGGACCATGCCTGAGGCAAGTGGAACAAAGTATACATACAGTTGAGCTGGAGGGAGATGACTTCCCAAGAGGCAAAGACAGAAAGTCCGAAACAAACAAGGTCTCCACTAGGGAATCTCTTATGTTGGGGAAACAGGATTTGGCTGAAAAGAAATTCACCCCTGCCTGTCATCTGGTAGATTTTTATTTTAAGTAAATTTTCTTGCTAACTCAGTGCTAAACTATGGTATTTCTATGCCAAGCAGGGAATGTTCTGGCTGTCATCTCTCTACATGTGTTGCCTTGGGCAAGGCCTCAGTTATTCCACCTTAGTTATGCCTCTGACTAATCCCCAGATTCATCCGTCTTTCATGATGCTCTCCTAATAGTCTCCATGTGACAGTACCTGGAAGTATGCTTTATTTCTCCTTGTTTCTCAAATATGAAAACATATGTGAAAGTACTTCGGAAAGTTAGTTATAGATACTTACATGTACCTCTGTACTCCAAAGATCTGGGATTTTGTTTGTTTGTTTGGTTGGTTGGTTTATTTCTATATGAATAAGCCCTCCAGTGCTGTTAACAACTCTCCAACTTGATTAACAGCTTCCAAGAGCCTCTCTAGCAAAAATGATGATGATGATGATGATGATGATGATGACAATGACAGCATATTTGGTCCACCTAATGATAATCTTCTCAAACTTAAATCTTCAGATGACAGATATATAGTACAACATTTTGTATCTTTCTATCTTAGTAAAACCTTACAGAGCTTATACTCTTATTACTACCATATTCTCAAAGAAGTCATGATCATTTGCATATCTGGAGGCATCACAATAGGACTTTAGGGAAGGAAATATAAACACAAACACACACATTTCATGAGGCAATAAGAAAAATTAAATAAAAGTTAATTATAACAATGGAAAAAATACATCAAGTCATTTTTATTTTATAAAAACAGAAACAAATTAGGAAGGGACACAATAAACATTTATTGCTTTTTTAAATAAAATGCTATTTTAAAATAAAAATGTAAGTGGTTTTAATCTAAGGTTACATTTAGGGATTTATTCAACAGTTTCTTTACTTGTATTTACTGAATTTGTGAAATTTATAATAATTTCTTAAATGTGATCTCTACATGAGGTTATTATTCTTTTCCTTTTTGCTGCTTATGTTGTTCTGAATGTCTTTTTTTCTTCAATGCCCTGTGCAATTCTAAGAAAGTGATGTTTGTTGCAGAAAACACATACACACACATATCCCTTTTTTGTTTAGAAGAAAAAGCAAACTGTTTCTTAGCATGCCATACTATTCTTTGCTAAATTTCATTCATATAGTATTCTCATATCAAAAGTCAAGTAAGCAGATATAACCCCACTGGCAACTCTGTATATCATAATCTCCTAAGGAAATTTTTACTGCCTATTATTGTTAGTTCAGTTAATTGATCCATACATAACCTTTCCTGTCTAAGAACCATTCTTTAATGTCAAAAAATGTTAGATGTATTGCTTCTTCTTGCTATAGTCATAGGTATGCCATGGACATCTATAGATCAAGATAAATATTCACACAAAAAACCTATGAATTTATTTGCACTTGAAAGTAAATTTTCATTTTACTAATTATAATATTACCTTGTACAGTTTTTTTTATTCTATAAAGATATAAGTACTCATTAATTTTACTGATTGATTTTTTTTAATCTCCTGTAATAACTCTGTAATTTCAGAGATCTGTAGCCTTCAGACTGGGAAATATTGCTTTCGTCTACCATTTGAATCCACATTAGTTCAATACTTTGCTATTACCCTCTAAAATAGAAGTCAGAAAAAGAAGGGCTCAAGAACCAAATCCAATGTTACCTCTTTTTGCATGTCTGAGCTAAGAATTGGTTTTGTATTTTAAAATAAACTAAAATGTTAAAAAAAAATTCTATTTTACAGGCCTTACATGAACAGATGGAAGTCTGTAATTTGCTGACCTATGCTCTAGCATAATACTATTTTTTAAGGGTGATGCTGTTTTCTCAATTATCATATAATTTTGTAATCAGAATTTTCAAGCTGGAAGGAATTCACATTCTATAATCTAATACCTTCATTTCATAGCTTAGAGTAAGAAAATATGTTTCCCAAGAAAGTAAAATTCAGTTAACAACTGAATAAATGAAGATTTTAGGCTAAAAATAGAAATTTCCTAATACAGGTTAAGGTTAGTACATGGCCTTAATCTTCTTCAGTCCCCAGCAGTACACTGATTTTAATCAATTAAAGTGAACATTTTAAGAATTTATTCAGAAGTATAAGAATGTTCTAAAGACGATGTTCTGAAGAACTTTGGGAGATAATGTATTCAACATATTCGGAAATGTTTTCTTAAGAATGAGAAACATATATGAATAGAGGTTTCTAAGTATACACACACACACACATATAAACAGAGAGAGATACACACACATACACATAATAACTATACAAGATCAATTGAATGAACCTTTTTTGAGAAGGGTATAACACCAATGTGATATTCATAGTATCCATGGTAGCTATGAATATGCTGGTGTAGTTATGAATCACAAAATGTAACAGACTCTGCACATGGAGGACAGAACCAAAGGATTTATTCAAATACCAGAAAGCCAAATCCCAAACCCAGAAAACCAAATTCATCTTAGCAACAAAGAAGTTGGTACACTTAACTAATGTGGCAAACATAAAAATTCCTCAGCCTTCCTTCTGTTAGGCCTTCAAAACAAAACAGGTTCCCTGAAGCAAGAATGCCCATCTCTCTCTCAAGCTAACTACTAGGTCCCCACGCTGCTTGCTGCCAGCAGTTCTGGCTCTCTCTCTCCTTCTCCTTCCTGCTCTACTATTTCAACAAGCTTCTCCCACCATGGGCCCCTTGTGATTACAATTTGCCTATTAAGGGCAGGAAAGGTCTTCAAATTCCCATTACCATTACAGAGGGGTGCAGATTCATGTTATTCTTTTGGATGAGGAATATGCTGGAGAAGATACTATTTTTTTTCTGACATAATTAACAATTGGAATGGGATTCTGACATTAATTAATTTATCTGTGGAGCTAAATTTGAATTTACTTAGTAGCTGTCTCATCCTAGGATTATGGATGAATGCCAATAGTTTTTGAGGACTTAGAATATACTTTAAATTAGTGCTATTCCATTACTATCTCCCATATGTGTTGTACTATAGAAGTCTTGTGTAGCTATCTGCATTGTGTCCTAACATCAACCCAAAGGTGATGAATTATAATATGGTAAGCTGAAACTGAATTTTAAGTAGAACACCAAAGTTCATGACTTCAGGTCTAATAAAAATATAGTTTTGGCTATGTTGGTTTAAAAGACAAAAGAAAAGAATTCACAAGTGAAATATATATATTTTTTAAGCCATCGGGGTTAAGTAACTTGCTCAAGGTTACATGGCCAGTTATTTCTGGGTGTGGTGCTGAGTATCTGAGCCCGGATTTGATCCAGGTCATCCCGACACTGGAGCCAGTGCTGTTACTCACTGAGCCACCTGGCCGCCCCTAAGCACTTGGGGTTAAGTAACTTGCTCAAGGTTACACGGCCAGGTGTTTCTGGGTGGGTGCTAAGTGTCTGAGCCCAGGATTTGATCTCCAGGTCTTCTCAACACTGGAGCCAGTGCTCTTACTCGCTGTGCTACCTGGCCGCCCCTTTTTGCTTTTTTTTTGAAGGGTGGAAGGTGGGGCAATTGGGGATAAGTGACATGCCCAAGGTCACACAGCTAGTTTTTGGGTTAAGTGTCTGGGGCTGGATTTGAACTCAGGTCCTCCTGACTCCAGGGTCAGTGCTCTATTCACTGTGCCACCTAGCAGCCCCATACAAGGGAAATCTTAAAGTTTTGTGCCCAGATGAATAAAATCTGAATTTGGTTTCTAGGACCTCATGTAATTCTGGCTGTGGAAGAAATTCTTATTTTTTTTTTCTGTCAAGTGATTGTCATTTGTTGTCTTGTATTAAAGCTAATGTATAGATGTTAGTTGACTCATGTATAAATTGAATAATGCATGCCCCCTAATGACTTCATGCTGTAGTTTAAAACAAAAAGTTTTTTTTAAAGGAAAAAAAATAGAATGCAATGTTAATGCAATATAAAATAATTTCATTTAACATGGCAAAATATGGCAGCTGAAATTTCATATATATATAGAGAGAGAGAGACTTGCTCAAATTACATTTATTAGATATATTCTATATGGCAATTCAAATTTTATGTGTATGTACATATGTGTGTGTGTATGTATGTAATTTGAACTTATACATAATATATATATGTCCATATATTCTTGTGTGTGTGAATTTAAAATAAGTCTGAAAAATGCCTTTGAAGTTAAAGCAAAATCAAATTTGATTCCTTTCCTTTGCTGTTCTAAGAAAATTAGCATATCTTTAAGATATATGTATCAATTCATATCCATATAAAATCTTTGACATCTCCCCCTCTTTGGATTTTATCTTTTGTGATTCCTTTTTAAAGATACTTTTGAAAAAATGGAATTCAAAATCTGCTAACTAATTAAATTCATTTCCCCAGCCTTTATCTTTCCTTCTGGCATAGGTCACTTTTTACTCTTCACATCTTTGAACTAACAGAGCACAGATATAAAATGGTTTCAGGCTCCATGGTGCACCAAAAAGGGAAGGTTCAAGAAAGGAATGTGGAACATCCCTTTTTATATTGTAAAAAACAATTTGATCTATAAGAGGAGAAAAGTACAACCCACAAATTTTTTTTACTGTCTGTGTTATGTGTCTTGAAGAAAAATTAATTTCTAATTTAATCCAATAAACATTTATTAGTACCTACTCTGTGTCAGACTACTGTGTTAAGTACTGGGCATACTATTAATAAGAAGAAAGACAGTCCCTTTTCACAGGGAGTTTACAATACAATGGGGAAGACAACACTCAAAAGGGAAGCAAGGAAGGGCAGGGAAGACTAAGGCCAGAGCAGAAATATCTTGTTCTGTGGAATTGAAATCAGAGAGAGCAAAAAGAGCAAAGCAGAGTGGGCTGACAAGTTCAGTTTCTGCCCTTTATAAGGAAGGCATTATTAGGAGTTTGGTACTCCAAGCTTCCAATTAGAGGGGAGAAGAGACTGAGGGAGTGGTGTCAGTCAAAGCCTGAGTTAGCAGTATGATGATGAGATTAGAGGTGATGAGCTTAATTATCCTATGTTGATAGTGTTAGGCTCTTTAAGGTATTTAGAGGTCAGGAAAGAGAGGGAATTGAGCAAATTCCATCCCTTAGTGCCACTGTTTCTTCATCTGTACAATGCAGGGATTAGAGTAGATGACTTTTTAATTCCCTTCAAATTCTAAAATCTCTCATTCATATGATAAAGGAGAAGGAAGCATGGCACAGTAGAAAGCTTATGGCCTTTGGAAGCAGAGGACCTACATTCAAATCCCAATTCTCACCTGTGTGACGTGGGTCAGTCTTTAAACCATCTTAGGCCTGTTTGTTCTGCTTTCAAAGCTTGGCTTCTAAGGTCTCTTCTTTTTCTAAACAACTTACAAACAGAGAGTTATCAACTTCTACTGATGTTCATGTTTCAAGTGTTCCTCACTCAGATATAAACAACCTCTAAAGGAAACACTTGAATAGTGCATATTCCATTACTTTTTGCAGATCAATTGATAAAGCATGGAAGAAGATTAATAGATTGAAGAGGGAAGATACTCAACTTTAGAATTCTCCTTCAAAGTATTTAAGTTTAAATTTGCCTGTACTCAAGGCACTAGAAAGCATTATAATGCAATGATGCTCATTCTCCTAGTTTCAAAATTAAGCAGTTCCCTTGTAGAAAGCCAAGCTGCGTTAAAATAATAGAGTAGGGTATATAAAAGCAATTTAAGCAAGAATTGTTGCTGTCTAGGTTTAAATTAACGCTCAATTATATAGTTTTTCAGAAAAAAAATATACTTTAGGAAATAAGGCAGAAATATTTATAGAGAACAAAACACAAAGTTGTTTTGCTTCTTTTAAAAGACAAGTAAAAGCTACCAACATTTAAGTTTATTAGTTTTTCCTCCATAAATGCTAATGCCTTCTTTTGTAGTTTTTGGCTGAATTTAAATCTTGCAAGTCAGGATAAAAAGTCAAGATTATAGGATATATTAGACCATTTTTGTTTTATTTTCAAGGGCTTTCTATTTCATTTCCTTATCTATATTAATTTGGAAATTCATGTCTTTATTTTATCCAGAATATTTTACCTGTTATGAACTTAACAACGGGGCAACAAGAAACAAAAAATGGAATCTACATTGTAAATTCTATCACCAATATCTCTAAGAGCTCACTTTCAGACTGCTAGTTACTTTATATTGCAGGCAAAAGAGAAGCAAACAACAGGGTATGCATTATTCAATATAAACGATACACAACATGAATAAAGGTATTCTACTCAATGACACTCAAAAATAGTGATTTGAGATTATACAGAGCATTGGGAAGGGTACAGCTATAGCTTAAAGAGCCACTGAAATCAAATGATTATCACTACTTTTATTTGAGCCTAAAGTTTCAACCATCTTTGTCTCCAAATCTTATAGTAAAGGTATTACTAAGTAATACTAAGTAAATAAATTAGTCAATCTGAGTTCCATTTCTGTTTCTTTCTCCATCTTCTGAAGGGTGGAATTTCTAGTAGAGAAATGTTTCAAACTTGAGAAAAAGACATAAGGAGTTTGTGAATATTTCAAAATTCTAATAGTGTAGGCAGCTAGATGAAATTGTGAATAGAGTACTAGACCTGAAGTCAGGGAGATCTGAGTTCAAATTCAGCCAGAGATACTTTCTAGCTGTGTGACTCTGGGAAAGTCACTTAACCTCTATTTGCTTCCATTCCCTCATTGTAAAATAGAGATAATAAGAGCACACACCTCTCGTTGTTGTGAGGATAAAATGAGATATTTGTATAGTGTTTTTCAAGCCTTAAATGACTATATAAATGCTAGATAGTGGTAATAGTGGTAGTGGTAGTAGTACTAGTACTAATACTAGGACTGTTACTAGTAGTAACTAGAAATTATAACAGCAGGAAGAGTAATAATAATAAAATAAAGACAACAGTTGGGAAATAAAAAAAAGTACTTATGGGAAGTGCAAAGAGAAAACAAGCAAGGTTCTTAGGTCTAATTAAGTCCAGTTTTCAGCAGTCAGAGTGGTGAGGAGAATATTTTCATTACATAAATAGTCATAGAATGGACTGATGAATAGACAAGTGGAAGCAAAAATGGGGGAAATATTTAAAGAATTGACATTATTAGGAGAATAGAGCCGACTAGCTAAAAGAGGCAATAGTATTAAATGATGGCTTTTCAGATTTAGGGAACTGATAAATGTACTTAAAGTATAATAATGTAATTGGAGTATAAGAAAACAAACAGGAAAAGAATAAATACATTTCCTTTCAAAGGCAATAAAACTGTAAAAGTATCAGAATCTCACATGCTAAGGGTAACTCAAAGCCCCTTCACTTATAATTCCCTCTTCAAAGGTTAGGAATAAAAAGAAAATGATAAATTAAAATTTTAAATGCAGTTCTTCCCTCCCCCTGGGATATTATATTTAAAAGTTACAGTTTGGCACATTAATGGCAAAATATGACATATGGAAAAGAGTTGATGACCAATATGATTTTAATCATATCTTTGAACACTTTAAGAACATAAGAAGGGGCAGCTAGGTGGTGCAGTGAGTAAGAACGCTGGCCCCAGAGTCAGGAGGACCTGGGCTTGGTTCCGGCCTCAGATAATTAACACCCACACAAAAAAACTGGCAGTGTAACCTTGGGCAAGTTACTTAACCCCAATTGCTTTAAAAAAAAAAGAACATAAAAAAAAAACTGATGAACTTTTTTGCAGAATCTATGATTAATACATATAAATGATCATAAGTGTAATGAAAAGATAAAAGGTAAGCAACATCCATGAAAGTGAAAATTTACTTACTGATTCCCCTTTCTATCTATGACAAATGTTGAAAGTTATCCTTTGAAACAATAAAGGAAATAATATAGCCAGGTGCCAAGATATAAAGGAAATACACCTTTAATGACCTATATAGTCAAGAATTATTAGCATTAGGTAGATTGTCTTTAGAAGACTTACAAAAATAAATAGACAAAGAACAGCACCAAATGAGAAGATATAATGGTGTTGTAAACTGTATCAATGGGAAGGAAGGGAATACAGTAATGAGATCATAGACCCATCAAAATATTGAGCTATAAGTATAAGTTTTGATGATTTTGCACACTATAACCAAACTTTAACAATCTGTGCCACAATTCTTCCAATACTCAGTTCCAAATATTTAGATGTTTGGTGCCATATGAAACAAATATTTTACATATAAAAAATGTAAGTGCACACATTCAGAGTTTTTACTTAAATAGCTGAAAATATCCCCTATGTACATTTTCAAAGCTTTGTGAAGGAAAATAACTCCAGTATAAATACATATAATATATGAAAGATAAAAACTTTAAACAGCTAAATTGATTAAAGCAAGGAAGGATGGTCACTTGCCCTGAGTACATAAAGAAATTATTAATTTTCAATTTTCAATGCCTGAATGGCTACAGATGGTTTATAATTTTAAAAAACTGGGCATGCATTAACAAATACATTTAAAAACTAGCCATTTGACCTTGGGCAAGTCACTTAACCCCAATTGCCCTCCAAAAAGCAAAAAACAAACAAAAATTAATGCATTAACAAATGTTAATCACAATTACTTTCTGCAAACAAAATATAATTTTAAAATTAGCAGCAATAATATCATTTTGATAAGTTGGATTTTGAAAACAAGCTCCTGAAGAATTTCAGAAGTCTTAAGAGAAGAAAATAATCTTTGAATGTTTCTGTCCTTTAAGAAATACAGATATGTCTGCTACTTTACAGTTAGTCAAATCAAAATACAGTCTGGGTACTATATGCATCAAGGAAACAGTCTAAGAAGAGAACAAATTTATTTCTTCAAAGCAAAAGAAATAGGGTTATACAACAGGTCATTTAATTTAGTCTTAACAATTGTTAAGTGCTTTTAATAAATTCAGACCACTAAGGGACTGTGTTTATCATATTATTCCTTTCTTTTAAAACATAATATTGTGTTAAAAAGACACTGAGAATAACAATCAAGATCAAGGTGAGCTACTCTTCATTAACCTTTGAAAACCACTCATTTTAAAGATCAAATTCCTAGTCCTCATATATATTTTGTTTCTGTTCAACTATTTCACCTACTGAAGGGATGTCTACAAATTCTTAGTGTTCTCACCACAAGAGTAGTTTTATCTTAAGCCTTCTCCCCCTCACACATTAGTCTCTGTTGACAGAATCTTGGATCTCCCATTTCATTCATGTTTCAGGTATTAGAAGTTTTACCTAAAATATAAAATAAGGGTGGGATGCCCATCTGTCAAGGAGGTTGTAGAAGGGATGCCTACATAGGTGGGAAGTTGGAATAGGTGACCTTCAAGATTCTTTCCACCTCCAAGATTCTCTGCTTCTATATGTGACACACATATACAACTAAAAATGATTAAATAGGCAAATGAAAATAGACTCTCAATAAAGATTCGGGGAAAGAATGCATAAAACAAAGTAACGGTTTCCTTTTTATTTGAGATTGAAAGAAATAAGTTAAATAATATCATAGGTTTTTTTATTCCCATTTTTCTTAGAAATTAAAATAATTTTGTTTCTATTTTTTTCATCCATTCCAACAATATCACTATCAGATTGGAAAGAACTAGAATGATTTTCCCTATTAAGAGAAAATACAACCCAAAATTTTAAATCATCAAGATTTAAAGCATGTATATATGCATACGTACAATTACTTTTCCTTATAATTGGTGTCCAAGAGGAAACATTTTTTTAGAAGGTCTGGAGTGAAGTTTTTATATTTTTTAAATAGGCATTAATATTAATTTGTAAGAAATAATTTGAAATTATATTCCCTACTGTCAACCCCCCAGGCAGGAATTGAACTTATTTTTTTTTTAATGTGGATTGTCACGAACTTTAAAAAGGTTTACAACAAAAACAAAAATATTGTAAATAATTTAAATTTAATAAAAAAAAATAAATTTAAAAAGGGAAGTTGGGGTTAAATGACTTGCCCAAAGTCACATGGCTAGTAAGTGTGTCAAGTGTCTGAGGTCGGATTTGGACCTCCCTGATTCCAGGGGTGGTGCTCTATTCACTGCACCACCTAGCCACCCCCTAGAAGTCATTTTCTATGAGTCCTGTTCTCTCCAGTGAAGCTCTTTCTTGAAAAAGCTCGCGTCATTCTAAATTTTATATCATACCTGTACCTGTCCTTGAGAAGTCATTCAAATGAAATGGAGATAGTATCAAATAACTCTACACAAAAAGATACATATGTATATATCTTTATATATTATAAATGGAATATTATCTCAGAAGGAAGAACCTGATAGTGCTTGCTGAAGTGGGGTGAACTGTCAGACTGGGAAAGAACACTTGCAAAAGGGGGAATTTCAACTCATGTTGAAGGAGGCAAGAGATTGCAAGAAGTATAGGTAAAGAGGGAAAACATTCCAGATATTAGGAAAAGTTAATGAAAAGGCATGGAGTCAGGATATGGAATATGAGGAGCAGTTCAAAAAGGTAACCACGTATGGAAAAAGGATGTCTCAGGGGAGTGAATGATGGGGATGATAAGGGATGATAGGGGATGATATCCATGTTCAACCATTTGAAAGATGATCATGTGAAGAAAATATTTGACTAGTTTTTTTTACCCCAGAAGGCAGAACCAGCAGCAAAAGATCATGTTTCAAGGAGACAAATTTAAGATTGATGTCAGGAAGAAAAAACAAAACCAAAAGCCTTCTTAATAATTAAAAATTTCCAAAAGTGAGATGTCTTATCTCTAAATGTGGTGGGTTTCTCCATTCTTAGAGGTTTTCAGAAGATAGAAAATTGCAGTTACAGTAAGGATTCCTTTGTAGATGGCTACTGAGTTTTCTTCCAACTGTCAAATTCTATGATTTAGAAATTACTTCTTTTCTCCTCTCTTGTCAACACATGGCATAGACCTATGTCAATTCCAGACCATATTTTAACTTCTAATGCCAGCCAAATCAGAATTGGATGGGGTGTTAAAAATCACCTAGTCAGTCATACACCCTCCTTTTGTGGATAGGAAAGGGAAAGATGAACTTAATTGACTTAGGTCCTACAGATACTTAGTAGTAGAACCTGTTCTAGAATTGAGGTTTAATCACTTCCAATCCCATATTATTTTGCTGTACTGCAATAGCTCACTAAGAACTTTGGCTCCCAAATCCAGTGCTAGAAGCCCCAGCCCTCTCCCCAGCCTTGCATAAACACCAGTGGACCAGGTAAGCATCTTCCTTATGATTCAGGAAATATATGAACAAAGGGTAAAAGGAGGAAAATACCACACTAACAAAAAAGGAACAACAACTAAGGAATAGGGGACAGAGGCCAATGTGCCAATAGGGTTCCATCAAAGTTTAATGACATTTCTACTCTCTACACATTTTATGGGGACATTAGTACCTCACACTATAAAGTATTTTACTTTAAAAGAAAAAAAACCCAATAGATTTAGATAAACATTCTCAATATACTGGTGGCTAATAGAGAAAAGGATGAGTACAATTCCTTAGGGGCCAGTGATCGTCATTGATCATATGTTTGGATATACATGTAAAATATATGTAGATGGAATATGAAGACAGAGAGGTAAGACCTTTAGAAGTGAGATAAGTAATGCTACCTCAAGTTTAGTAGCTTTAATTGATATGACTACTCTTTCTACCAGTACAGGTCACATCCCTTCTATAGAGGGCCCTTGGGAGTTACTGTGGCCTAAAACTTCATCACTGTAGCCAAAGAGGGTATTAACTAGAGTTTATTTTGACTATAGACTAATACTTTTTGCCAAGCCCAAACCTGTAGCTTCTACAGGTACAGGTTGTGCTCTGCTGGCTTTTGGGAGACTAGGGTTAGTGTCTTGCCATGATAAAGCATAAGGAGATAGATGATAGATAGATAGATAGATAGATAGATAGATAGATAGATAGATAGATAGATAGAT
>NW_027186473.1:18125264-18199584 GCF_028583685.1 Petaurus breviceps papuanus
AGAAAGAGATGTTGGTATCTAATTCAATGAAAATATCTTATAAACATTGAGGAGATGCAGAGAGAGAGAGAAAGTAAGAAGGTAAAGGAAAAAAGAAAGAAGAATTGATTAAGCACTGGATATGTCTCAGGCACTGTTAAGAGCTTCACACATACTATTTAATTCAATCTTTACCACAGCTCCAGAAAATAGGTATATTATCATCCCCATTTTACAAATGAGAAAACTGAGGCAGAAAGAAGTTGTTACATAAAATATATGTATGCAAGATCTCAATGTTTATAAGATATTTTCATTGAATTAGAGACTAATGAATTATTAATATTCAGTGGTAAAGTTTTCTAGCCATTAACAGATATTAATTGTCAAACTTCACTAAATAAATAAATATCCATGTAATCATTGAAAAGCTACTTAAACTCTCAGGGCTCCAGTTTCCTCATCTGTAAAGTATCAACAAACAAAGATGATTTCTATGAAACTGTAGGCTATCAGCTCCATCACTCTATGATTTCTTCTTTATACAGTACTTTAAAATGCAAAACATGTTGTCATGAACACGTACTTTACTGTTCCCATTCCCTGTTTATGGTTTTAAATATATAAGAAATTGCAAGCAAAATTATCTACTGAGGACAGAAACATTACCAAAATATGTAAGCCCTTGAGGTGTCAATCAAGTTTGTCAGAGTTATGATTGTTGTTGTTGTCAATTTCTTATTGATTATAATATATAAGCTGGATTTAGGGTCATACAACAACCTGTCTGAAGGTGAAGAGGAAATTTAGTCTTTGATGGTGGCAGATGGCTGGAGACAGGTGGCATGATCCTGATTATTTCACTACTGTGTTATAATAAAAAGTGACAGAAGTGATCGACCTGTTTATTTTGTGATCAACTACTGGAAAGGGGCTATTCTACAATGGATACCAATAGTATTTATTTTTTTAAACTTCAACATGCAAAGATATCTGAAGCACAGAAAGGTTTTGTGTGTGTATACACACAAAATATGTATAATTTAGACCAACACAAAATCCAAAGTATTCTCAATTAAGACACCAAATTAAAAGTAAGTTTTATTTTAAAATATATTGCCAATCATGCACTGTAATGGAAATGCAAACTTAAAGATCTTCCCTGCCCCTAGGCTAGAGTGCACCTGGAGCCTGGGGTGGGAGGCTTGTTTTTCAGTAGATACTTCTTGATTGGCCAGTGAGTCAATAAGGTTGTTACATTCTCTGAGCCAGGAGAAGGCTATATAAGCCCTGATGTGTAGCTTTGTTTTGGGACTCACTTTGAGAAGTGTTCTGTAATTTGATCTGAATTCTGGGAAGCCGTTGTTGAGAGTCCCCCAGCTTTGAAAAACCCAGAATGTGGAAACCCAGATGTTGACTGGGTATGGATGTAATGGTTGGACAGTTTGGAAATCTGTCTACTTGATGTTTCTGTCTTGATAATTATGCCTGTATACTTTGAGGTTCAGGGTGCTGACCTTTTCTCCTGAACAAGGTAAATGATATATGTCTGACTGATTAAAGTAAGCTTGTTAACCCATTTTGAGTTGCTTTCCTTTAACAAAGCAGATCCAAGAACCTGTGTGAGCAGGCACCCTGGGGACACTGGGGTGCTTGCTGCTACATGCACGTAAAAAAATATTTCAGGTACAAGATATTCATTACCTGAGTATTTTTTTCCTTAAGTACAATGAATAGAGATTGAGGGTACTTCAAGGATCCATGATTTTATCTATATGACTACCCTATTTACCAATGCAGATCATAACTCTTTTGCATTTTAGTAGAAAAAAAAAACTTATGAGCTGCTGTGGGGAAAAAAAGTCACTTGGAGACCAAATCTCTCTTTCTAAGCATCCATAACTTAAGTAAGTTGCTCCATAGCTAAAATACAAGATACAGCCAATCCCTGAGACTTGTACTTGAAGCTTTTCCAGTTTAATGTAAAGTGTATGACTTTATGATTTTTGTTTTTTGACGTAGCCTTGAAGATGCTGAGTTCATCTCCAAATGAGTATATAGAATCAGAGAAGTGGAAGTTGCTGTGTTGCCAGGTGATTAGAACTAGCTTTGTCTCCAGAAAAGAAAACCATAAATAGATGATAGATAGATAGATAGATAGATAGATAGATAGATAGATAGATAGATAGATAGATAGATAGATAGAGAGAGAGAGAGAGAGATAGATAGATAGATAGATAGATAGATAGATAGATAGATAGATAGATAGATAGATACAACAGTCAAAACCACTGAAGATTTCTCACACTAGCTACCCCTGCTCAAACTAAACTAGAGATGAAAAGAGTAGGAAGCTTAATATACTCAAAGAAAGGAAATAGACTTATGATTTCAATGTCATAAGGAGTTCCCAGATTAGTAAACTTCCTCTACCAATTCAGGTTATCACCTTCTCTGCCACTTTCAGACTTTAAGGTGCTCACAGCTTTGAGAAGGTAAATGATTTGCCCAGGGTCTTTCAACCAATATGTGTCAGGGATGGGAATTAAACTTAAGTCTTATCTGTTTTGAAGTAAGCTCTTTATTTTCTGTGCCTACTGCCTTTCTAAATATGCTCAACAAGAAAAGAAAAATGTATTTTAAAATTTTTCCCCAGAATTTATTTATTTTTAATTTTCTACATTCATTTCCACAAGATTTTGAGTTAACAAATTTTCTCACCATCTCTCCCCTACCCCACACCCCAAGATGGCCAGCATACTGAATGCCCCTTTCCCTAGTCTGCCCCTCTTATATCCTCCCTATCTTCTTCCCCCTTACTTTCTTGTAGGGCAAGATGGATTTCTATATCCCATTGCCTGTATATCTTATTTCCCATTTGCATATAAAAACAATTTTTTAAAATGTGTTTTTCAAAACTTTGAGTTCCAGATTCTCTCCCTTCTTCCCTCTTCACCCAACCTCACTGGGAAGACAAGCAATTCAATATAGGTTATACATGTGTAGCTCTGCAAAACATTTCCATAGTAGCCATATTGTGAAAGGCTGACTATATTTCCCTCCATCCTTTCCCACCCCCCACTTGTTCTATTTTCTCCTTTGACCCTGCCCTTTTCAAAAGTGTGTGCTTCTAACTACACCCTCCCCAAATCTTCCCTCCCCTTTGTAATCCCTCCTTTTATCCCTTTCCCCTTTACTTTCCAATAGGGTAAGATACCCAATTGAGTGTATATATTATTTCCTCCTTAAGACAAATCCAATGAGAGTAAGACGGACTCATTTCCTTTCACCTCCCAGCTCTTCCCCTCCATTATAACAGCTTTCTCTTGCCTCCTTTATGAGAGATAATTTACCCTATTCTATCTTTCTCTTTATCCTCCAAATATATCCCCTCTCATATCTTAATTTTATTTTTTTGGTATCATCTCTTCATATTCAACTCACCCTGGGCCCTCTGCCTATGTATACATATACAGACATACACACACACACACACACACATACACATACAAACATCTATACATACATATATATATACACACACATGCACACACTCATATATATTCACTCACACACATATATATTGCCTTCAAATACTCTGATATTGAGAAAAATCTCGCAAGTTACAAATATTGTCTTTTCATGTAGGGATGTAAACAGTACAACTTTAATAAGGTCCTTATGATTTCTCTTTCTTGTTTAACTTTTCATGCTTTTCTTGCTTCTTGTTTCTGAAAGTCAAATTTTCTTTTCAGCTCTGGTCTTTTCATCAAGAATGCTTGAAAGACAGGGCGGCGTAATAGTAATGGAATCTAAAGATCCCCCTGTATTGGCTTGGTTTTTGGTTTGATTGTGTTAAAACCCAGAGCTTGTTAATCCCACTTGTGGGATGGACTTGTTGACTTGAAAAGAGAGGGCTGAACTGGGAGGAGCTGGTGACATAAATTTAGAGAGACACAAGAAAAGAGAGAGGCAGAAGAACTTTTTGGAAGCAGCATCTTGGAGGCAGCGAGAGATGGAGAGGATTGCTGAGGGCCACTTTGAATTGCCCAGGACTTTTGAGAGCTGCCACCTAGAGCTGCCAAGGACTGAGGAGACATGGCTGTTATGCTGGTACTTTGTCTGTCTGTTTTGATGTTGTTTTGCCAGATTTGTCCACTGGTGAAAGACAGTCCTGTTGTTGCAGGGGTCTTGGAACCTTGATGTTGGTTCAGAAGCCCTGAAGAAGGATTTCCTTGTTGTATTTTACAGAAATCGTGGAAGAGGGTTTTGCTAATGTTTTGAAGGGTCCTAGGACTGTTCTGCAGACAGAGAATGAATTAATGAAGAGACTGGCAATGTATCTTGTGGCCTTGCTAAGCTTTGTCTCCCCAGGAACAAAGATTGCTGAGAACTTGCCTTGTGTCAAGATGAAGAAAAGACCTCCATTTGGGTATTAAGTGCTTTGCTTAAGCTTGTTGTAACTCTGGGGTAGATTCAACTGTGATCCAAGGGTGGGGAACTTTGGACCTTTTTGTGTTCTGTGATTGAACAAATGAATGTACTTTACTTATGTTTGGAAACTAATCTCCATTTGATAAGAGGGGCTTTGTGATGGACTAAATTGAATGTACAGCCTAGGGGTGGAGTAGTATTTAGAACAGGGGCTTTGTGATAGATTAAATGAATGTAATGTCCAGGGGTGGGGTAGTACTTGATTAAATCACACTTTGGAGTAGTACTTGGAGATTATTGAATCACACTTGGTAAATGCTGTATTTTGAATGATGTTAAATTTTGATTCTATCTGTTCTTAATTTGTCACTGAATAAAATGGAGAGCACCTATGCTGGTATTTTGAAACTTGGGAAGTTGCCTTTGCTTGGCATTACAGGTGGCCAGGTAGCACAGCGAGTCAGAGTAAGAGCACCAGCTCCAGTGTTGGGATGACCTGGAGATCAAATCCCAGGCTCAGACATTTAGCACCCACCCAGAAACACCTAGCTGTGTAACCTTGAGCAAGTTACTCAACCCCGATCACTTTAAAAATAAAAAAAAGAATGCTCGAAAGTCCTCTATTTCATTGAATATCCATATTTCTCCCCTGAAATATTATACTCAGCTTTGCTGAGTAGGTGATTCTTCATTTTAATTCCAGCTGCTCTGACATCCAGAATATCATATTCCAAGCCTTTTGATCCCTTAATGTAGAAGCTGCTAGATCTTGTGTTTTCCTGATTGTGTTTCCACAATACTCAAATTGTTTTTTCCTGACTGTTTATAATATTTTCTCCTTGAGCTGGGAACTCTATAATTTGGCTATGATATTCCTAGGAGTTTTGTTTTTGGGATATTTTTCAAGAGGTTGTTGGTGAATTCTTTCAATTTCTATTTTGCCCTATGGCTCTAGAATATGAAGGCATTTTTCCTTGATAATTTCTTGAAATATGATGTCTAGGCTCTTTTTTAAAAATTGTATTTATTTTTATTTTACAACACTCATTTCCACAAGATTTTGAGTTACAAATTTTCTCTACTTCTTTCCCCTACCCACCACCCCAAAACAGTGATCCCACTGAATACCCCATCCCCCAATCTGCTCTTTCCTATATCCTCCTCCATCCCCCCTTTGACTTTCCAGTAGGGCAAGATGTATCTCCATACACCAGTGCTTGTATATCTTAATTCCTAGTTGCATGTAAATAATAATAATAATAATAATAATAATAATAACAACAACAATTTTTTTAAACATTTGATTATGAAAGTGTGAATTCCAGATTCTCTCCCTTCTTCCCTCTTCACCCACCTTTACTAGGAAGATAAGCAATTCAATATAGGTTGTACATGTGTAGTTACAAAACATTTCCATAGTGGATATATTGTGATAGACTGACTATATTTCCCTCCATCCTATGCCACCCCATATTTGTTCTATTTTCTACTTTGACCCTGTCCCTTTTCAAAAATATTTCTAACTATCCCCCCTACCCCAAACTGTCCTTCCTTCTATCATAGCCTCTCTTATTCCTTTCCCCCCATACTTTCCTGTAGAGTAAGATAGCCAATTTAGTGTGTATGTTATTCCACTCTTAAGCCAAATTCAATGAGAGGAAGGTTCACCCATTCCCTTTTCCCTTCCTGTTCTTCCCCACCATTGTAAGTTTTCCCTTGCATATTTTATATGAAATAATTTACCCTATTCTGTCCCTCTGTCTCCTCTCATTATATTCCTCTCTCACCTCTTAATTTTATTTTTTAGATATCATCTCTTCCTATTCAACTGGTCCTGTGCCCTCTGTCTATGTATACCTGTACACAAATATACGCACATACATATGTATACATATGCACATATACCCTCCTATATAGACATATATATGAATGTGTGTGTGTATGTGTGTGTGTGTGTGTGTGTATTCTCTTCAACTATCCTCATGCTGAGAAAGGTTTGATAAGTTACAATTATCATTTTTCCAGGTAGGAATGTAAATAGTTCAACTTTGATAAATTCCTTTTGATTTCTTTTCCCTGTTTCCCTTCTCATGCTTCTCTTGCTTCTTGTATTTGAATGTCATATTTTTCTACTCAACTCTGGTGTTTTCATCAAGAATGCTTGAAAGTCCTCTATTCCACTAACTGACCATATTTTCCCCTGAAACATTATACTCAGTTTTGCTGGCTAGGTGATTCTTGGTTTTAATCCTAGCTCCTTTGACCTCTGAAATAACATATTCTGAGTCCTTTCATCCCTTAATGTAGAATCCGCTAGATCTTGCCTTATCCTGATTGTGGTTCCAGAATATTCAAATTGTTTCTTCTTGGATACTTGTAATATTATCTTCTTGATCTGGGTAGTCTGGAATTCGACTACAATATTGCTAAGAGTTTTCTTTTGGGGATATTTTTCAAAAGGTGATCAGTGGATTCTTTCAATTTCTATTTTGCCCTCTGGTTCTAAAATATCAGGGCAATTTTCCTTGAGAATTTTCTTGAAGGATGATTTCTAGGTTCTCTTTTTGATCATGGCTTTCAGGTAGTCCAATAATTTTTAAATTCTCTCTCCTGCATCTATTTTCCAGGTCAGTGGTTTTTCCAATGAGATATTTTATTTTGCCTTCTATTTTTTTTCATTTCTTTGAATCTGTTTGATAGTATTTTGATTTCTCATAAAATAATTACCTTCCAATCTAATTTTGAAGAAATTATTTTCTTCAGTGAGCTTTTGAATTTCATTTTCCATCTGGTCAAATCTGCTTTTTAAGGAATTCTTCTCCTCATTGGCTTTTTGGACCTCTTTTGCCATTTGAGTTAGTGTATTTTTAAGGTGTTATTTTGTTCTGTATTTTTTTTGGGGGGGGGTAGGGGGATCAGTTTCCTTTAGCAAGCTGTTGATTCATTTTTCAAGATTTTCTTGCATCATTCTAAATTTTCTCCTCAATTTTTCCTTTACTTCTCTTACTTTATTTTCAAAATCCTTCTTGAGCTCCTCCATGGCCTGTGACCAATTTGTATTTTTCTTGGAGGCTTTTGAAGCAGGAGTTTTCACTTTGTTTTCTTCTTGTCATTCTATGTTTTGATCTTCTTTGTCAGAAAAGAATGATTCTATAGTCCAATTTCTCTTCTTTTGTTTGCTCATTTCCCCAGCCAAATGCCTGACCTTTGAGCTCTTTGCCATGGTAGAACTCTACTTCCAGAGTGCAGAGTTCTGTGTTCCAAATTTCTGGGGTTTTGCACAACTGTTGTCAGAACTATTTCTAGGCACCTACCTCAGAACTATGAGGAGGACACACTTTCACTGCTGCCACAAGTTCCTCCATGCCAGCTCTCCTCACCCCAGGATCACCATCCAAGACTGAGACCCAGATCCAAGCAGGGAAAGGCAAGAGAACCTTCCTTCAGTGCCAGCAAAGAGATTTCTGCAATTGCCCCCTGATCAGCTGCTTAGTCCCCCCCCCACCATCTGTGGAGCAGGAGCACTGCAGCTGATGCCACCTCTACCACCCTGGGGTGAAGGGCCAGACCATTCTCTTCTCTCACCCAGGTCCAACAAAGTTGCCCCACTGATCTTTTGCTTCTTTTGGGTGTTTATGGGTTGAGATGTCTAGAAACCACCATAGCTTCCAGTGCAATAGACCCTCCCTATCAGCCTGCCAGGGTGCTTTGAGTGGGAGATATGTTTTACTCTGTCATTTTGTTGATTCTATAGTTCTAAAATTTGTTTCGAGACATTTTTACAGGTGTTTAAGGTATTTGGGGAAAAAGTTCAAGTAAGTTCCTGCTTTTACTCTACCATCTTGGCTCTGCCACAAGAAAAATTTTTTGTTTTGTTTTTAAATCTTCACTTGTAATGAGGAGAGGAGAGCAGATTTCAAATAATGTTTCCCAAGAAAGTTTTTGTGAACCTACCTGAGCATTTTTGTACACAAGATTTATTATATTTATCAGGGATTCCATCTTCTCAGGGTCCTTTGAGGTATATTCCAACCAAAACTGTTTATTATTATTTTTTAATTTGGTATCAGTTCACAGTATTTCATGAAATAACATTTAAATTCAAGTGCAGTCAATATAGTTGACAATCAGGAAACACCTCTTAGAGCTTCACCCACATGAACACACAAACACACACATACAAACACATACACACACCCTCCCTTTAGTGGGGGTAATAAATAGGATTTCTGAATAGCTGTACCAATAGAATCTTTCAAAATATCTTTACCACTAATATTTTGAGTTTAAAAGTATCTGAACAGGACATGATTTGTTTTTATTGTTCATTAATGAAGAGAGATTGCTGAAAGGAAATCTTTCTACCAATATATATGGATCTTTGACTGAAATGTATATTTTTTGAGAGTTTCCTGGGCACTAAGAGGTCATATGACTTTCTCAAGGTTAAACAGCTAATATTCTTCAAAGGCAATGACTTGAACTCTGGTCTTCCTAGACCAACTTTCCATTCTGGGAAAAAAATTAAAATTACACACACACATACACACTCACATATAAATGTATATGTATATATGTATAAACATACATATATATAATTCATAGTAGAGGAAACACTAAAGGGAAAATAATAAGGACACGGGAAACTTCTCATATTATGCAGGATAAAAAATATAATTAGTTATAGAAGTATAAAATTAAAATTTTGATTAATGAATTAGGTTTGTGGAGCTAATCAAAAGAGATACATATATGTAAGAATAAACTGTTGATTTTGGAATTGGAAAGATCTTGATTGGGTTCATTTCCCATCTCAGAAAGTTACTAACTATATAACCATTAGTTAGTTACTTGGTAACTATGTGTGTATCTTGTGTATCTTGGCAAATTAATACTTTACCATCTCATATGTGAGTTACCATTTGTGTTCAAGGCTGAGATAGGCAAGTCCCACCCTGAGAGCTGCCATAACTGAGGGAGTCAAAGATCTTTCAAATACTTGAGGATATTTACTTTCTGTCTTTAATAAGAGGAGAATAGTGGAAGCCACCACAAATCCATTGAGGGTTAATGCTTTTCAGTATATATTTCAGTTTTGTTGATAGAGCCAAGAGCCCCCAAGTAGATGGCTATTCAAGTTAAATCGATAAATGCTTTTCGTGGTAAAAGGAGCTCACATAGTGCAGACCTGCAGAAATCAGAAATAAGGCTAAAAACATGATGACCTGTTAAGATGGGTTGGTTACCTTTTGTAGTGGAAAGTAAAAACAAATTATGACAATGGATGACCCTGATTTTCTAAAGGCTCTTCCATTACAATTTCAACCCACATTTCTCTTTGTGTATTAGTAAAAAATGCTTTTTGAACCGGTTTCAAAATACATGTCCATTTATTTACCCCCTGAGACTCTGTTATCAATACATAGTCTCCAAGCAGTCTGCTAAGCTGGTGAACACCCATCCACTATTTGTTATTAAAGAGTGAAGTATATATTGATTAAGAATCACAGTAAAATTATCTACAGATAGAATTCATTCCACTGTTTTCAAAGCAGTAGTTACACCTTCCATAAGTGTTTAGCTGTAGAATAATGATAGTATCTAATATAACCTTTTATCAAGGTGCATTACAGACATTTGAGAGTTAGTCTTCTCAACACCTTTTGCTGTCAAGGCAGTTGCTGTTTTAGGGCTTGTTAAAAGA
Organism: Petaurus breviceps papuanus; assembly: GCF_028583685.1. Taxonomy (NCBI): domain Eukaryota; kingdom Metazoa; phylum Chordata; class Mammalia; order Diprotodontia; family Petauridae; genus Petaurus; species Petaurus breviceps. The sequence continues at coordinate 18,135,382 of NW_027186473.1, forward strand.
GTACAACAACCCTGCATATTTGGGTAATGCTTAAAAATAGATAGTTAGCAGAAAGATGCTGAGTCGACAATCCCACAGCTGTTTCAGTCTCTCAATTGACACTCTCATAACCTGTTATAGAATCTCCCTATGGTTTCTGGACTCCAGAACTCTGGTCTACTCTCTCACAACTTTAGAATGACTCCTTTGCTAGACAACCACATCTTGTATTATACATTTAGAGCTAAAAGAGATCCAACAGGTCATCCAATTAAACTCACTCATTTTACAAATGGCCACAGGGTTATAAAATGTCTGAGGTCACCCAGGACATAAGTGGCAAAGCTGAGATTCAAACTTAGGGTTCCAGATTTCAAACTAAGCACATCAGCTATTCTTCAAAAGCCAACACAACTCCAATTTATAGCTAGAAAGTCAAGGTATAGTAGTGAACTTTACATATGCAGCACTAACATTTGGACTTATCTGGATTACTGTCAGACCTTTGCTCACTTATTTCATATATATAAATACTGACTATATTATATGTCAGGCACAATAGAGAATGAAAAAAATGAAGACAAGGGCTTCTTTCAAGAAGCTTCCAGTCTTATAAGGAAGGCAAGTCATATACAAAAAGAGTGAAAATATAAGGTTAAATGGAATAGAATAAGAAAACATCTGCTTAGTACTTAGTATGTCAAGCTCTGGACTAAGAACTGGACATATAAATAGAGAATTCAGCCAGGATCTCCAGGAGTTCAATTTCTAAACAAGAAGGATAACACAAAGTTCTAGACACTTTTTCCTCCCACCTTTATACTGGATATGCACCTGGAATATTCTAATCCTCCCCACCTCCACCTCATTTCCTCAGCTTTCCTTCTAGATTCAACTCAAATACTGGAGCACAGGAGGAAAACAGCAGGGCAGATGGGGGAAAAATCCAGTGAACCTTGGGGTAAAATGATGGGACAGATGGTCCCAAGCCATTGGGGATGGGATAGTGAGTCCAAGGATCAGTGTGGATTGGAAACTTGGGTTACCTTAGGCAGAGTTAGGAATGGAAGGCTCATAATCTAGCTGAGATGAGTCAATATAGTTGAGGGTTGGTGGAAGAGGCAAGTGTCTAGGACCTTGTGTTATTCTTCTTGTTTAGAATAGATGGAAGGTAATTTTAGATAGTAAGGCATAAGGCTCTGGTAAGAGACAAGGAAAAGCGTCCTGCAGAAAATTAAATTTGAACTTTGTCTTGAAGGAAGTTAGGGAAACTGACTATAGCAAGAAGGAAGGCAGAAAACATGGAAGACAGCAAGTACACAGCCATGGAGATGGGAGATAGAGTGTTGTGCTCAAAGAATAATGAATAGGCCCCTACAGCTGGTTCATAAAGAGGAGGGAGGAAAGCTTAACTGCATTTGAAAAACAGCAAGTGGTCTAGTGTGGCAGGATTATACAGTATGTATAGAAAAGCTATGCTTCTATTCAAAATAAAGACTCCTGATTTATCTTGTATTCATTTATATAAGATCTTTTGGATTCAAAATGGATTATATTAGATTCAGAGAGTACACTGCTTTAAGGGCACTAACTGATATCTATCTTTGTATGACAATGATAGCATTTATATAGCACTTTAAGGTTTACAAAGCCCTGTATGTATGTAGTTGAAACAACTCCGTGGAATAAATGCTATTATCCCCTCTGTTTCACAGATGAGGAAAATGAGACTAGGATTAAGTGCAAGATAAATGACTTGTCCAGAATCACACAGCTAAATTTATAAGTCAGGATTTGAATTTGGATCTTCTTGAATCCAAGTCCAATACTCTTAACCACTGTGTCACCTAACAATACATTCCCAGAGCTTATTACACTGTAGGTGATTAATAAATGTTTGCTGAGTTGAATTGCTTTCACACAGCATCAGTAGGCAATAAAGCTAGAAGTTTTCCTTCCAAGTCAGGAAGGGCACTTATGCTGGCTAATTAGCAGAGCCACAGACCATTAAATAGTAAGAGAAAAGAAAAGAAACATGGTCTCATAAAGAAAAAAAAAAATAGCCACTGTTGCTGTATTGAATGTGAATCAATCTAATTCCGGTCTTGGCAGTTGTAATTTTGTGGTTCTTATCTGTTTGATTCTTCTACTCAATTTAATCTCTTTCTCAGTATTGGGACTTTTTGGAGGATTTTGCTCTCTCCTAGGCAGATTCCAACCTATCTCTGAGACTCAGAGAGAACTGGAGCTTAGCCTAAGATCTAGTCCCTGACATCCTGGGTAAGACAGGAGGGGAAAACCACTTGATACCTCGTCCCTTGTTATAACCAGTTTTCCCTGAGCTCTAGGCCTGTAGGCCTCATAGCTCTAGGCCTCTAATGACACTGTTCTCTGTGACTATCCCTTTTCTAACATGATGTGGGATAGAACAAAAGGCCTTTATTTCCTTGTAAGGAGTTTGGGTTGTATTTTATATACTTTGCATAGGCAATGGGAAGCCAATAGAGGTATTTGAACTTGAAGTGGTATGATCAGAATTATGCTTTAATAAGGTTAATATAACAATGGTACATAGAACAGATTAAAGAAAGCAGGGGAGGAAGTAGAGAGACCAATGAAGAGTTAAACTCCCTTTGATCCTTAGACAGGTACTACTGTCAGGTTACTTTAAACCCAGTGCTCAAATTAGCAGTAGAACTTAAAAACAAACAACAGCAAAGAACAAACACCAAAAAAAAAAAAAACATATTATTGAATAAGTAGCTAATACAATATAAATGAGGTTGGGATGCCACAGGCCATTTTTAAAAAGCACTATGTCCTAATAGGTTGCTGTAGATTGATGCTCTTAAATATTACAAGACTTGTGTAGCTCATGTATTCCTTGTAATAGACACATTCGTAGGAAGATATATCACAAGATGAAACACTACCTTAGAGCAAAGTAACTGAATTCTAAGATTGGCTCATATATTACTCGATTGGTTCATATTTTATTACATGTAAAAATTCAAAATAATAATAAGGAAAATAACAAGAATTGGTGGAAATCTTAAATTATGCAATTTTTTTAAAAATTTCTTTTTAGTAATTTCTAGTACACGGGTAGTTGAGGGAGAGAGAGATAAACACTATTCCCCTGATCATTTGATTTTTGCCCCATAGTCAGTTCATAAAATTACAGAAAATAATCATTAAGTGACAAGTAAATATCTTAAAGAGGTATTAAGGTCTTAAACAAAATGCAAACGAAAAAGAAAAAAAAAAGCCCACACTTTGCTATCTCTTTATGAAGCAGCTAAGAGGTACACAGTGTGTACAGAGTCCCACAGTGAGGAACTTGAGTCAGGAAGTTCTGAATTCAAATCCTACCTGAGACAATTACTAGCTGTATAATACTAAACAAGTAGCTTAATGTCATTCAGCCTCAGGTTCCTTATCTGGAACACAGAGATGATAATAGCACCTACCACATAGGATTGTTGTAAGAATCAAAAAAAGTAACATGAATAGCACCTTGGAAGCTCCATATAAATGCTTGCCATTATTCAGAAGACTTGAAGTTCTTCTTTCATGCTTGATGGAATTGTAGCTAATCGTTGGCTGGTAATAGTAGGCCAAGGCCCCAAAGAAACTTTAAAAAACAAGACATACTCTCTAGTGAGTAGTTGAGGTGGGAGATAATTTAATGAGGATAAACTCTGTGAATAGTAAAGTCAAGTATGAAAGAAGAGTCCATTCTTGGTTTGTTTGGTTTTTTTTGGAAGGGGGAGGACAGGACAATTGGAGTTAAGTGACTTGCCCAAGGTCACATGGCTAGTAAGTGTTAAGTGTCCGAGGGCAGATTTGAACTCAGGTCCTTCTGATTCCAGGGCCAGTGCTCTATTCACTGTGGCACCTAGCATCCCCAAGAAGAGCCCATTCTTAAAGAGAAAAATAATTCTTCCCCTTGGAATTGGGTAGGATTTCTCCCTTATACTTCTCCCTCTAGGCAAGGTGTCTAGCCACTTAAAAATAGGACCAGTATCTAGCTGGTATTCCCCCAACTCCCTCTTCCACATGGACTAAGCCATACAAAGTAATTAGCAACTGAACTTTGGAGGTGGGGCAAGGCACAGAGTTGATCTAATCAGTTAAGGTACAAGATAGGAGGAGCTTTGTGATTCAAGAGAGCATTAGACCTGGCCTTAAGAAGTGGAATTGTGCAGAGTAACAGACTGTGGGAGCTCATCAGAGTGACTTGCTTCACAGAGATACTGCTCCCTGGGGGTAAACAGCATAAGCCCATCACAAGACAGGAAAGGAGAATGCCCACCTCACCATAGAGGATGCAGGATAAAAATGAATAATTGAAGACAATATAAGCTGATAAAAAATGAAATAAGCAGAACCAGGAGAATATTTTTATAATAATAGTAACATAAAAAGGGAGAAAATAGAAATAAATTTAATGGGTTGTTTTTAAAATTGTAAAAGATTTCCATATAATCTCACTTGTCTTTCTTTTTTCTTAGAAATAAACTCTTTCTTTCTTTTTGGCTTTTTTTGGAGGGAAGAAGGCAAGGCAATTGGGGTTAAGTGACTTGCCCAAGGTCACATGAGTAGTAAGTGTTAAGTGTCTGAGGCCAGATTTGAACTCAGGCCCTTCTAACTCCAGGGCCAGTACTCTGTTCACTGTGCACCTAGCCACCCCAAATAAATTCTTTCTTTAAGAGTAAATTCCTGTGCAAATCAAATCCATCCTCTTTCTCTTTTTTATACATATGCAATTTATTTGTGTATATATATAATATATAAATATATAGAGAAATTTACTTTTACATTTAAATACATACATATATAATATACATATACATACACATACATACATAGCTATGTATATATGTGTGTGCATGTGTATGTGTATATACACATATGTATTGTATTATATATACATACACACACACACACACATATATATATATATATATATATATACTCTTTCTCTGATGTTTTATCATTGTGTGGAATGTCAATGTCCCTGTGATCTTGAGGATTGTCATTAAAACACAAGTTATAGTTAAGTTTCACCCTGTTAGAAAGGTTTTGATCAAGGGCTCAGCAAACAAAATAGTTCTGGTTATTGAGGACCAGTCTAGCTATGAAGACTGGCTCTTTGGTGATGAATTCTCTCACCATGACAACATACTCAGCAATATAAAATAATTTTCATTATCATCATCCCTGTGCAACTGCCTGCCTCCACTTCCAATAAGATGTAATAAACATTTATTTATTAAGTAACTGCTATGTGCCAGGCACTGTGATAAATATTAAAAAGAAAACAATCCCTATCCTCAAGGAGCTTAAAGTCTAACAGGAGAAGAAAATACACACAATGAAGTTTAAAAGGGTAGGGGTCATGCCTCCATACCTGGGGAAATGAAGATGATGATGGAGTTAAAACCAAGCAGAGGAGCTGTTGGCAAATGAAGAAAAAAAAATATCTGGGATTTTGAAAACCTCTATAAGGAGAGAATATGAGAGGAGTGTTTTGCTCCACCCTCCAATCAGAGCAGCAGAAGGGTACTGATGTGCCCTCATTTAATCAGTCTCCAATATAATGAGTTTTCTGCTGATGTTTATGAGAACTATATGGTAACGGTGATGATAGAGTCAAAATTAAGCAAAGCAGCTGGTAGCAATGATAGAGATAGTGTCAGAATGGTATGAAAGATATGAGAAGGTTGGGGTAGCTGGGTCGTACAGTGAATAGAGCACCAGCCCTGGAGTCAGTAGGACCTGTGGTTCAAATCTGGCCTCAGACAGTTAACACTAATTGTGTGACCTTGAGCAAGTCACTTAACCCCAACTGACCTACATTCCCCCCCCTCCAAAAAGGAAAAAAAATTAAAAGATATGAAAAGGTGCTAAAAATAACAGCAATTTTAGACTATATTAATGTTAATTTAGCCGTTGGCACTTCAAATATAGCATCCTTGTTTAAGAGCAAATAGACATACTAATCAAGGAACTAGATCCTGTCCATCTTGAATGACACATGAATGAAACCAGAAGACAAAAGGAAAGTTACAGCTCAATAAAAGGTTGGTTCACAGGTTCTCACTGAAGAAGCAAAGAATATGGTAGATTTGGTTTTGTCACAAGTGAAGTCAACAAGAAACATAATTGTGTGTGAGTGTGTGTGTGTGTGTGTGTGTGTGTGTGTGTGTAACATTCAGTGATCTCATATTGCAGAATTCATGATAAAAATCTGCAAATGACCATTAGGAAAATAATTGCAGTTTATGTGCCAACATCTTTTGCAGAAGATGTTAAAGAAGATAAATTCTACTGAAAAGTCAATTCAAACATCCAGATACAATGACTGTATATCTTCTTGCCCATTGACATCAATGCAAAGGTGAATTTAGGGAGAAGAGAATTAACAAACATATTTTGAAATATATTACTCAGAAGTAAGAAATGAAAGGATTGTAGACTACAGAAACTTTATGCCTACATATTAATCATTTCTTCAAAGAAATTAACAAATCTATAATCCCTAGACATAAAAAGCATCAAATATCATTGTGAAAAATAAGATGGATTATATTTTAACGGATATAAAATAACAGACACAGAAGTCATTTCCAAATCATTTCTGGGTACAATCAAACCACCAATTTGTAAGAATAAAGCTTTTCCCTAAGGTGCCCTTGGTTCCTTCTCTGGATCACTGAGAGGTTAAGTGACTTGCCTGTAGTCAGAGCCAGTATTTGACAGGAATAGGCCAGGAACCCAGGTTGTCCTAGTTTCAAGGTCAGCTCTCTAGCTGCTATTCATAGGAGCCTCTCTAGTCAAGTCATTGATAAATATGTTAAAGAATAGAGGATTAAGCACTAATCCACTAGAAATCTCCTTACAAGTTGATAAGGAAACTTCAGTGATTCCTTTTTTACATCCACTCATTCAACCAGTACCAAAAGTACCTAATTTTTTTATTGTCTAGTCCACATTTCTCCAATTTGTCAGAAAGAATAGCAAGAGACAGTGAAAGGCTCCAATAAAATCAGCACAAACTATCACTATAAGATCCCTTGATCTACTAGTCTAGCAATTCTTTCTGCTCTTTGTCCTCTACTTTCATCTTCCATGTTGTTGTTGTTCACTTGTTTTTCAGTTGTGGCAGATCCTTTGTCACCCCATTTGGGGTTTTATTGGCAAAGATCCTGGAGTGGTTTGTCATTTCCTTCTACCAGATCATTTCATAGATAAGGAAACTGAGGTAAACAGGATTAAGAGACTTGCCTAGGGTTACAAAGCTTGTAAGTATCTGAAGTCATATTTGAATTCCAGGTTCAGCAATCTATCCACTGAACCACCTAGCTACCCTCATCATCCTCCATACTAGCCTTTTTAAAAACTAAGTTGATCAAAGAGTTCCTTACACATTCATACTGGGAACTTTAGACAATGCTTCCCTAGGACCATATGGTAATCAAATTTGGAAAGGGAGTAAAGGCATTAAATTAGTGTTGAGAGTCTCAAATCCAAGTGAAAATACCTGCCAACAGGGAAGAACCTGTTAGGGATTCTTCATCCCACACTTAAGGTTGTGTTGGGGAAAGCAAATTCTAAAGAACTGAGATATTTAACAGACTAAACAATGTAGCCTGCCTCTTAGAGCTCACTTGGAGAAAATATCTAAAGATAAGAATTGAAAGAGGCTAAGTCAAGAAGGAAGACTAGAATTTACTCTGAAGAACATTATAAGCTTTTGAATTCCCTTTAATTTGTTATTCTGACTTTCTTAGCTATCATCCATTAATTGGGAAGTATTACAACTTTTAGAAAAACTAAAGAAGGAGCTCGTTTTATTTTGGGGGAATAGGAAAATGGAAAAAAAAATGTTTGTTATTTCCTACAGAGTAAGCTGGACAGCAGAAAATTCAGCCCAAATGTTATAAAAGAAAAATAAAAAAGACAAACAAGTCAGACTAGTTCTGGAAAGGTTGGGATTTTTGAGGATTTTGTTGTTTTATGAATAAATGACAATTTGATTATGCTTTAAGTTTTACTAAGGATTTTCAAATACATTGCCTCATTTGATCTTTCCAATATCCCTAAGAGATAGGTTGTATAGGTATTGTTACACATTATTTACTATTTTAGGAAATGTGTTCTAAAAAGTTGGAAGGGTCACAGTGATAGAGTGGATTCAGTCCTAGGTCTTCTGATCCCAAGTCCACATGATGTGGAGGGCTGGGAAACACAGTAAGTATGCTGGGTAGAGTATAAGGAATCACAATCACAGTTGGATATTCTGGAATCTTATAACCAATCTGATCATTATCCATAGTTAATTTTCATTTAATATAAGTTGCATATGCCAAAAATTACATTTCCCCAAACAGCTATTATATAAAAAATTTAACAGAGTAAGGTAAAACATTTCCTAATATTTTAAAAAGAAATTTTGGAACTAAAATAATCATTGCCTTTACTCATTGATTTATTTTGTACTTTTTGCAAGTCACTCAAACTTCCTGTAATAGATGTTTTCCAACTATAAGCAATAATACTTGCCCCACAGTAGTGTAATTAATGAGGGCAGAGCATCCTGGTCAATTTAGACATTTTTTCCCCAAAAATTACCATGAGTCTCAAGGACCCCTGCCTCGTTTTCTTATTTCAAATCTAAAAGGCCTGTCACCAAGGTAGTTAACCATACAGGCTATTATAAATGCTTTGATTTTACGGCTCTTGTCTTGGTAATAAAAGAGGGTACCATATAGTCCTCACAAACATTCAGTGCTTTGATACTCCAATGGATCCAATATTTCATTGGTGTGGATCCTCTTTGTACATAACATACATATATCTATATATGCATATATAGATATATGTATGTACAGTACATATATACATATATATACATACATAAATATGTGTATGTATCTATGTAGGTATAGCAAATCCAGTCCATTCAAGTCTGCCCAGCCTATGTCTTGCCTCTGTCTTTATAGACCAAAAATGTTTCTGTGTTCAATAAAATGAGATATAGCAAGGCTGATCATTTATTTTCTTCTTTTTTCCCCCTTCCAGGAGTAGATTAAGGGTTCCCAAGAATGTGTTATGACAAATAATCTCTGAACAATCTCTGATCATTGGAAAGGACACCAGATCATTCTGTCCTCTAAATTATCTCTTAGTTTAATGGTATACACTTTTGTTGTTAATAGAATATACAAAGGGGATCTGAAAACAGTTTGCTATAACCATCCACAACTTGAATCAAAAAATGTTTTTTTAAAAAACTAAGCTGAGGGGGCGGCTAGGTGGTGCAGTGAATAGAGCACCAGCCCTGGAGTCAGAAGGACCTGAGTTCAAATACAGCCTCAGACACTTGACACACTTACTAACCATGTGATCTTGGGCAAGTCACTTAACCCCAAGTGCCCTGCCTCCCACCCTCCAAAAAAAAAAAAAAAAGTAAACATCTTTTTTTAAAGCAATTGGGGTTAAGTAACTTGCCCAACGTTACACAGCCAGTTGTGTGTGTGTGTGTGTGTGTGTGTGTGTGTGTTAAGTATCTGAGGCCTGAACCAAACCCAGGTCCTTCCGACTCCAGAGCTGGTGCTCTTACTCACTATGCCACCTAGCTGCCCCAAAAGTAAACATTTTTGCCCAAATGTTTTTTTTTCCCAAGTTTTTTCATACATGGGCCACTCTCCATCATTACTCCTAACTAGAACTAATTATGAAATAGCTCTGATGATATTCTCCCTTAGGCTTATAGCTCAAGATCTGGAAAGGACCTTCATTGTAGATTTTTTAGAAGAATAAGGGACAGGAGTCATGATTTCTCATTACCTCTTGTGTATTCAGTAAATATTAAAATAATTACTTATTTTATTTTCCCCTGTCAGAATTCTCCCCATTCCTCCCTTCCCTACAAAAAAAAAGGTTTCTTAAAAAGCTTTATAAACTCATTAAGTATTTAAACTCTAGGGAGCTATCAGCATTTTCCTCATTCATTGTTCACTACTATGGCTGCTCATATCTCTTAACTAAAAACTCTCTGGGGCAGGAACCTGTTATTTGTCTGGCATTACATTCTATGCCTTAAACAGTAAATAATAATAACAATTTGGCAAGAGAAAAGTGGAAGAACTGCAGGAACAGTCTCCAAGTAAATCACCTTTTAGTAGGTGACAATCATCTGACCTCTTATTTGCATCAAACTGGTAAAAGCTTGAAAGATCAATTGTTCTGTTCTCTTCATATAAGGTAACATTTGGATGTTTTTTTCCCTGCTGTATTTTCCACTCCTTTCTCTCCTTACTGAATTTGTTTCCCTACACTGGGATAATTCATAGTTTACCTGAATACTTTATAGCTGATGACATATTTTCCACCAATAATCCTTGCTTTGTTTCTGTCAACTTTCATTATTAGTTTTAGGCAATGACTCTTATCAGAATAAAGCTGCTGAATTTTCTCATATTCCACTGAATTTTCTCCAATTCTGTTTTGTTTTTTCATAGGACCATCAAAAGGAAGGTTAATTGGTTGTTTTTGTTCAAGGAATAGAAAATAAAATGATAGATATAGGAGTGGATAGATCCCTGGCCCAGAATTAGGAAGTCCTGATTACAAATCTTGCTTCAGAATCTTACTAGCAATATGTCCCCGGACAAATCACTTAACCTCATTTAGCCTGGTTCTCTATAATATAATAAGCATCTGCTTTGGATTGTAAATTCCTTGAGGGTAAAGTCTATCTGTTCACTCTTTTTTGTATTCCCATCAGTGTACAGTGCCTGGCACATAATAGATAGACAGATAGACAGACAGATAGATAGATAGATAGATAGATCGATCGATAGATAGATAGATAGATAGATAGATAGATAGATAGATAGATAGACAGATAACTGTTCTATAAGATTGTAGAGAAGATCAAATGAAATAATTTAAGTAAAGTTTTTTTTCAAATCTTAAAGAAGTATATGCATATTAACTATTGTAATTATTACTTTAAAGTAATGTAAACCAAAATTTCTTCTTAATTTTTTTTTCTCAGCCTTTAAGTTTGTGTTGTGACATTTCAGTTTTGCCTTAGAGTCTTGGTACTTCACTGGAGCCATGATCTTATCAATGAGATTATTCCCTTCAATTAAGTAGACTGCAAGCCTGTAATGGTAATTTCAAGATCCCTTTGTGTTGTCAAAGGTAGCAGATACTTAACATTTAGTAATTGAATTCATCAAGCCTCTGTTGGGGAAATAGAAGGTATGAACTTCTGTCTCCTTTTCCTGACATAACAGAAAGGGGTTGGCTGAAACAGGAAGCTAATGCTGTGTATATAAGAAAAGCCCCAGAGAGGCACAGTCAAAATTTCTTGGGACCAGCATTTGGTGGCAGAGCAGCTACACAAGAGAGAATGGAGAACTGAGCCAGAATTTCCCGAGAACTTGTGGTAGTGGAGCTTCTTCTGAACGGGAGTCCAGGAGCCAGGAGCCCAGGAGAAGACTGAGGAAGCAGAAGACAGGAAGCATGACCAGCATGCTGAAACTTTGTCTGTTTGTGGAGTGACCTTGAATTCCCAGGAGCAGAAATTATAAAGGACGTGAGATGGACCCTGTGAACTTCAGTGTGGAGCAAGTCCTGCTCAGAGAGCTGGACAAGGAAATGGGAGCTGTCTGCCATTGACCCAGGTGACAGTCTGGTGAATTCAAATAGAATCTGGGACCATGGAAGGTGATCCAGGGAATCTGAGAACAGGCCCCAAGTCAAGATGAAAAGACCTCTCTTAAGTAATGATGAAATTGTAGTTTACTAGTGACCTAGGGGTGGAGGGTTTGTGTATGATACTTAGTAATTGATTGATGAATAAGTGACTGATTGAGTTAACTTAAGACTTTGCCCCATGAGTGGAAGACTTTGACTATTGTACTTTGAGATGATTGTTCTTTGTTCTAAATATTGTGACCACTTTGGTGAAAACTATGTGGCCATTTTAATGATGAGCTGTTGTGAATACTGTATTGTGATTTTCTGTGATACATTGTAATATTGTGAATGCTGTACCTCGACTTTCTGTGGATGTTTTGCTTTGATTTGTTATGGAATAGAGTGTTCACTATACTGTGTAATCAGAAACTTAAAAGCTGTTCACAGTAGCAGTTCTTCTGTAAAGCTTCTGTGCATGGCATTACAAACCCATTCATGTGTTTCCATACCTGGCCAGAATCTTGTTTATATGATCCCCTGTCTATGTCTTTCCTATGTCTTCTCCTTTCACCATAGAGCAAATAATCAACCAAAGATCTTCCTTTCATTTATTAGACATTGCAGGGCTAGCATTGGAATATGGTGGCTATTTGCCACTTTCTGTGTGACCTTGGGCAAGTAACTTAACTTCCTTGTACCTCAGTTTCCTCATCTATAAAATGGGGAGATTTGGATTAAATGTCCCCCAATGTCCCTTCCCTTCTAGATCTATAATTCTATGTTCCAATGGTAGCCCTTGCTTTTGTTTAGTGGCTATCCATAACTCGTGAATGTCAAAGATAGTTATCCTTTAAAGAAAAACATCAAAATGAATACCATTCCAATATATATATATATATATATATGTATATATATACACACACATATACATATATACACACGTGTATATACACACACACATTTGTGTGTATATATACATACATACACACATTATCATTATTTACATGTCCAGGTGAGTAGCTCATCTAAAATAAATAATGATTTAGTCACAAGGAATTATCAATTATCAGAGCTAGGAGAAACCTTAGACCTTACTTAGTCAACCTCCTTCATTTTATAGAATAGGAAATTTGAATACTTTAAAAGTACTTTTTTAAGTGACTTTTCCAAGGTCACAGCTAAGAGGTGGTAGGGCCAGTGTTCTCTACATTATACCACCATACTTTCTCCAATCTGAGCAGACAATGTAATATACATGTTTTCTTTTTTCCTTCTCTACATACTCCAGTAACTCAATATAAGGAAATAATTATATTTGTATTAAATTTACATAAGAAGGAAGAAGAGGACTGTATAAGCCAAGAAGTTAATATTATACTTTTAAAGTCTTTTATCCATTCCCATTTCACACATTCCAACGATCTAAATGAAACCAACCTAAATTTCTAAGTCATTCAACAATACTAAATTAGATTATATATATATATATATATATATATATATATATATATATATATCCTAGATCTGGAAGGAAGAAAAACTCTTGGCAAAGGGACACATTTTTTCTGATATAGAAAGGAAAAGGCAGTGGTTTTCTGGATATTTGCATCACTTTAATATTACAGTGCGATAAAGATGGTGTGGTTATGAGAAATCCATGATTTATGTGATTTCAAGAAAAACAGCTAAGTCACATTTCATTTGAGTCCCATCTCTTCACTAGGGACAGGCTTGTTGAAGTCTCTGTTGCTCGATTTTAGTCTTACAATGGAGAGATTCACACTAACCTCACACCTACAGTCCATGCTTGTTATGAGAGCAAATGAAATTAGATGTGTAAAGCAATTGGAGTTTCTCTCAAGAAAGGTAACATATACATACATTCAGTCTTATCTGTCTGGAACTTTAGAGATGATTTGCCCCCTGCTTTCTATTCACTCTCATTTCCAAACAAGTTCTGAGGGCACACTGCTATTATTTATGCCCTCTGCACATTCTTTCCTCTTTGTTCTGTCACTTGTGTGTTTAGAGAATTACTCTAGTCGAATTTTGATCTGGTGCAGACTGTGGCTTTCCTGATTTTTTAGCTGCTAGACAATATTTAACATGTTTACAGAAAACAGATGGCGGTTGACATAGAATAACTAGAATGATGGACCTACAACATAGCTTAAAAGGCACACACAGATTTTTTTTTGAGTGTGTGTGTGTGTATTAAAACATTGTGTGATCCATACAGAGTATTTGAGTTAATCTTTGTCCAACTGTTTTGTTTCATTTTCTCTGTTATTGTTTATGAACACCAGCATAAAGGAGATAAACAACATCAAGTGACTTATTCAAGGTCATTCAGTGACTGTCTTAGAAATGAATAAAATGTTAGCCTTTAAATTTCTCATCCAGTGGTCTATGGAGCCAATATATTCACATTTCTGTTTCTGATGATGTTTCCTTTATTTAACTTTTGACATCTTATCAATAGTGGGCTTATCTTCTTAGTGTGAGACTTTGGAGATTAAATCTAAATTTATGTTGTTTGCATTTTGTCTTATGCATTGAGACTAAATCAGTGATAATCAACAGATTTGTAGATAAGATTATTTTTTTTCTCAGTCTGGTAACTAAATTTGTTCCCTGAGTTCTTCTTGAAAGAATATGCAAACAAAGCTTTAATAATGATAAAAGCCTGCATCCCTTGCCTTGTCCCCCAAGGAATGACACTCAACTGTACTGTTACCTTTCATTTCTTAATACTTATTGTTTCAGTCTCATCTGATGACATACCAGAGAATGTAACCTGGCATACTAACTAAGGCACACAATATTATACAGTGAGTAGAATAGACCAGGTATGTGTTATGCATTTTTTATCTAGGTGATAAAATCACAGGTATTTTATGTTCTTTTCCTTATCACTCTCATACATTATTGCCAGTACAATCAGAGTCCTATACTACATATGTCTAGGCCATGTCTTAATGTTATCCTTGAGGCTTACCCACAGCTAAATACTAATTTTTTGAAATAGATAAAACCTCAACAAGCATTTTAATGATCACTTTTCTCTCTATCAGCCACCTCAAATATGGCATCCTGGATGACTGTTATACCATATCTTTCCACTTCCCCCACATACTACATCCAGCAATAAAAATAAAAATAAATCATTAGCTGTAGGTCCCATTTTTTGTCCTTTTAAATTAACTGGATAGATTGTATATTGGATTATTTATATTGCTCCTATAGCTGAAGCCCTGGGGTGCTTTATGATATTGCTATTTATAAAATTATCTGCTTAATATCCTGGGATAAATGGGTCACCACTATCTTTCCCCTCAAATTACAGATATGAAAAATGAAGAAAAGGCAACAAAAAGACTTGCCTCTGTAAGAACCACTGAGGGAGGGGGAAGTATAGGCCTTAATTCCACTAAGTCGGCTTTCCCCTGAGATTCAGAGTTAAATGTACAGCATTCTTGTATGACAATGATCCTAGAACTTCATGTGAAGGACTGCCACAGTGGATCTTTATGAGAAAAGGGTGGTGTACCCCTGTAATCCCTGCTACTGGGGAGGCTGATGCTGGTGGATTGCCAGAACTACAACAATTAGATAAATCAATTGGATGTCTGTACCAAGTCTGGCAATGATATGGAGTACTCCCAAGTGAGGACCACTATCAAACTGTGAAGGACAAACCGATCCAGGTCAGATACAAAGCAGGTCAAAGCTTGTCTGTCCATCAGTAATGGGATTAAGACCACAAGTGGCTATTGCACTTCTAGACTGGGCTCAAAATTTAAAAAAAGCAAATCTAAAAGATAATGAGCAAACCTAAAAATAATGGCCACATTAATATTCTGATTTATAATATATAATCAATTGGCATAAAAGGCATACTTGGCACTTGAGTCCCAGAACTGGGGAGATGCTGGAGAAAAAATCCACAGTGCTTAAGACATGAAAAGTAGTTGAATCTTATGTTGTGTGATCCATTTTATCACCAGTATTTAATACAGTGCCTTTCACTTAGGAGGTAAAAGTTGTTGTATTGAATTAACTTTCAGGATTATGGGAAATGGAATTCCCAACATTGCCAATCGACCCAGAGAGTCTTTGCCCATCTCCTAATTTGTCATTATGATATAAATTTAGGACATCTCTGAACCAACTGAATGATCACACTCAGATTTAGGATGACAAGTCTGGTTGTTCAAGGAATCAATGGATGGAGACAAGAAAATAGGAGGTGGAATTTGAGCTGAGTACTGAATTTAATGTCCTCCTCATTGGTTTCAGACTCCATCCTACATACACAGTTGCCAGAGTGCTTTTCTAAGGTCTGATTATGCAACCATTCTTAATCAATAAACTCCATTGACTCCCTATTACATCTAGAATCAAATATCAAAGCTAACATTACCAAATATATCAAATTAATCAGACTTGACTTCAAATAACTTTTGGCTGCTTCCAAATTTAGTTGGAGAGACAGAAAAACCTGGATTCAGTTTCCATGCACATTTGATGTTGAGAAGATAACTTAACCTCTCCGTTATAGGTTATTTTCTAAGATTATAACTTGAAGGATAGGCACAGAACGTCACTGTTAGATTAATTTCTTCCATTGTACCAATGAAAGCATAGATCCAATTTCTACCCCTATTTCTTGTCCTAGGTCTCAAATCTACCATCAGACTATAAAGACAGTTTTCTATTAAGGTGCCACTGGATCTGAATGTATTTTCAGAAGATTTTATTTTTATGTTTGTTTTATGGAAATCAAATCATTTCATATTGATGTCTCATGTGTACTATCATATGTATGCAGATGTATATAAAAGTGTGTGTGTGTGTGTGTGTGTGTGTTATAAACCTGTAACCTATGTGGTTTGGGGTGGACAGAATATTACAAGTATTATCAAGCTAGCTGTCCCTCCTAGTTTTCTAAGGGCAGTTGATTATCAAACACAAAAAAATTAGTATCTTTTAAATTTTTTTTCTTTTTTTTTTTAAGATTTTTTTTCTCTCCCCATGAAAAGGATGAGGATACAAACAAATAACTAATGACTAGTTTAAAAAAACACTAAAGAAACATCAGTGATTCTCCTGGTTGTAGTAGCATGGGTAAACAAGACAAGCAGACAACCATTCCAGAGTCCCAGGAATGCTACTCTCCAGGATCTTCAACCTGGCTTTTTTTTTTTTTTTGGAGTATAGTCACACCTCTACTGAATGTATTAGAAAGAGTCTTATAATGAGTTAGGAATCTGCCTCACATAGTTTTAACAGTTCTGATTTTCCTATCATCACAATTTTAATTATCTAGAAGAGAAAAAATATTAAACTCTTCAAGAGAAAATTAATAAAACAAATCAATGGAAGAAAATAAATGCTATGATCTCACCATTATATAGGGACCTATTTAACCTCCCAGAACATTCATACCTCTTGGCTAGACTTTAGTGAGAGACAGCATCTTGGAAACTAATTCCATTTATCTAAAGCTTCTATTAATTTGTTTATATATACTGAAGGTCATCATCCAAATATACAGGGAATACACAATTTTTAAAATGTTTATTGATTTTTTAAAATTTTTATATCACCTAAATGATGAAGTATGCGTGTGTGTGTGTGTGTGTGTGTGTTATAAACATGTGATCTATGCAGTTTGGGGTAGGTAGAGTATTTTTGAGCATTCTTCCAGTATGCCTCCCTTGGCCCCTCTCAGAGAGATACCACATACAATATTTTTTTAATATTTCAAATTGCTATTTATTTATTTTAATATTTTTAAAGAAAAAAATCAGGTAAGTCAACCAACACATAAAAAGACTGAAAATATATCCTACACTCCATATCCATGTACCTCCCACCTCTACAAATGAACATAGAGGAGAACCTTCCCATATCTCTATGCATAAATCAATGATGTTTCTTGTTTTTTTTTAATTAACTATTTTATTTTTTAGCTTTCAACATTCATTTCCACAAGATTTAGAGTTACAAGTTTTCTCTCCATCTCTAACCTATCCCCTACCCCAAGAGGGCAAGCATACTGAATCTCCTTCCCCCAGTTTCTCTTATATCCCCTCATCCCACCCCTCCCCCTTACTTTCTTATAGGGCAAGATGAATTTCTATACCCCATTGCCTGTATATATAATTCAATATAGGTTATACATATGTAGTTACACAAAACATTTCCATAGTAGTCATGTTCTGAAAGACTATATTTCCCTTCATCCTATTCCACTCCCCATTTATTCTATTTTCTCCTTTGACCCTGTCCCTTCTCAAAAGTGTTTGCTGCTAACTACCCTCTCCCCCAATCTGCTGTCCCTTCTATAATCACCCCTCTTATCCCCTTACCCCTATTTTCCTGTAGAGTAAGATACCCAATTTAGTGTGTATGCTATTCCCAATGATGTTTC
Organism: Petaurus breviceps papuanus; assembly: GCF_028583685.1. Classification (NCBI taxonomy): domain Eukaryota; kingdom Metazoa; phylum Chordata; class Mammalia; order Diprotodontia; family Petauridae; genus Petaurus; species Petaurus breviceps. The sequence goes on from NW_027186473.1 coordinate 18,153,515, forward strand.
TTAAATTTAAGGAAAGTGCCATTATTATTTATATTTAATTTACCCCCCCTAGACTCCAATGAAATATTCACAATAATGTACAACAAATAATTATTATAGTTTGTTTAAGATTTTTCAGTAAAATAAAAAATAAGAATAGGACAAAAAAAAACCAAAATAAAAACTATCAGAGGAGTCTCTAGAGTTGCTGTTTTCCTACATCAAAATTTTCATCCACTAAAACATGAATTTCATTGTAATCACATAAAATACTATTTCAACAAATAAAAGGCCTGGGGTAGGGGTTAGTATATACGTGAGTAGAAAAAGCAATGAGATCTTCTCAAAGAAATTGTTCCCAAATTGTTCGGCAGGACGGAGAACTGTCACTTTCGCTAACATTATTTGCAATATAGCCATAGCCAAGCCCATTTTGTGTATTTTTATTTGTTGTTGAACTGTTTGTTTTTGCAAGGCCATGGCAATAAAGTCAAATAAAATCTCACTATAATACATCATATTACAGGCCTTATGGTTTATCACCTCTGAATATGTGACAATAGAAACAGACTATAAAAACTGCCAAGTTAATCATTTTCAAAGTTCATGAATATCTATGCTTCTGATATTCAAAAATAGTTCAGTTCACATTCTAAAATGATTTCTTAAAACATATATTTATGTAATACATATATAATAAGGGTTGTTAAGGTTTTCCTTAAAACATAAGACACCCATAATACCCTGACCCAAGTATTTGATGTTGAATAGGTACAGACATATTACAAACTTAGGAAGACTTTAGTCTTTGGATTTTAAAGTCTGAATATTTGAAAGATACTCACTTGCCATAACATGTTCATTGCCTATGATTGCCTTTGCTCCTAATTGTTCTAGAGAGACAACATCATATAGTGGGGGAGGGGGATGGCAATAAAAACTGATTCTGAGAGCTAGGAAATTTTGGCAATAGTCCCACTTCTGACACCACCTGTAAACCCTTTGGAAAGGCATTTAATCTTTTTGGTCCTTGGAATCATCATAGGCAAAATAGGACCACAGGATGATAGATTAAGAGTTCAAGCAATCTTAGATGTCATTGGGTCTAAATCTCTTAATTTAAAGATGAGGAACTTGGACTAAATGACCTAAGTTTCCTTCTATCTCTAAAATTCTGTAATTCTATCATATATTTAATAATATTATTATTCATCATTCCTAATTGCATTACATATGTTTAAGTCTTGCTTCCCCAGGTGCAGGACAACGTCAAAAGAATATACTTTGGTTCATTTTCTCTTTGAATTCCCCATTGTATCTAGCATAGTTAGGGGAATATAATTACTTAATACAAAATTTTAACTGAATTTCTTAATGCCTTTCATATACTAATTAGAAAACCATTTACTCTTTCCATAGTTATGGCTGAAATCTATGTGGTGACATTTTCTATAATATGTTTATATTCACTGATGTTTAATAGAAGATAACAAATGTAACATTAAATATATTCTATTTTCTAATGTAAATGTAACATAGAATATACTGTATCCAAACAATACCCTTTCCCTAGGAATACAACAAACACTCTTTGGCATAATTTGTTCCATCCAGAGAAGAATAAGTGAAGAACACCTGTTATCCAGACTCTGAGTGACCAAATTATAGAGCTTTTCCATCAATATTTGTACATTAGACAGCACTGTAAATGGATAGCAAGGTGGGTACAGACACGAATAGGAAGGGGAAAGGGAATTAGGTTACTTTTGGAATGCAAAAAAGTTCTTTTAATGACCTCAAACTTCTGGATGAAACAGAAGATCGTATTTTTAATACCAATATTCTTCTGGTAACATTGTATAGCACTTAGATGTGGATCACTATAGTCCCAAAAGAATTGAAAAGAAACATCAAAAGAGTGATGAAAAGGTACTTGAACAACTTAATATATATTTTATTTTTCCCCATTTAAAGAGAGTAATATAACCTAATAGTAACCCATTAATACTATGGAAAATTAAAAGTTTTACTTAGCATAAGTTAAGGTGGAACAGGAGAATGGAGGAGAAAGAAAAATCTATGGAGATCAAGCTGGACAAAATCAGGTAATGTTCTTCCTAGGATAGGAGCAAGTTCAAAGTGGAGATCAAGTATGGTCAGAGTACTGGACTTGAAGCCCTAAGGTCCAGATTGAAATTGGAGTTCTGTAACTTTTTCATTGTGACTTCAGGGAAAAATTTCAATTCTTTAAACCATAGTTTACCATTTGTTAAACGAGGGAGTTTATTATTATTATTATTATTATTATTATTATTATTATTATTATTTCTTTTACCAGAAGAGCAGTTCTCAATGTGTATTCTATGGTCCACTGGAGCCCAAAATCCTTTCATTCAGTCCTAGAGGTCAAAGTTATCTGGAAAATAATACTGACACATTGTCTATTAAAATACTCCTCCCTTTTCCAATGACATATATTAGTGAAGCCCCAATTTTTTTTTCATATACTTTAACCAAAACAATGTATCACAACAATCTGACTGCAGAAATAGATATGAGAATCCAGCTATCTTCTATTAGCAATTACAGAAATTTGAGAGGGGGAAATATGTAAACCAATGCTACTATTCTCATTAAATATTTTCATTTGGAAAAATGTTTTTTTTCCCATAATATGACATTTATCTTATCATATAATGGGTTTATATTGTTGTTATAAGTTAATATTTTAAAATTTATCCATTTTATTTCTAAAGTGGTGAATGGCATCAACAGAAGTTCTTTAGATTTCTCAATAATTTTTAAGAGAAAAAATGATTCATAAGAACAAAATAACTGAGAACCACTATGCTAAACAATCTATATGGGATTTTCATCATGTGCCTTCTAATATCCTGGGATGTGGAGTATTTAATCAATTCCTGATGACTGGTCTTTCTCACAGGATATTGGAATATACACACACACATGCAGTGTGTGTGAATAGATACATATAGACATATATGTGTACATTCATATGTATATGTAAGGAATGTGTACATTTAATTAAGATTTTTAAATGCTTACTATATGTAGGATTCTGTCTTAAAAGTTGAGATGGCATGAATGAAAGACTGCTTGGCCTCAAGAACCTTGTATTCGAATGGTAGTGAGAAGAAGAGCACAGCATACAAGCATATACATATGGTAAAAGGACAGCAGAAAAAGAAGACACTACTAATGGCAGGCGAGGGTACTGATGTGCAGATCAGGAAAGGCTTTAGGGAGAAGGTATCAACTAGGTTGAGCCTGAGAGGAAGAAAAATAATGGTAAGAATAAATTAGGTGGGCATCTATTCCATATATGGGAAAACTCTTGTTATGATGAATAAAAGAAATAGTAAATATGAACAACAGCCAGTAATTCAAGTACATTATGAAGAGGAGTAGTATAAGATAAAGTAGAAATGAAGATGGAAGCCAGAGTGTAGAGAGCCTTGAATGCCAGACTGGAAAATTGGTATTTAATTGGCACCAAAGTTTTGTTGGTTTGTGTGTGCATGTGTGTGTGTATGACATAGTCAGATTTCCTCCTTTGGAAAAATATTTTGGCAGCTCTGTGGAGGATAGATGTGTGGAGGAAGCATGGAGACCAATTATGAAATTATTGTAGAATTCTAGACAAGAGATCATGACAGCCTGCAGAATGTACATCAAGTAAATATCATAATATCCCTTCATCAGACTTTGCTACAAGCCAGATATAGCATTCAGTTCATAATAGGTACTTTAAAGAATCTTGTAACCTTTGTTCTAAACGTACACAACCTATAATTTATTTATATGCTAGGGACTGCAATCAAGCTATTTTGAAGGCAATTATCTGAAAGTGTTATTTAATTCGAAATGATCACTAAAACAGAGCTGATCAATGAATAGGTTATTCATCAACTTATTTTACTTCTACATGGAACCTTTGAGGTACAAATGGCATATTAATATTCCATTTATTCTCTAAAGAAAATATTGATTACTAATTCATCAAATTATCCCCATAACGATCACACTACAGTGCCCATGTTTATATATTAACCACAGCACTGAATAGCATTCCATCCCCACCCAGGTACACACACACACACACACACACACACAGACACACACACACACCACAAATGCTTAGGAGAAGAGAGCTAAATTATTTTTCTGCTTAGAGAGGAATAGCAAAGTGATTTGAAAATATCAAAATTTGAAGAAACAAAAATAGGATGGTCATATCAAATAAATTAAGAAGTTAAAGGCAGAAGGGACATTAGATTCATGAAAACACTGGATGCAAAAAAGTGATGTAAATTGTATAAATGTAAAAATGAAAGTAAAATGTAACATGAATGTTTAAAAAGTAAAAATGTAAATGTAATATAAAAATGGTAAAAGCAAAAAATAAAATTAAAATAAACCAACCTCAGAATGATCAGGGTACCACTATCTTTGATGATTAGTACATTTAATATTCTTGTAATGGAATTCTATAGATTTTTTTTTGCCTAATATCCTCTAGCTGTTATTTAACATCTACAATTAAGCATTTCTTTTATTGTGCCATTGCTACTCAAACCAACTGTTCAGGGCATGTAATTGTGTCATAAGAAAATAACATATCAATGTAATAAGAATCTAAGACTTTTTTCCCCATTTGCAAGTGTTTCCACTCCCTCCCACTTTCCTACCCCTAACTGAAAAAAAAAAACAAACAAAAAGAAAACTCTTATAAGAAATATATGGATTCAATTAAAATTAGTTCCTACATTGGCCGTATCTGAAAATGTAAGGTTCATTCTGCATCTTATTCCATCACTTCTCTTTCAGGAAGTGAGTAGACTTCTTTCATTAGTCCTCTGGGATCATGGTTGGTTGGTCATTTTAAAGAACAGTTATTAAATCTTTCAAACTTGTTTGTTTTCACAATGCTGCTATTACTATATTCAATGCTTACCCTCCCAGACTGATTCTTTTGTGAAGACAGACTAGGCTATCTTTTGCTTGAATTTGAATCTAGTCTTTAATCACTAAATGAGTGTTGCCTCAGACAAATTGAGACTAGGGAAAGAATCTTAGCTTAAAAAGGCCAAGGTCTCCCATGACATTCTGGACCATTGCCAGCCATCCTAAACTATGTCTTGCCACTGTACTCCTATGACTCCGGAGGAGAGATCAAGGTTGATGATTGCATGGTCCTCTCGCTTAAATCCAATTCACTTGCAAGTCAAGACATCACCATCTTGATGCCATTGGTCCTCTTTGAGAAGAAAGAACAAACAACAACAAAGTATATTTATGCATTGCATTTATATTTATCATGTTCTAAAACAAGACTCTTCTCTATCATTTGAATGTTTTTCCCTCATGTTAAATTTATAAGGGTGAAAGATTTTTAATTATGAAACTCTGGTATACATATTATTTTTGAACAAAAGTCTCTTATCTAACTTGGATATAAGTGTTATGGGAATCTGAAGATTTCCCTGTCCCTAGGCCCTTTAATAGGCTTAAGTGACTCTGAGAACCTTCCTTAATTTGAAAATATATTCTGCCCCCTAATAGGCTGAATGTGGTCACATGGAGCCTGTGGCAGGAGGCTTGTTTTTCAGGAATGCCCACACCTTGTTACTTTGTGATTGGGCAGTGGGTCAAGAGGGTTGTTACATTCTCTGAGCCAGGAGAAGGCTATATATACCTTGATGTGAGGTTTTGTTTTCAGGTTCACTTTGAAAAGAGTTGTGTGATTTGACCAGATGAGACCCTGGGCAGCAGTTGAGGCCTCCAGCTTTGAAAACCCAGATATTGATGCTTCCCTCTCTGGTAACTGACTAGGTATGGATGTAATGGTCAGACAGCTGGAAGCCTATCTACTGATGTTTCTCTGTATTTTTTGTCTGCTTGTAACCTCTGTATTCTCTGAAGTTTGGGGTGCTGACCTTTTTCCCCTGAAATAGGTAAATGACATATGTTTGATTAAAGCAAGATTGTTAACCCATTTTGAGATTCCTTCCTTTAGAAAAGAAGATCTAGGAACCTGTGCTAGCAGCCATCCTGGGTATGCTAGGGTGCTTGCTGTTACAATAAGCTACTATAAAATTAGTTTATATTCTGGATAAAAGCTGTCATGGACAATACCATAGAGTTTATATAGAAGACTACATAGTTTTCAGTAGTATATGAAGAATCACAGGCTTCGTTCATATTTTGGGATATTTCAGGACATTGGCATTTATCCTTTTTTGACCATCTCCTTTTCTGTTTCACATGGAGACTGATCCATCCAAGCTTCCCTGATTGCACATTGCAACATTACAAACCCACATAGGCCACTGTATCCAATAGGCCGCAGACAAGACCATGCTTCACATCCCAATCAGTCAATCACCTAGGTCATTTTCTTGTCTCCCACTCTGACACCCTTCTTCTATTGCTTCCTCTGGGAATCATAATCAAATCATTACTACAATTGCTTGCTACAAAAGGTATAATAAGTAACTCCCTTATCACTCAATTTACCATTCCTAACATCCCACACCATTTTTTTTAAAGAAAGCCAAAAAGGGAGTTTTATTACTTTCTCATGAGAAAGGACACACCCAGTGGTGCCCAAAAGGGCGACAACCACAGCTCAGAACCCCCACTCACGCACTGGCTCCTCCCATTGGCTGGGAGTAACAAAGGGTAAAAAGGTGTCACCTGAGTTTCCCAAAAAGAAAGAGTCAAAGCCCAAAACTATAGGAGAGGTAAATCCTTATCCAATATTTAGGGGACTTCACTATTTAATCATTCCACTTATTCCCTCCTCTCTTTTTCTTTTAAGCACCATCAGTCAAACTGATCCTTCTTCCTTACCTTTGAGTCTAATCATTTTGGATAATGAATTTTGTACTACTCTAGTAATTAGCTGCATCATGCATGGGAGATGTACATGGAAGAGAATGACTCTATTGATGGCTATCAGGAGAAACCAGAGGGCCTGCTTCCACGAACTGCCTCCAAACCAGGACCAAGAAGAGGAGCTAAAAGGGCAGTTCCAAGTTTGCACTGGGACATGGGCAATTTTTCTAATGCTATTTGCTATATTCTTTACCTGTCCATTGTCATCAATTTGCATGCATGTGTATAAATTTAGCTTCCCACATACTCCCCCTTCTTCTTCCAGCAAATAGTCTAACACTAACCTGCACTGCAAGGCTGCTTCTCTTGTTTAAGTGATCCGATCAGCTAACAGGTCTAAAACTCTGGCAGTTTGGTTGGTAATAGGCTCCATTTTTCCTGTAACCCTAATTCCCACCTCCCCTTTAGGTAAGATCAGCACATTGACAAATTACAAGGGGGCAGTCCCCTTTATGAGTACAGATACGGAGACCCAAAGAAAATAGTAACAATCAATTGTCCCTTCAAGGTTCAGAAGTCTCTTCTCATACAACTGCCTGGGAGGGACACCATCTGATGGATATTCTCTGGTTCTTGTCATCTGCAGCCATCTTCAGCAACATATCTCAGCATCTCTTCATCCTCCTGTAGGAGTCTGCTTTCCTGTATCAATTCTCCTTTCTGGTTACATTCCAATAGGCAAAAACTTCTCATTCTGGGTGAGACAGGAAATGGTTAAATGCTGGTTGGCCTGCTTTTCTTTGTCTTATCTTTCCTTCCCTCCACACTCCAAAGCTGGCCAAAGCTGGGTCCCTGAACACAGGACTTAAGTGACCAACTCAGTTCAGTCCCCCTCTTCCATGTTGGCTTCACAAGCTCACTCAGAAACTCCATTCTCCTTCCTTTTTGCCTCTAGAGACCATCTCTCCTAGTGTCCTTGCCTAATCAGAGGGAAATCTCAGACAACAAATCCTTGGGCTACCAGGAATTCGCTGGTAGGAGCCTTCCCTGTGTGGAGAGATCTTTCCTGAAAAGGGAGAATCCCGGGACAAGCCCCCAAAACTGTGTGGGGGTGTTTGTGACCCCTTTAAAATAACCAGTTAGAGACTTTTCTTAAGAAAGGCAAGAAGGGAGTTTTAGTACTTTCTCATGAGAAAGGACACACCCAGGGGCACCCAAAAGGGTGAAGGCAAGGGAGTGTACTTTTTTTTTTTAAGATTTGAAAGGATCATAGGCTTAGGGCTGGAATGACCTTGAAGTCATCTAGATCAATTACTTAATTTTACAGCGAAGAAAACCAGGGAAAGCAGTTGGGTAGTAAATAGCAGAGGCTTGATTTGAACTCATGTTCTCCCACCACAAATTCAGTGTGCTTTCCATAATACAAGCTGCCTTTGAGAGAAGTCAGCTCTGTGGGCACTCAGAGCATTGGCCTGAGCGCCCTGAGAGAAGCTTCTGGTTGGTTGGAGTTAGAGCAACAAATGAAGAGTCAGTGGTCAACTCCAGCTTTGTTCTTAGTATCCTAAGCACAGAGAGACAGTAAAAACTAGAGACCTAGGGCATCCCAAAAGCACCTTCCTGGCAACTCCTTCCTCATTTGTGATATTGGACTCTACTAGAATAGAATGTAAGCTCTTTGAGAGCAGCAACTACCGTGCTTTTACAACTGAATCATTAACTCTTAGCATGACCATTGACATATAGTAAATATTTTATTTTTTAAAAAAAGACTCATCAGTCATTTGCTTTAATGCAATTTTGATATCATGAATTTTAACTTTGCTTCCAAAGTTTGTATTTCCAAAAGTACATACTCAGTCATACATCCAAAGGCCCACAGACATATCTCTTCTCACAGTTATAATCATGCACACTCATCTATACTTGTGTGTAAATCTACCTGTTCAGAATAGCAATAGGTGGGAGAATCAGCATTAAAATTATAAAAAGTGCTTTAGACCTGGAGGTAGGAGAGACATGAATTCCAATCCTGTTTCTGATATTTCCTAGATTTGCGACACTGGGCAAGTCACTTAACTACTTTGATACATAGTTTCTTCTTCTAAATAGAGAGTTAACAGTACCTGTAAAAACTTTCTTTACAAAGTCATTAGACCAAGTGTCATAATAAATATATCTAATTATGTCCCCAAACTGTCAACTACTATTATTATTGTGTATGTAACTTTGATTAGGGGCAATGCCAGCATTCTTTTGACATACCGTTCATTCCTTTCTTTACATAGAGACATAAATAGATGCCAGACTGGGATGGCAAAGATCTTCCCACTTTTGAGCAATTGCACTGGCTCATATCCTGTGTTCCAGAAGAGATCTAACTCCCTGTCACTTCAATGGAGTTGTAACTACAGATCAGACTTCTACATCTCAAGAAATGGATGAATACAAAAACTTAAAGCATTAATAAATCTAATGGGTCTAATGAACTTCCTCCCTCAGTTTCTTCTAAGCTACACCCCAGTTAACTGCACATCAGAAATAGCTAAGCAAAATTAAATGTGACATTGAGTCAACACCATATTTTCACTTAGAATCATAGACTACCAGAAATGATTGCAGCTCTTAATGGTCATCTATTCCAATCCTTTCATTTTAATAGATAAGGAAACTTACTTGTGGATTATCTTCCCTAATTTATATTTCTTAATAATATTTTCCCCAGACTGGAAAATTATTTATACCTTGATGTGCATTATTTACAGAATAACCTTAAATATTTAAAAGGGAAAAAATACATGGGTTATTTGTAAAGGACAAACCAGGGTTATTTGTTCACAGCATACGAATAGTACTCTAGACCCTCATATAATTAAGAGAAATATTTGATTCATTTTGAAGCTTCCTCTTTTTCCAATAATTGATATGAGAATAGGTATGAGAAGTTTCACTGATAGATACTATGGGGACTCTTGGGAACTATAAGTATACAAATAGGGGGGCTAACCTGAATTGTGTGATCCATAACTACAGAAACATGAGCCTTAAGATCACAAGAAGCAGTGTAGATTTGTACATGTCACCTATACAAGGTGCCAAGCTACCCAATGATGGTGTAGTTTGCTCTAATATAAAATGCCTTTAATTCAAGTGATTTGATTAGAAAAGATATGGTAAGAATGGCTACACAAGACCTACACATTGCCAAATTGGTACATTCCCTCCCATTAACTAAAACTATTGTTAAACAGCTTCTCTGTAGTGGGAAGACACAGAGGTAAATTCATCAAAGGACACAAGTGGATCCCTTCTCCACAATGGTCTGTGTGCCAGTTCATCTAGCCAGTGTTATCAACAATATTTTGTATTCTCTCCCAGTTGGTAATGAGCAGTGCTTCAATAAGGGATTCCCATCTCAGCAATCTCAAGGGTCTCCAGAGCCATGAGCCAAAACAGAATTATATCAAGCTGAATCTCAGCCAATAAAACCAAGCACTTTCACCCTAGTCTGATAATAAAAAAAAAACAAAGGGATATTTAACAAGTACTTTTATGCACGTTGGCTTTGGGGGAAAATTCTATACCAATATATTTTAAAATGATGTGTAAATTGAAAATATAATTTTTAACAACAACCCTAAAATTGCAGGCACAGAAATGTTCTTAAAGAGGGAATTACATTACAGAATTCAATGATGAGATGTGGGGAGGAAGAGAATAGAAGAGAAAGACTTACATAGAATTAAAAAAAAAGATGAGCAATAAAGATATGAGGTTCTTTCAGTTGCTACAAAATAATAGAAGACAAAATAAAATCCTATAGCCTTCATATCCAAATCCTTGCCACGATTTTGTGTTTAAGTCAAGTTATAAGCAATTACTCTGATTCTTGGCAGACTCCCTAAAGTATTCTCCTCAGCTGTTTGTGAGGGTGAAGAGCAAAATTACACAGTATGCATTTCAAGCTCCATGCCAGATTTGACTGTCATTGGGTCTCTTCTCTAAGAAAGAAGTTGGTTTTGTATTTGCATCAAACCCTGTTAACAACCAAAATCAAGTTTTAAAGCTCATCACATGGCATGTTTCTGATCACCTTTTCCAATGCTTGTCTGAAGCTGAGGGGAATCAGAAGACTGGGATAGTGTGGACCTGAGAAGGAAATACAAGGCCTGACATGGAGTCTTACATGGAAGGTTATAATAACTCAGAAGCAGAAAGTGTTGGAGGCGGGGCGACGGATGATAATAGAGAATACATATGTCTGGTGTGACCTAATTGGGGAAATTGAGAGCAATTAAGAACAGAGGCTTTCTGGGCCATGGGGGCTTATCATGAAGTCCTTTCCCCTGCATGAACACTCCTGTATGAGCACACTGGTGGGTCTCATAGCCTGGTTGGAGGAGTGACCTACGCAACTATACAGAAAAGCAATGAGAAATGCTAGAATACAAAAGATTGTCTACTACAACATTACTGAATTGTAGACAGCTGATTCTATTTGGAATGCAATTACTTATGATAGCACCATGCAACCTAACAGCAATAGGGAAGGTATTCATTACTATATCTCCCCCTTTCAAGTATTTATAAAGTAAGATTTCAATCAATGTTTATGATATTTAGGACCCCTTTACACTGTAGCAGGGGCTCATAACTTGGATCTATCTAGTGTCTCTAGACCTTGGGTGGGGAAAAACATATCTTTCTTCTAATATAATTGATTTTATAATTATGTGTGTTTTATGCATTTAAAAGCATTATTGTGAGGGAAGGTCCATAAACTTCACCAGATTGTTGAAGCATTCTATGACCCACCAGAAAAGTTAAAGACATTTGCACAGGATACTAGAATATTTGTTTGTAGGAAGGTAATTACCAGTATCAATTATAGAAACATAAGAATTTAAGGAGTATTTAGGAAAGCAAAAACATATGGATCAAATCTCGGAAAAAGGATGACTGTTATCAGAAAGGAGCATAATGGGAAAAAGGCATAGTGAGTGCTCTAAGTCCATTGCAAAGGAAAGGAAAGCTTTGAACAACTGAGTTATTGGAGAAAGTAAATTAGTAAGGCTATAATTTTATTAAGTTGATGAATGAATAATGTTATATTTAAATTATCTATACAGAGAAGAACATTGGCATTGTCTCTGAAAGGGAGGAAATTCAGGCCAAAGTAATATGTGACACTTTGATTCAATAAACAGATTTTTGTTGGGCAACACACATCTTAGAAATTAAATTCTTCAGTGAGATACAGAGATCTGTCTCAGGCAGACACAAAATTAACTGAACCTCTGTGCAGGATTACCAGACATTAGGACTTATTTTGTTAGTCTGATTCAGAGATTAATTTATGTTTGGAAAGACTAGGGACTGGACTTGTTATTTAGTTGAAATTGGGGAAACAGCTAAGGGGCTTTCCCTGATGAAGAAAACCCCTCCACCAATGCAGGTTACCACACCTTCTTTGAAAGTTGTAATCTCTAAGAGTTTCTTTAGAGCACTAAGAGATCCTGAATTTATCCATGGTCACAGACTGAATGTGTCACAGATGGGACTGAAACCCAAATCTTTTTTGAAACCAGCTTTCTATCAATGGATAACACAATGTCTTTCCTATGGTGGAGAGCATAAGGGAAAACAAAAACAAAACAAAAAACAAATCACTTAGCTTTAAGAAAGGCAAAGAGCTTTTTTTGGCACTTTCAAATGGATCACTTATTCCTTTTCATCTTAATCTCTTGACCTATAAAATAAAGAAAATAATACTTATAATTCAATAATCTATCCCAAAGGGTTGCTATGAGTTGGGTACTCTGTAAACTGATCAGCATTATATAAATATAAATTGTTATTAGGTAGAGTCTGTATGTGAACAAAAAGAGGTTGCATTACATATATGTAATTTACCATAAGACTATATACTCTTTGACCAAAAGGGAGCCATATCCCACTCAGTAAATATGGTTTCCCAAGAAATCTAATTCTTTTATAAATTATGAAATATCTGGGGGTATGAACCCAAATTTTAACTTCATACTACTTATGAATGAGTGGCTAAGAATAAAGACTTTAACCATCACTATTTATTAAAGGACACATCTCTATTGCTCTCTCCAGGCAGTAGGAATTATATATCTGTAGTGTGAGTAAGTCACTAGCACCTAAAATCTTTACCTCGGCTTGACAGTCTCATATCTTTTGATAACCACAATCTCTTTTGCAAGTCCATTCACTGAGCACAATGAGATAAGAAAAAAAAGTCTTGGGATTTAATTATTTTAAATATTTAATCAATTACGGACACAACATATGTGTGATGACCAACTTTGATAGACTGGACTCTTCTCAACAATGCAGGGATATAAGTCAATCCCAAAAGACGCATGATGGAGAGAAAAACGTGCATCCAGAGAAAGAACTAGAAAGAACTAAATTTATATCCAGGTGGAAGCAAAATACCTGATCTTTTTTTGTTCTCTTATTTGATTTTATGTCCTCTATACCATTTTTCATCCCAGCTGGTACAATCCATCCTTATAACCTGACCATTGTATAATGTGAAAGTATCTACAGATCCTATACTTGATTATAAGACGCCATGGGGGGGGAGGGGAGGGAGGGGGACAAAATGTGAAATTCAAGGAATTGTGGAATTGAATCCTGTAAATTAAAAGGAAACAAACAAATTAATAAATTAAAGAATTAATTTAAAAAATATTTAATCATTTATGACCAAGATAACTCATATACTCAATATATGTTCTCAATATATACAACAAAAAATTTTCAAAAAAGATTTTCAAGCAAATAAAGGATTTACGCTAAAAAGAAAGAGTAATGAAATGTCTCAAACACTCCATGTGAACAAGATCTGAGTCTTTCAGAAAATAAAGAATAACTTATAGTCAAATTGCTTTTTGTGTTACAAGTCTCCTGTAAGTGTCTCCCCTGCCTGACACATCTATGTCTACTCCTGGCTTCGCTTCCTTCATGGTGTCACAGTTTATATTGAAACCAGCTTTGTTGATGATCACAGCCTTGCTTTTCAGCTGTCTCAGTATCCAACTTATCTCAAAGGGCTGTTTCCTTCTGCTAAAGAAGTTAATTCTTCAGACTCATCTCTGCTTCTGCTCTTTTCAGCACCCATTCCAAACTGAAGCTTAAAACCACCCAGCCAAATTATGGCAACTTTCAGCCTATTTATACTATTGGCTTTTCCTCACCCAAGGAAAAAGAAGATGGAAAAGTTGCCAAATAACACTGCTCCTAACTTTTCTGAATTTCAGGTATTGAAAGACTAATTTAACTGAGCCTCTGAGGATTTCTAAATCCTTTTGTTTCAGCTTGGTACCAGGTATTCAATTTACTTATTTGTTAAACTCCAAATTGAATGAAACTTCCAGATACATTATCACCTGTCTTTCATAACCAAAACAAAGGCCAAAAGGCACATTTTGGTGAATTCAACTGAACAGTTTTCCTGACAGTTCTCACCCTCGCTCAAATACCAACATGGGGCAATTTTACAACACTCATAACTTGATTTTAATGAATGTTCTCTGAACTAGGGAGATTAAAATGAAGTTTTATTCTTTTCTAGGCCTTGTTATTAATTGACTGTGTCCTTTAGAAAGTAACTTAACCTCTTAGTCTTCCCATTGTATCCATCAATTTAAGCTTATTTTCAGAGTGGGGAATAGTGGGCCAAAGTAATGAAATAATATCTTTAATAACTAATGGAAATCCTATCTAATATTTATTTAGACACTATGAAAGAGAGACACAGATAAGGAACATCAGTACAGACTATTTGGTGTATTGGGTCCAGGGTTGCCCTTTGAACTCCCCCATAGTGTGGTTTACTGGTATATAAATACTCTCACTACAAAAAAAAAGGAGCAGAAAACTCCCAAGGGTGATAATGTCAGTTTGACAGATAATAGTGAAGCAAAGAAGGGGGAGGGAAAAAGAGAGGGGATAAGTTTATCAGGGTCCAGTGTGGCAGCAAATTCCATCCCCCCCAAAATCACTCCTTAAGTAAGATGGTGAGCCTGATAAGGTTCCAGTGATCCATTATATTCAGATTGGGTTAGCATTGCTTTTTCTTTGCGATTAGCTGGTCACTTGCCTTACTTATGTCTTTTTCATCTACCTACCAAATTCCTGACCTTTTGATTCACATCCCTATCTGTCAGTCCTTCCTTCTAGCTAATGGGGGTGAGAAGGGTCACTGCACTTCCTATCAGTCCTCTTTCTGTTACGTGGCCATGCTAATAAGAAGGGGGAATAGGAGGGGAAAGCTGTAATGGTAATTTGAAGATCTTACCTGTCCACTAATACGCCCATGTAATCATATGGAACCTGTGGTAAGAGGAGTTTGCTGAAGGATAGAGCAGAGCCCACAGGAAGCTGGGGGTCAGAGCAGTCAGAGCTGGAGGGAGGAGAACACCCTCAATGAGACAGCTAGGCTTGTGAGAGTTTGCCTCCTGCAGTGACAGTTAGGCTTGTGAGTGTTTGTCTGTGGGAAGGCTAAAGGATGGTGTGACTCCCTGCTGTGCTGTGGCATATTAACTTATTTGTTACTGTGATGGATTTGACTTTCTGATGTTGGGATTTGGTTTTCTGATGTCTGAATAAATGTTTTGCTTCTGCCCTCCATATGGAGAATCTGTTATATTTTGTGGTTGAGAACTATGCCAGCATGCTTGTAGCTACTGTCAGTGCTGTGGATATTACACTAGTGCTAAAAAGGCAGGGGGTGAGCATTGGGCATTTCCTTCAAAACCTGCCTCTCCCTACTATTCCATCCTTTTTGCACTTAAAAATTTTTTTTTTGTCTATTATTCTCACCACTTTGTAGATGTGGAAACTGAGACTTAGAAAGGTTAAGATAATTCCTCAGGGTCACACAGCTATTAAATATATAAGGGAGAGAGGATTTGAAAACAAGACATTATGACTAGTAGTCCCTTATTCTAACCACTCCAGGAATGAGGAACCTGTGGCCTCGAGGTCCCATGTGGCCCTCTAGTTCCTCAAGGTATGGCCCTTTGATGGAATTAAAATTTGAAATTTTGGGGAGTACATCTTATTTTCTCACTGTCCCTGCAAAAATGAAAAGTACACTTTGCCTAAGAGAGGAAGAAAAAGTGGTCACAGTAGAGAATTATAGATTTAACTTTTTAGACAGGTTATATGGAGGTGTAAATATTAAATTTTAAAATATCATTGAGCAGGGCAGCCAGGTAGCATGAGTAAGAGCACCAGCTCCAGTGTTGAGAAGACCTGGAGATCGAATCCTGGGCTCAGACACTAAGCACCACACCCAGAAATAACTGGCCGTGTAACCTTGAGCAAGTTACTTAACCCCAATTGCTTTAAATATATATATGTCATTGAGCAGACAATTTACCTATATTTTTTAAGCCCAAAAGATCATGGATCTTTTCCCTAAAAAATTCCATTATAAGATGTAGTGCTTTGTAGGCATCATGGGTATAGAGAGCGATCAAAAAATATTGGTAGTTGATGATTGTGATAAAATATTTTTGAAGAAATATGCCTTGTAATATCATCCATGGGGAATAATATAGAGAATAAATCTAACTTTTCCCTACTTCAACAGGTTGTGAACAGTATTCCTGATGTCTTAATTTTAAAAAAAAACAACACTTCTGTTATAAACTAGTTCTTATAAGCTCATTTTGATTTTAGTTAATTCATTTCTCAGCTAAATTAGATAGATCATGTCCCCTTAGCCATAGGCAAAGAAAGTGTATGTTGTTGACACAACACACATGGTCAGGAATATGTCCTCAGTTGTCAAATACAATGTATATTCTGACTTTTGAACCCACTTGTACTCAAGCCCATCTGTCACAGTGGCAGTCTGCCCATTACAAAATTTGCTGCAAGGCTGAAGTAGGCAAAGTTGAAGAGGAACTTTGTCTCCCAACCCATTTCCCATCACCTAAACTCCACTGAAATGCACACAGCTACTTCCAAAAATATGTTTAAATGTATTCATTATGGTTTGAAAAGAGTAGGATCGTGAGAACTAAGTACATCTTAGATTTTTGATAATGTTTGTTAAGGCTTAAAAATATCAGCCTTTATGCTTGGTGTTGACCAGATGTTTTCTTCATTGACAATGAAGACCCAAACTGCTGTTATTTAGAAGACTAATATTTCTACATGACTCTGTTAAAGGAAAATTAATGTATTAAAGAGAAAGATGATTTGTAAGGTAAAAAAAAAACACGCCCAATAACACCTTTATGGGACTCAGTAATAACTGTTCTTCACAATGACTAAATGATATCATTCAAATACTCAGTACCTAAAAGTCTTTTCCTTTATATTTCTGCCATTAGAGCTTTTTAATAGATTTATGCCTGGCCTTTTGTAAAAAGCCTCCTAATTGACCTGCCTTTTTCTACCCTCAAATCAACCCTTCACACCTCTGCTCCAAAGCCTTAAGATAGTGGTTCTTCAATGTATACAAATAAAGCAAAAAAAAAATCATCATATTGAGAGATGCTTAGATTTTGTGAATTTTTCTTTATGTAAGTATAAATTAGGAGTAAATATTTTCTTGCTTTCCAAGTTTACTAAAAACTCCAAGACATGTGAACATGTTTGTAAAGTTAGAAGAGGATGTTCACAAAATTGTTCCTTAGAAATACAATTATGCACCTAGTCAATTAGCAGAAACAAGTCGTTAATCATCTCTTTACCTCTGTGTGGCACTGAATTCCATTTACTGGTAATGTCTATCAATTATTGACAAATTTGTTTTGTTTTGTTTTGTTTTAAGGGGTTTTTCTGAATGTGCTGGCACTTTGATTTTCAACCTCATGGGTTTTCTTTTAATGGAGAACTATCTTCATCAGGGCTCTTAGCACATCAAAGTAATGTTTATTAACCTTGAGAAAATTAATAAGATGTGCTTTTCTTTGCTCCTGTCTCCAAGCAATTTTTTTTAATACCTCAGCCAATGCTCTCCCCAAACAATAGCTTTCATCGACCATGTTGCTCACATTACTACCCCACTCCCACTCCTGTCAGAAATTATTATTGCCTACTCAGAATTCTCATAATATTTAAAAAAGAAAACTTTTCCTTCATACTTATTGTGTTTTGCAGCATTTTTCCTCATTTATTTCATATATATATATATATATACACACACAAATGTATATATGTACATGTATATGTATGTATTTGTGTGTGTGTATATATATATATGCATATATATATAAACATACATATAAAATCTCCCCAACAAGACTGTAACCTCCTTGTGGTCAGGGACCATGCTCATTTATCATTATCCAAAATTTATGTATCTTCTGGGTATTCATGAACATGATCCAATTCATAAATTTTAGCCATGTAAAATGTATGAAGTAGAGAAGAGAGACATATAAGAGGTTTCAGGACTTTAATGGTTTAAAATAATGCCTCCTATCATAACAGATCATGTTTCACTAAATATTTTTTAGTCCTTTCTTTGAGCACCTGCCTCAGAAAAGCTCTGCAACCCTGCCTTTTAAAGCCCTGATTAGTCTTTTGTAATACCTGAAAAATGAGTTGTCAATGTTAGTATGTCTGGTGGGAATCAGTCCAAAAGTATTCTTTTGGTCTACTTAAACTCGGTCATGCATAATTTACTGGATAATCACTCGTGTCCTAATCAATAACTCTATCTACCTACTTGCTAATCCAGTTCAAAGTCTCTAGGACTGAACAGGCTACATCATCAGGCTTGGTCCTAGCCAAATCTGTGTAGCAGGTGTGTTTTGTCTCTGAGGCCCTCCCCCATTCCTTTACTGACCACTCTGTCTCCCACAGGATACTTGGTATTCCTAGTGATCATCTTGTCCATCCCCTCATATGACAGATGAAGGGACTGAGTCATGGGGAAATGAAGTGATTTACCTAGAGCCCCACAATTAGCAATAGCTAATTTACCACTTAGTAAAATGTTTTTTTTTTTCAAATTACGCTATGTTGTTGTTCACATTTGCTGCAGAAAAGTGTTTTCACACAGTGACTCACCAGCTTCCACCAAAGGACCATGGATTCAGACTGAAAGAAATCTTCAGGACCCTTATTTGATAAACTGAGTCACAGAAAGATTAAATGACCTGGCTGGGGTCCCTTAGTGTCTGAGATAGGATCTGAGTCCAAGGCCAGCGCTCTCTCCACTCTGCCATTCCCCCTTGAATAGTAATTAGTTAATCTGGCCAGCTACTTCTTGCTGGTATATTTATGGAACAGGGTTAGCATTGAGGAACTCACATTGCTCCTGAGAAGCATCTGATTTTAACGATTTAGCAGAATTAAAAATAACTAATATTTTTATAGCACTTGAAGTCTGCAAAAAGTTTTAGATATAGTATCCTTATGTGATCTATATAATAACCTTGTGAGTGAGTTATTATTATTATTCCCCATTTTTCAGATGAAGAAATGAAGGCTGAGAGGAGTTCACACAGCTAGTGTGAGGAAAGCCTGCAAGTCCAGTTCTCCTGACTCCTGCTTCAGCATTCTATACACTATGGCAGCTAGTGGGCAGGGTGGACATAGTGCTGGACCTGGAGTCAGAAAGAACTGAGGTCAAATTTGATCTCAAAACTTCAAAAGGAAGTCAAAAGACTTCCTAGAAGTGTGGTCTTGAACAAGTCACCAAAATGCTATCTATCTCAGTTCTTCCAACTTCTAAATGGGGATAATAATAGCACCTAACTTACAGACTTATTGTGAGGAACAAAATGAGATAATATTTGTAAAGTACTTCCCACAGTGCCTTGCACATAGTAGATGCTTAATGATGCTGTTATAGTCAGAACAGCAGAAACATTTTTTTTTGGTGGGATTCTCAGGCAAAGGTAGATGATATTATGACAGGTTGGTGAAGATGATGCTTTCTGAAAATAGTCTTTTGGTACCACTCGAATCACACAATGTAGAGAATTCTTCCACTTTCTATTCAAAGGTTTGGTTCTGGCTAGTAGGTTGGTAGAGAAAGTATTGCAGGTTTTATGAAAGTCATAATTCAAATTGAATTAAGTTTATTTCTTCTCCCTAATATAAATACAATCACACACTCTCACATTTATCTCTCTCTAGATTCCTTCAAACAAAGATAAAAAAAAAACATGTTTCACAACATTGCTGTAACAAATCTTTTCTAGATTAGGAGAACCATCTGCTTCATCTAGGAGGATTCCTATGCTGGGACTTCATGTTCCTTAATGAGTAAATGACTTAGTGATAAATGAAATAAAGTGACTGAATGGCAATTAATTCACCAGTAATCAGTAGTGGTAGGAAATAGTGCAGGGGCAGGAGGGGTGGATTGCCTAAATATAAATATATATGCATATATACAAATATATATTTAATTGTTACTGAACTGGACAGTTAATTTTTACCATATTTGTATTTTTTTTAAATATGTGAAAATGGATTTTCAGAGCACCAGACCTGGAGTCATTTGAACCTGAGCTCAAATCTGAACTCAGATACTTACTAGTTGTGAGACCCAGAGCAAGTCGCTTAACTCTGATTGCCTCCAAAAATAAAAATTAAAGAAAGAAAGAGAAGTAAACTGGTCACACAATCATTCATATGTTCCATTGGTACCTACATAATTTCATGTCACTTATGTAAAGGTCACCAGCATGTTGGGAGGTGAATAGTAGAGGATTTTGAAAAGGATCACATAATCTAATAAAAATTATTCATTAAGGGCTACTTAATATGTGATAACCACTCTGCTAGACAATGGAAATAAAAGTACAGAGAATGGGGGGAAACCCTCTATTTGCAATGAGCTGATTTCTAATGGGAGATATAAAGTGTGTGTATATATACATATACATTTTATACATATATTTACATATATGTATACTTGTGTACATATATGTTTCTCTATATATGGCGTAAATGTAAAAAAGAACGAATAAAAATGTACACAAAGTGAATCAGTGCAAATGTATACAAAATAGTTCAATGCAAGGTATTTTGGTAAGGAGGACCTTAGCATGAGGGGGTTCAGGAAAGGTTTAATCCAGAAAACAGTGGGTGAGCTATGACCAAAGAAAGAGAAGGACTCAGTGAGGTAGAGGTAAGGAGATAGTATATCCCAGGAATCAAAATATCTTACAAACTGAATTAGGGATTCCAATTTTGTTATGTAAGGTTTTTATCCATTCCATAATTCAGAAGCTTTCCTTAATGGACCATTAAAATAAATGAATTGACTT
This sequence comes from Petaurus breviceps papuanus, assembly GCF_028583685.1. Classification (NCBI taxonomy): domain Eukaryota; kingdom Metazoa; phylum Chordata; class Mammalia; order Diprotodontia; family Petauridae; genus Petaurus; species Petaurus breviceps. The sequence continues at coordinate 18,174,628 of NW_027186473.1, forward strand.
ACTGTTCTAATGAGCAACATTTTATGTGTTTGAAAAAAGGGAATCTATGAAATACGTTATCATACCTGTTTAGAGCAGAAGGTTCTTTGGTTTCCCTATTTCTTAATAGGCTCTCCTCATCCTAGTTTCATGATCTCCCAGGGCCTGGCACTTTAAATAAAGAATGAATTAATACTAACACTGAGTCCAGTATATGAGAAAATTTGCTTCAGTTTCTTACATGATTTCCAAGTCAGATTTAGCTTAGATGCTGCAATTTTGAACTTGTTAAATTTTTGTGTGAAAAAAGATATTTAAATATATTTAACTAAATTAAATTAAATTTTGAAATCATCTTCCAACTTCCTGGATTTACATATGCCACACAGTGGAGTAAGCATCATCAACAGTAGAAGATTAACACAAGAGAGACACTTCAGTCAATTTTCACATTAACAGGCAGGCCAGTTGAAATTACTCCCCAGACTTGATTTGGCCTGCAGCCAGATGGCTGATATCCTTAATAGAGAAAGCATCTGTTTACCCTAATGTGTTAGTTTACTGTGCTTGGAGGCTATCAACATGAGACACTTTTGCCCAGGTATTCTGAAAGCACTGAATAATCCTTCACATTAAGAAGACAGGAGTAGATGGAAGAATCTTATTTTATCGTCCCCAAGTTAGGCCAAACTCAGACATGGGAGATAAAGAATTATAGACCAGGGACCACACAATACTCTCATTAATTCTGGGTAAGCATTCCATTTTGCTCATTCCTCCATGACATAGGGCAGTGGATAGTCTTAAATGAAGAGCTAAAAGTTGAAAAAAAAAAAAGAAGGAAAATGAGGAGAAGGGAAAGGAGAAGGGGAAGAGGAAGAAGAAGGCGAAGAAGAAGGGGAAGGAGGAGAAAGGAGATAGGAGGAGGAGAAAACTAGGGCACTCCTTGGATTAAATGTCAAAGTAATCAAGGAATTAACTAATTAATTAAAACTACTAACATACATGAAGTATTTCTAGGAACTCATTCTTGAATAGATTCTCAAAATGGTAGCCAATAATTTGAGTGACACACCATACAGGTTTTGTATAAAACCCATGAGTGGGTAGCATGAAACGAGGGCTGAAAGTAGACTTAGGCTTCCTGAATCTCACCAAATCTTTTTTTTTAAGCAATTGGGGTTAAGTAACTTGCTCAAGGTTACATGGCCAGTTATTTCTGGGTGTGGTGCTGAGTATCTGAGCCTGGGATTCGATATCCAGCTCATCCCCACACTGGAGCCAGTGCTCTCACTCGCTGTGCTACCTGGCCGCCCCAATCTCACCAAATCTTAAATCAAGAAAAGCACACCTACATAATGGTTATCATCAGAAGTCCTGAAATAAAAAGGTGAGAGATGTACCAGTGAAGGTTAAAATGTAACCCAGATCCTGTATTATGTTAGATAATTAGGCAGACCTTCATAAATAATCATTGGACACTGAAGGAGAAGAAAAACAAGTATGGATAGAGACAGAAAGGGGTCATTACTTAAATGGAGAAGGTCTCATTGTTTTGTGGGATAGGCTAATGAAAAATGGACTTGCTCACCACAGCAAGAATCAGGGCATGAACTATAGCCATAAAAGTTTTATGGGGCTTCTCCACAGATACCACATTGCTTTTTGTGCTTTTGCTCTGCAATATTCTTAAGAGGAAACTCTATGTGTGTTACCAGCATTTCCAAAGGATAGTTTCCAACTTAAATGTATTTTGCTTTGGTGCTGAAGTATTGAGTTCTCTTGACAGGTTTACTAGCTGCTGGTTTAGGGGGAGGTATACCAACATTTCATGTTGCATTGTGATTATGGAATATAAATCAGGATTCATAAATATGCCTCTTTTGGGTACTCAATTGACTGTAAAATAATTATGCTCTCCTATGTAATTGTTGTGCTGTGGAAAGAAGCAGGACTTTCTAAGGAAAATGATTCTTCAAATGTGAATTCATATCCTATTTACCTCAACCATACACACCATGAATAACAACAACAATAAAAGCATTTTATGACAGTTTCACTTTAAATCTACAGGGAACAAAAATACCTAGATATTAGTCATTATTAATTCTTCTGTCTATCTTCTGTAACATTTTCCCCTCTGATTTCTACTTACCATCACTATGTTGGTTCAAAGGTACAAATAGAACAGAACTCAATTAAAGTATGGGAGCTTCTTTTCACCGGAGGAATTTCACTAACATCTAAAGTTATGCCAGTGCTGTTATTTTCTTACCCTCCACCCTGGAAAGTTTGAATTTCAAGAATATTTCTAATCTTTGAACTTCTAGATACATTTATGATGCAAAAGTTTCATATGCTCTTTGGTAATTTGTAGTCATATCTATAATAAGTTTTCTTTTACTATCATCTTAGTAGATCAGATCTTTTCATTTACTTATTTTTTGTGGCATGCTCCTAATAGATGGAAATGGAAAAAAAGAAACTAATTTAGAAAACAAATCAGAGATTACAAATGCTCTTTTTTATGCTGTCCATTTCTTCCAAAGACAAATCAATTTTTAATCAATGAGCGGGTACAATTTAATAATAAAATGAACCATGATAATTTCCATAAACTAAGATATTCTAGTCATACTTTGCATTGGTTGAAGTACCTAATATTGAATTAATTATGGGTTAAAGATCATGAGTTCCTAAGATTAAGATCTGATAGGGAATTCAAAAGGTCCTCTAGTTAAATCAAGTCAAGAGTCACTTACTAAGCACCCACAATATGCCAGGCACCCAGCTAAGTGCTGGGAATACATAGAAAACAAAAACACTCCCTTCTTCCAGGGAGTTTACACTCTAGTAGGGGAGAAAACCTACAACCAAGTACAAACAAGTATATGTGTAAGATACTATAGTGTGAAGATAATCGCACAACCATGGTACTAAAATTAAGGGGACAGGAAAGTCTTATTATAGAATGTGGGGTTGTAGCTCAGATTTGAAGGAAGCAGAGAAACCAGGAGGCAGAGATGAAAAAGAAGAAAATTCCAGGCATGGGGACAACCAATGAAAAATCCGGGAGACAGAAGATGGAGTATCTTATTTGAGGAACAGGAAGAAGACCAGTGTCACTGGAACATAGAATACTTGGAGAGGAAAGAAGACTAGAAAGGTAGGAAAGGGCTAGGTTACAAAAGTCTTTAAGGGGAGGATGGACTGGAATGGGGAGAGATGAGACTGGAAGTCAAACCAGAAATGGTCAAGGATTCAAGAGGGACAGCACCAGTGTTGGCACTATCTAGTCCAACTTTTTTTCATTTTTTTTAAATGAGGAAAATGAGGCACAGCGCCATAAAATTAATTTCTGAAGATCAGTGTGATTCAGAGCCAGGATTTGTACCAAGATCTTCTAACACCAGAGTCCCCCAAAAGAGGTAATTCTCTTTCCCCTGGACTACATTCATCCGAATCACTCATTTGATGAATAATGGTGACTGAGGCTTGGAGAGATAACAGGACCTGGCCAATTCATCTCACTATGAACAGAGCCAGTGTTTGATCATAGGTCTTCTGACTCCACGTCCAGCTCTCTGTCCCACAATCACACAATGAACTCTGTTCCCTATTACGTAAGTGTATGTTCCATAATATGTGATTCCCTTAACCTTTCACACCTAATTGTGAGCTATTTACATCTATAGAATTTCCTGTCATGAACCTCGATATGAGATCTGTGAAAATAGGATCTAGGAGTTTTAGTGAATCTTTGTAATTCTTTTTAAAAGGATGAGTCTCACCAATTCCAGAGATGTTGAATAACTATTTTGTGGTATCTCTGTTTCAACTAGCCACCAGTAACACAGAATGTAATGAATAAAATCTCAAGACCTTGACATTTAATTGTTCTGTATATGAAACACTTATCTCACAAGTTTTTTTTTTCTCTCATCCACCTAATATTTTGCAATAGCCACTGAACTCTCAAATAACTAAGGTGGACCTATGACCCTATTTGGAGGCAAATTTTTCCCTCCAAAGACCATTGAAAATCTACTGGACTGGGCCTTTGGAATTTATCTTTTTATGTTTTCCCTTGTGAACTCCCAGGAAGCAACTTCTCAGTGTAGATTTCTTTCGTCCAGAACCAGAATGGCCTCTTGTACAGGGGCTGGCACAAGCAAACTCCAGCTGTGATTTTGAAATCTTGCTCTTTAAAATTTCCTGGAGGGGATTTGGCACAACAATTTATAAGTGAAAGACAAAGTTTATAGACTTCCTCTGGCACTAGGGTTTTTTTTTTAAATTAGTCCCAGCTTTAAGGAACAAAGGACATCTTCAAAGTAAATATCACTTTAACTATGATATATAAATATCTTAGAGTTAACTTCCTAGAGAAGAACTTATTTTGTGGCCAAAGAGAAGAGAAAGTGCCAAGAAAACTTTTTTTTCCTTAGGGTTGGGGAGTCATAACTGTATATTCATCAATGTGGGAGATTCTGTTTGTGGCAATTCTATTTCCTCAAGGCAGATTAATAATCTGAAATTTAGAGTCTTAATTTTCCAGGGCACTAAAAGAAAAAGGACTAAACACTCAGTCAGTCAGTTGGTAGGTATACAAGACAGGACTCGAATCCAGGACAACATGACCCCAAAATCAGTTCTTTATCCGTAATTACCCTTTGCTGTTTCCTAAGAAAATATTTAGATTAGAAATGTCTGCGGCTTCCATAGACATCCTCATTACATTTAGAATTGTAATAAGGAGGTCTAGCCCAACTTCCTCAATTGACAGTTGAGGAAAATAAGACCCAGAAATATTAAGTGACTTAGAAATTGAACTCGGGTCTCATCCTTCAATTTCCAGCACTTCTTCCTCTGCACCCCTGATCATTCATACTCTTTTCCTTCACAACTGTCTTTTCTTCTTGAAAACAGGGATAAAACAAGTTCATCACTATCACTGGCATACTTTGATATTCTAAAGGGATTTCAATGTTAATGACACATTCTCTCCTGGATCTCATTCTCCTCATCCTTATCAATTCATTAGGGGCTCACAACATAGAGCTTATAGTAGTCCACTAGCGGGTGGCTTGGTAATCCTAGACTACCCACTACTGATTGATATGATTTCCAAACAAAATGAGTATAGCTTTGAGTGGCCTTTGATCTACAGATACAGTCAAAATCTCAATTATCTAAGGCACAGTTCTTTTCAAAAAATAGTCTAATCTAACTCTCTTTAAAGTGCAAGGTCATACATATCAAGTATATAGCCTATTCACTATTTTATTGGAGAGTGAACAGTTTTTAGCAACTGATTCAGTCATGATTTCTATGAAATCTCTACAAACATTATCATTTGATTCATAACACATTTAAAAACCACATTTTTTCTGCAAGTGGATATTCTACAAAAACTCAAGTATACCATACCAGATAATGGAAAGAGTGGCTAATGCAAAACTTTTAAAAATCCAGATGACAGACAGCATGGTACTGTGCAAAATGTCTTAGATGTGAAGTCGGATGACATGAATTCAAATCCCCACCCTGCTATTTCCTACCTGCTTGATTTTGAGAGAGTCTCTTTACTTCTCTGAGAAGTTTCTGATCTTTAAGACCTGAGAAAGAAAGACTAATTAATCCCTAACATTCCTTCCAACTAGAAAGACCTGAGTTCAAATTCTGTCTCAGGCATTTACTAGCTGTATCACCCTCAGAAAGTCATTTAAACTCATTCAGTCTGTTTCCTCATCTGTCAAAGGGGGATAATTAAAACATCTATTTCACTGGGATGTGATGATGAGTTAAAATAATACATATAAAGTACTTTGCAAACCTTACTATGCTATATATCTGTTATTTAATAATAGTAATAGCAGCTAGCATTTATATAGTGCTTTAAGGTTTATGAAACACTGCAAAATTTATTTCATTTTATACTTACACAACAACTTTGGAGTTAGATGGCAAGTTGTCCCTATTTTACAGGTATGAGAGCTGAGGCAGACTGAGTGATGATCAATCAACCAGGCGCCTTGATAATCTACAACTCTAAAAATCTACACATCTCAACAGAATTACTATATTCCAAAAATCTAACTGAACAAACATGTGGTAAGAGCCTACTACATGCAGTGCACTGTGCTAGATGGTAGGTATACAGTGATGAGGATTAACATCTTACTTGCCCTTCACTTAAAATCAGCATGAACAACAGACAAAACCAAGTCCCAGAAATCCAGATTTCAGTTAAACATGGACAAATTTAAGGAATAAAAACAGACAGATAGAAGTGTTAACTAAATCAGTGTTAAGATAGAATCAGAAACTGGTTCATCAACTCTCAAACTTCCACCACAGGAAAAGAGTAGCAACACTATAGGAGCTGAAAATTTATTAAAATTTCCCAGTCTCCCTCTTTTCTCAGCTCCACTGAATTCTGCTCAGTGTGCCATGGATAGCCAGAATCCACTGTCTCGAGCTGATGACATGGAAACCACCAAACAAAGCCACTTGATGTTGCTATTTCACAGCTTCCCCTGTGTACCTATAGAGAATCGGGAGTGGCGTGTTTAGCTTTATACAGTCTTTTCTTCTTTCTCCTCCTGGGAGATGACTAAACTCAGATGATAAACCAAAAAAGAAATTTAATTAAACATTCAAGGTCATGCAGTCAAAAAGAACTTAAAAACAAGATTTACCTCAAATATATTATCATGCAGATAATCAAGAATTGAATATAGTCTGAAAATAGTTTAAAAGAACACTCTTGGGGTAGCTAGGTTGGGCAGTGAATACAGCACTGGCCCTGGAGTCAGGAGGACCTGAGTTCAAATCCAGCTTCAGGCACTTGACATTACTAGCTATATGACCTTGGGCAAGTCACTTAACCCCAATTGCCTTGCTTTCCCCTCTCCAAAAAAAAAAGAACACTCTGTGTGCTTAGTAAATAATTAATGGCAACATTCTCTTTCCTTTCTTTGCCTTCATTTTGAATTTCTAACATAAATAGGGTTGTGAATATGAAATGCCCATTGGTATTCTTATTGGCTGATTTCCTTACTGGTGGGAGCTTACTGAGGTAAATTTCAAGAACGGCAGTAGCAAATATTCTTTCAAAAGCAGATTAAACGTCGCTGTCATTCCTTGAGGTTACTTGACATAGAGGTTAGTGTCCCATTCTTTCTAACCAACCCCAGAAAAGACCATGTTTTGAGTCTCATCTAATTGTCTATTCTAGTCATCTTGCCAATCAGCCCTATTTCTTAGACTAAGATAGCACTGACACCAAGCCCTACATTCCTGGGAAAATTATTTGCTTAGCTTTGGAACTCAGGCCCTGAAGCTAAGCTATCTTGATTGGTGAATTGAGTGAGTGAGTGAGTGAGTTGAGTCAGTGAATCAATCAGTGAATCATCCATATGTGAGGGGACCACTCCACATACGATCCAGCTGGCTTTCTCAACCATCTTGATATCAGCCAAACAGGCATGATGATCCCTGCTATCCATTCCTCATCTTACTTTGTAAGAAGTAATCAAACAGTGTTACTGCTTCTGAAAAACACATATCAATGAATTATGGTATCGATCAACTCACCATTCCTGTGACTCCCCAAACCAAAACTTCCTTCTCTGGGAACAAATCCATTTGACTGTTTATCTCTCATATTTTATAATGTAGTTCTAGAGAGTAGGAACTGACTTGCTTTTGTCTTTGAATCCCTAAATCTTAGCACAGTGCCTATAGAAAGTCCTTTAATATCTGTCTTTTTATTCATTCATTTATCTATTCATATCCATTCATTTGGGTCCTGCCCCTTATACTTATTAGTAATCTGACCCTGCACAAATCAACTAACAGCTTTGAGCCACATTTTCCCTACAATAAAATGGAGATAATAATGCCCATCTCATAGGACTGTTGCAAGACTCCAATGAAATGGTCTACCTCAAACTTCTTATTTAAGATCTATTTTTTTAAATTAAAAACATTCATCTATTTAAATCTTTAGAAACCACACACACATGCATGTGTGTGTGTGTGTGTGTGTGTATTGTGGGAGCAGGAGAAGGTTGGTAATTCTTCTTCAAATTAAAGTATTAGAGAATTTGCTGTGGGCAGTGAGAGTTTCATTAATGCCCAGGATAACTCAGTCACTATATGTCAGAGGCAAAACTTGAAACCAGTCCTCTTGGACTTCAAGGCTGGTTATTCATTCCTATGCCACACTATTTCTCTTGGTGAATAACAATAGTTATTAATTCTTATACTGTTAAATATTGAGGGAAAGAAGCTAATTTTTTTCTTATAAATATAATAGCTGACATGTATATAGCACTTTAACATTTCAAAGAGCTTTCTAGAGATGATCTTGCTTGAAAGTCTCACAACCCTGTGAGGTAAGTATAGTAATAACAATAACAATAATATCTATATAATGCTTCATTGTTTGCAAAAAGCTTTTCAAGTATTATCTAAGTATATCCTCACAATGACCCTGGGATATAGGTGTTATTATTACCCCCATTTTACAGATGAGGAAACTGAGGCAGACAGCAATTAACTGACATGTCTTGGACCTTACAGCTAGTAAGTGTCTAAGGCCAGATGTGAAGTCAGATCTCCCTAGGTCCAGGTCCAGTGTTCTATGCACTGCATGTCCTAGCTGCCAATTAAGTCTTCCACCTTGAGTATAAAGTTAAAAAAAAAAAACAAAAGCAAGGCTCGGATTGGTTAAGATTCCCTTAAGGTGTGGTGGTTATGTGGCATAGTGAATAGAGCACTAGCCCTGGAGACAGGAGGATCTGAGTTCAAATTCGGCCTCAAACATTTAACACTTACTAGCTATGTGTCCTTGGGCAAGTCACTTAACCCCAGTTGCCCAGCCTTCCACCTGCCAAAAAGGAAAAAAAAAAGATTCCCTAAAGGTTCCCAAAGCTAGGAAGAGTGAGAGATATTTTTCTGAACACATCTTCATGTCTCCAAATCAAGTTCTTTATCCATTATACCATGTTGTCTCTCCATATGAATATAATGTAATAGCCCCTCTGCCCCCCACAAGAACTCAAATGTCATGAGCTAAAGCAATCATTTAGCACTGGAGGAAATAGATGCTCACTTTCCTGTCCCCAAGAAACAGGAAGTGCCACACATATACCTCACTAATCTCAATGAGCATTCGTCTAATAACGCACAGTGACAAGAAGAAAATCAGCTGCTTAGGATCAGAAGCCATAAACTGGGAAATGGCTGCCCTGCCTGTTTAATCACAGTCCTCCTGCTCCGGCTGTTGGAAAACAAATGAAGATAAAGTTGTGGCCTGGATTAACAGTGTCAAGGTCAAATTCACATTTACTATGTCAAAATGGCTGAAGTTCCAAAAGAAATAGAAGATGACAGTGCTAGAATAATGACGATATTTTAAGTAGGTAAGGATGGTTGAAAAAGAAAGAAAAAAAAATCCACAGATTTGTCTCTTTGATGAATAATAAATCTTTTTGCCCTTTGAGAAGGCATCTCTTATCCCTGTGTTTGTCACCCATTTCAGATAATAGAGGACCCAAAATATATCCCATTAGCCAAGTACTAGATGACATTAGCAGATCAGGGTTTAAGATTCACAGGAATAAGAGGCAGATGCAATAAATTATTTGTAGAGGGGATTTTGAACAAGCCATCTTCTTTCTCCTCCAAACACAATAAATTTTTTAAGATCAGAGTGTATGTCACATGAAGTTCATAAAGTAGAAAATGACACTATTTACCTTCATCATATAAAATGCAAGAGAAATTTATGGCTCTGCTCCTTGGAAATCTGTCTGACTTTGACTGCTGTTTTGTGTAACATTTTAATGGCAAGAAGCTAATGGGGGACATAAAACAAGCTATGTCAACAAAAGTTTTAAAAAATCCCTTTTACTTTACTCACTAATTTCCTAAGTAATGTCACTATTATTGTTCTAAGTATGACACAAAGAAAAACATATTAATGTTGCAACAATTAACATGTAGAATTGAGTCACTGCTGATTTCAGACAGGTTCGCAATAGAGATCCTAGACACCACTTCAAGAGAAAAGACTATAAAAGGTACTGACTTGCATGGTAGCTCTCCTATGGCCTGAGGTGTGTCTACAGATTAATGCCTCACTTCTCCCTCTCCCCTCCTTCCTCCCAGCATAAGGCTAAAGGTTGTATTTCAAAGAATGACAGTTTAGATTAACATAAAAGGAAAGGATTTGCCATAGCAAATCATTATAATGACCCATTGAGTTCAACATTCTGCCTCCAGCAGTGGTCATTCTAAGCTTCAAAAAGGGTGCGAACCTTACTAATACATCTTTGTTTTTCTTTTAGTAAAGAATATAGGCCTCCTTCTTAAAAAGTCTGCAGGTCTTAACGTCTTCTTTAACTTGCAAAATGGAGTTTTACTAAATAGTCAGAAAACCTGGGTTTGAATTTGGAATTTTGGAAAGTCATTGAACTGTTCATAATCTTTGCACTGAAATCCCATCACTGGTCACATAATTTGAGGAGGGTTAAAGCAAAAACAAAGAAATGGAAAACTTCATACACACCCCCAATATGTTCACATAAATACTTTGCAATACCAAAAAGAAAAAGGATATAAAGAAGATATTCAATCTTCAGATAATGGCTGACTGAAAATTGGTATTGGGATAATGGGATCCTGCTGCACCATAAGCAAGGGAAAATATGAGGATTTTAGAGAAACATGGGAAGACTATTATGAACTGATGCAGAGCAAAGAAAGTAGAACTAGAAAAAACATCATACACAGTGACTACATTAATGAAAACAAGACCTACACTGAAGGCTCCTAAACTCATATTAATTGTAATAATCAATCTTAATCCCAGAGAATAGATAATGAAACAAATTCTCCATGGAAGAGGTAGGAATCATAGTTCATTTGTCACATACACTAGCAGACACAGTAATTTTGTTGGTTAGTCTTGCTTAATAGATTTTCTTTATTACAAGTAAGGGTCCAGGAGGATACATGGACAAGGCACCAGGAACAAGGTTCATAGGGAAACAACTACACTGCCCCTGCCCCCAAAAGTCACTAATAAAATATTTTCTCTCCAAAAGACCCCAATATAAGTTCAGACTCCAAAGCTTCCTAACAGTAAAAACATGGACACTTATATAAACTATACAAAAATCAGTTCTCACACATGTAACATGAGTGTCAGTGTGTCAGAGTTATGTTAGAGTAGGGGAATTATATTAGAGAAAGTATTCTTTGGGAAATACAGTATCCACTGAAACTGGTCCTGACTCCTTCAGGTGTGGATGTTCCAAATTCTAGATAATGGCCAGCATTAGCAGAGATAAAACACACCTGAGTCATACAAGTGTAAAAAAATCTCCTGATGCCATTCCTAGAGGAAATATTTTATTCACCAGAAAATTTAAGTGGATCCTTGTTGCCTTTAGGACAGCATATGAATACCTCTTTGCAGCATATGAAGTCCCTCATAACATAACTACAGATGGTAGTTTTTAGGTTTATTTTACTGTATTTTCGCATATTCTATATTCTAACTAAATTAATATATTTGCTCATCAGCAAATGTGATGTCATATTTCCCAGCCTTTTAACAGTCTACCCAATATGCTTGCAATTTACTCACTCAACACCTGTAACTCTTAGAATTGCTAAATTCCTTCAAGGTTTAACTCAGGTGCAACCTCCTTTAGGAAATCTTTCTTCTTCCCCCTAACTATTAATTTACTTCAAGTAATCGTGTGCCTATATATGATTATTATTGTTACTATATATTAGTCATACATATATGGTTTCACATATAGATATAATCATATCATCTATGATATACCATAGCTATATGATCTATGATATATCATGCACTTATACAAGCATACATAACATACTTATTTTCATGGTGTTTATCCTTACTAGGATGCAAGCTCCTCGAGGAGAGGGACTGATATTCATTGTGTCTTTGAAGCCTCAACACCTTTTACAATGCCTTGCAAATAGTAAACATTTGATAAATGTTAGATTGAATTGGTTTGAATTGGAACATTTGCAATATAGTGTATATAACATCACACATGAGAAAAGCATCTGCTTTCCAGTTATGTCCCCAGTCAGATCTATCATCTGTGTATATGTTACCTATATGTTCTCTGGACAGCTAGGTGGCAGAGTGGATAGAGCACCAGGTCTTGAGTCAGGAAGACCTGAGTTCAAATGTGACCTCAGACATTTCCTAGCTGTGTGACCCTGTACAAGTCACAACTTTGCCTAAGTTTCCTCATCTGTAAAATGAGCTGGAGAAGGAAATGGCAAACCACTGCAGTATCTTTGCCAAGATAACCCCAAAATGGAGTTGCGAAGAATCAGACATGACTGAAAACAAGTAACAACAAGGAACATGTGCTCTTTACTCATCATCGTATTTGAGAAATGCCTTGGTTAACTTTAGCTCAGGCAGAATACCTGTTAATGCAATTAACTCATACTCTTTTCTATTGCTCCTTAAATCCAGCAGGGCGTGTACAGCCAAACATACATCTTTCTATTCCTAGGGCCTCACTTTGCTTTTCTCTGACAATTATAATAATAGTTTGTGATCTACCTTATAATGTTTCTAGAAGGAAAAAATGTCTTATAAACTGGTTAAGTGCAACACATTTCAATAGTCCAAGTGCTAGAATCTTTGATTTTCTTGTTGAGCTATTCCCTCCATCAACATAGTCTGCAACTCCTTTATGTCTCAGATGACTCTTTGTATAAATGACAATTATTTTTAAAAAATTACCTGCTAACTGAGCTGCGCTGGTCCTCTGATGACTAACATATAAGCTGCCATTTGTCTTTACTCAAAGCCTTTCTGGGTTTATAAACTTATACCTCTAGAAGGAATCTCAGAGGCCATCCTCTCCAACCCTCTCATTTCTCTCAGTCAAATCTACCAGTTTGTTCTCTGCTAGGAAAGCCTTTCAGAACCCAGGGTCATCCCCTCATCCCAATGAGGCTACAGAACAGGATTTTAGTGGAGAATTTTTTGTAATGTGTTCCTATTATTTTGCCAGTGTTGGTTATGTTCAGTATGTGAATGCTCCATGTAGCAATGCAGGCTACCACCTGTCCCAAGACATATAGACTTAGGAAGCTTTCTTGGTCATTGAGAGGTTAAGTTACTTACCCAGGATTACACAGCCAATATGTATCAAAGGCAGGGTTCAAACTCTAATCATCCTGACTGTAGGTCAGCCTCTTTCTCTATTTTGACATGATGCTTTTCAGTGGAAGTGATAATATGAGTTATTATAGTAATTAATCCTCTAACCTTGTAATGGCTATTGGGAATTGTTATAGATGATATACTACTAGACTCATGTGATTTTGTCGATAGTTATTATGTCATAATTTTGAACAGAAATAGAACAAAATAGCTCCAATCAGCAAATGTTACCAATTCTTATTTAGCATTCATATAACACTAAGTGCTTTTTTTTCAATCTGTCACTAGCTGAAATTCATTATACTTCTATGCTGTGGCTGCTTTTCATATAACTATTTCATATTTGTAGAATGGAAGACCCAAAGTACCTCAGCAAATTTCCTTATTTAGTAACACAGTGATATTTTTCAGTTCATACATGTGCTCTGTTACCAAATGCAGTATTCAGACACTGTATATTACTGAATGCTGTGGCATGTAGGAGGTTACTGTCTGCATTGCTTGACTCCCAGTCCTTGTCTACTCTAATAAGCACCTTCACAATATGATTCATAGTATCTTGGGTCCTGTCTGCGTTTTACAGTAAAGGTGACAGATAATTGTTTCTTATGCCATCAATAGTCATCTTCCTTTGCCTGTCTAAAAATGAACAAAGGATGGCAGCTTTGAAAATGTATACCTACAAGCATTAAGATCTCTCTCTATTTAAAATCCATGTCCAGTTGAAAATAAGTTTAAAATATCATCTTTCTCACTGTAGTAGACCAGATCTCACCAGGCTGGTTCTTATTATAGTAGGCTGATTTAACCAAAATTTGAAAGAAATCAATTTCTCCTCAATACTTTCTTCTCCCTAGGATTTCAGGTGATAACTCTTTCCTGGTTTTCCTCCCTGTCTGACCACTCCTTCTCTGTCTCCTTTGCTGGACCTTCCTACAGATCATTCCCTCTAATCATAGGAGTCCGTCAGGATTATGACCTGGCCCCTCTTCTCTTCTCTCTCTATACTTCTTCACTTGGTGATCTCATCAGCACCTGTGGATCTAATTACCACCTTTATACTATCCTCTCTCAGTCTCTTTGCTGACCTCCAGTTTCACATCTCCAATTGCCTTTCAGACATCTTGAACTAGTTGCCCAGAAAGACATTTTAAATTCAATGTCCAAACTGGAATTCATCTTTCCCTCTAAACCTTACCTCTCCTGATTTGTTACTATGATAGAGGACAACATGACTCTCCCAGTCTCTCAGACTTGAAACCTATATGCCATCCTGAATCCTCACTATCTCTCATCTCCCTTAGCCAATCTGTTGCCAAGGCCTCCTGTTTATTTCATCTTTGCAGCTTCTATCAAATATGTCGTCTCCTCTCCCCTAACACTGGTGTAGGCTCTCATGGCCTCATGCCTTAATTTTTCAATAGCCTGTTACCATCTGTCGGCCACAAGTCCTTACCCATACCAGTCCATCCTCCATTCAGCTACCAGTGATTTTCCTCAAAGCTAGGTCTGATCAAGTCATCCCCCTACTCAGTAAACTCCAGTGGCTTCCTATTGCTTCCAAGAACAAATACACATGCTCTGTTTGGCATTCAAATCCCTTCATAAACTAGTCCCCTCCTATTTTCCAAGTCTTCCTATACCTAGCTCATCAACATACACTCCTCAGCCTAGTGACACTGGCCTCCTGGATGTTCTCCAAAGAAGACACTCCATTTCTCTCCGTTCTGAACATTCTCTAGCTATCTCCCACGCCTGGAATGCTCTCCTCCCTCTGCTTCAACTATTGACCTCCCTTGATTTTTTAAAAATCCCAACTGAAATTCCACATTTCACAAAAAATCTTTCTTGAGCCCCTCTTAATTCTACTTCCTTTCCTTTGTTAATTATTTTTTGTTTATTTTACATATAATTTGCTTTGTATATATTTGTTTCCATGATGCATTTGCTATTAGATTATAAGTTTCTTGATGACACTTGTCTTCTTAGCACAGTGTCTGACACATAGAGGGTGCTTAATAAATATTGATTAATAGACTGAAATTAGACATTTGTCGTTCATCTAAGTTTACAAAAAGAGATTTGTTTTTCTCTAGCAGAGAAAGGACACACTCAAAGGAGACATATTCACTGAGGATCTGTCCTTGATTCAACTGAGCACAGCTTTCTTGTGCCAGTGTTGGTCATGGAGGTCTATTGTCAGGTGCCTGATGGGGGAGTTAGAGTCCAATTTCTCAGTTGGTTTTATACTCAGGAGACCAGAATGTTATGCTTATGGCCCAAGGATAGTTTTCATACTTTTTTAAAGAAAAGCTAACCTAACCAAAATTCATGAGGATCTTAGGATCCTCTTTCCAACACCTTTGGGTGAAACATTGAGCTTCCTTTCTACAGCTGTGGATTCAATAATCTTCGGATTTCTCAATTTACCTCCACCCTGCCCTGAAACACACGTGCTGTCGCTAGCCTAGGTATGTCTCATACAGAGATTTCCTTTCTGCCCAAGTCTGATTTAAATGAGGGAATTGGAGAACATCACAAGTGGAAACAATGGTCTAGAATTAGAAGAATTGAAGTTTAAAGGTAGAAGGTACATCATTTGATCAAACACACATTTTGGAGATGGGGGAAATAAGGCCCCCTCCCCCCTCAGAGGTTAAGTGAGTTGTTGAAGGTCACCTGAGAGAAAGTCACAAAGCAGAGATATGACTGCAAATCAAAACTTCTGACACCAAATGTAGATGTGTTTCTCTTGCACTGACATTCTCTCCCCTGATTTGTTTTGAAGAGGGGCAAGGTTGTCATAGTGGCTTGATATATCATTGATTATATTCATTGATTTCTAATGTGTCAGTATTATACTTAGGCATAGCTTAATAGAATAACTTTTTAAATGAATAGAAAAAATAAGACAGTCTCCTTCCCCGTATGAATTTTTTCATCAGAAATTGCCACCTATTTTAATTTACCTCTTTAACAAAATAGCTAGGCCCAGATCCAAAGATACATATTACCACAGGAACATAATGTGATTAAAACAAAGAGCCAGCAAAGCATTACAGGGTACTTTTCACAGGGAAGTAACCCTTCAGTCAGCCTCATTTTGACTTTATAAGCAGAGATTATACTGAGTCAGTTTGGTGTAGTGGAAAAACGGCCAGCCTTGGAGTCAGATTCAAGTGCTGCCTCTGATGATTTATCCTAGGCAAGTTACTTAACCTTTCAGGGTCTCTGGGAAAATTTCTAAAGATATAAATTACAACAAGTTACTGAACTGAATCTGTGAAGTGAGATTTCACTACCAGGAACTCCACAATGCTCTAGCTCACAGCAGGTCCAGGACAAACTGGGGGGAAAATTAGTGAGAGATTGCATATAACAGAACATATTGTAAATCCATGTGCTCTTTATTACCTTTAGAGTCAAATATAAACTACCCCTTCTGACATTTAAAGCCCTTCAAAACCTGGCTCCAATCTACCTTTTCCAGCATTATTATTCATTATTCCCTTTCACACTTACTAGAATTCAACTAGACTGGTTTTCTCAATATACCTTCATAAGATACTTTATCTCTGGTCCCACATCTTTTCTTTTTTCCTCCTTTGTTCCTTATTTAATATAAAATTTTATTGATATCTTTTAACACTACCTTTATACTGTCAGTTCCCCTTGTATCTCTCCCCTTTCCACATGAGAGAGCCATCATTTACAATAAAGGCATATTGTTTGTTTGTTTTTTTTTAATAAGAGGGGGACAATTAATTAAAATCAATAGATACATTGAACAAATATTATATAACGTTCAACATTCCACACCTGGGGAACCCACATTTGGAAAGGTGAATTGAAGGTAGCTGTCTTTTCTTTATCTGCTTTTGAACTAATCTTTTTCTTTTTAATTTCACAATACTCAGTTTAGATTGTTTTATAATTGTTTTTCTTTCCATTAATATTGTAGTCTTTTCCCTTCTCTGCTTTCTTTACATCAGTTCACATAAGTCTCTCCATGCTTCTCTACATTCATCATTTCTTACAATAGAGTCACTGTCCATTACCTCCATCTGCCACAATTTATTTACCAGTTTCTGTAGTCCCGTTCCACTTTGTTTCTAGTCCTTCTCCCCACCCCAGCCCTCTAAAAGAAAAGTGTGTGTGTGTATTAGAATCTGTAATACAAAGGATAAGGATATCTAATTCCAAATTTCTTTCCAGAATGGTTGTAACAATCTACAGCCCCATAATGTATTAGTGTATCTCTCCACAGCCCCTCCAACATCAACAATTCCAATCTCTTGTCATCTTTGTCAATTTGCTGGGTGTGATGAAAAATCTCAGAGTTGTTTGTATTTTGTATTTATCATATAGCAGTAATTTGGAGCATTGTTTCATAAGTGTTTTTTTTAATAGTTTGAGGTTCTTTTATATCTGTAGATAGAGAGACAATATAGATGTATAATTATAGATGGTAGATATCTAGATATAGATGTGAATGATGCTTGACAGGCCTGGAACTCTCCCCAAAATGAAAGCCTGAGGAGAAACCTACCAGTGGAAGAAGGGAGTTAGCATGGTAGAGTGATGTTCCAAGGTGAAAAGGCCTCAGGAGTTGAGAAGAGTTCCAGGAATGCTAATTCTTCATTGTTAAGGTCTACTTTCAATTCATGAACTCTGATACTGCTATGCTACTTTCCATCACACTTTTTTTTAAAGCAATTGGGGTTAAGTAACTTGCTCAAGGTTATTTCTGAGTGTGGTGCTAAGTATCTGAGCCCAGATTCCATCCCCAGGTCATCCTGACACTGGGGCCAGTGCTCTTACTTGCTTTGCTACCTGGCCACCCCTGTCACACTTTTTTGATTGATTCTCTTGATATTCTTGACTTTTGTTATAGGTCTTTGATTAGTTGATTAGGATGGCACTGAAAAAATAATTTAGAAAGAATTATCATTTTTTATTATATTGGTTTGGCATACCCATAAGCAAGTAATTGTCTAGGTCTGTCTTTATGTGGAATGTTTCATAATGTTTCTCATATAGTTTCTGGGTTTATCTTGTCAGGCATTTTTATAATGTCTACAGTTATTTTAAATGGAACTTCTCTTTATTCCTGTTACTGTTAGGTTTTATTGGTAATTTATAGAAATGCTAATGATTTTTGTGAGTTTATTTTATATCCTACAACTCTGCTAAAATTAATAGTTTGAATTAGGTTTTTTTAGTTATTTTCTAAGTATACCATCATATTGTTTGCAAAGAGTGATAGTTTTGCTTCCATATTGTCTATTCTTATTGCTTTAATTTCTTTTTCTTGTGTTGATGTTATAGCTAGGTTTTCTAGTACAGTATTGAATAATAGCAATGATAATGGACATCTCTGCTTCACCACTGATCATATTTGGAAAGCTTCTAGACTCTCCCAACTACAGATAATACTTGTTCTGGGTTTTGGATAGATACTATATATTATTTTAAGAATGGTTCCATTTCTTTTTATGCTTCTCAGTGTTTTTAAAGGAATGGGTGTTGTAAAATCATTTTCTGTTTCTACTGATATAATCATATGATGTTGGTGTTTTTGATGATGTTGTTTTTGTTTTTGTTGATGTTTGTGTATGATGTTGGTTGTTATTTATGTGGTCAGTTATGCCTATAGTTTTCCTAATGCTGAACTCCTTGTTTTAGTTATCAAAACAGTATTTGTGTTATAAAAGGAATTTGGTAGGACTCTTTCTTCATCTATTTTTTCAAATAATTTATATAGCATTGTGATTATTTGTTCCTTAAATATTTCATAGAATTCACTTGTAAATCCATCTGGTCCTAGGAATTTTTCTTAGGGAGTTTACTGGTGATGGCTTGTTCATTTTTTTTCCTCTAAGATGGGGTAACTTATGTATTCTATTTCCTCTTCTGTTAATTTGGGCAACTTATATATTTTTGTAAATATTCATTTATTTAACTTAGATTGTCGATTTTAATGATATGTAACTGGGAAAATTAATTCCTTAATAGTTGTTTTAATTTCATCTTCATTGGTGAATTCAATCTTTCATTTTCAATACTGATAATTGGGTTTTCTGTCTTTTTTTTTTAAATCAAACAATGATTAATCTATTTCCTCCCCCCACCAAACCAGTTCCTAGTTTTATTTACTATTTCAATGGCTTTTTTATTTCAATTTTATTAACCTCTCCTTTGATTTTCAAGATTTCCATTTTGGTGTTTAATTGGAGATTTTTTCCTTTTCCTAGTTTTTGTTTGTTTCATGCCCAAATTATTGATCTTTTCTTTTTAAAAAATTAATAATGTGTGTGTATATAACCAATACATACATATATATATATATATACATATATATATATATACACAGAGAGAGAGAGAGAGAGAGAGAGAGAGAGAGAGAGAGAGAGAGAGAAACAGCCCCAAGTACTTCTTTGGCTACATTCTACAAATTTTGGAACATTGTTTCATCATTCTCTTTATTGAAATTATTGATTATTTCTATGATTTTTGACACATTTATTCCTTAGGATTAAATTATTTAGCTTCCAGTTAATTTTTAATCTATAATTCCATAGCCCTTTAGTGAATGTAATGGTCTGAAAATGGTGCATTCACTATTTCTGCCTTTTCTGAATTTGTTAGTGAGGTTCTTATGCCCTAATACATCATAAATTTGGGGGGGAAATGCCTAATGTAACTGAGATAAACATAAACTTCTTTCTACTCCCATTCAGTGTTCTCCAGATGTCTGTCATATCTAACTTCTAAAAGAACATTCCTTTCCTTAATTTCTCATTTATACTATAACTAGATTTATTTAGCTCTGGGAGAGAAAAGTTGAGGTTACTATCTAGTATAGTTTTACTATCTATTTCCTCTTATAACTAATTTAATTTTTTCTTAAGAATTTGTATGTTATATCATTTGGTGCATGTGTGTGTGTGTGTGTGTGTGTTCACTCAACTCTCACCTGTAGCTCCAAGAAGCTATAGTATGCACAGCTGCCATACCCCAGTAAAACTATCTCAGTCAATTGGCTAAATGAGATTTAGGTTAACCAATAAGCCACAAAGCCATTGATGAGTTAGTGTCATGTCTACTCTAAGCAAGAGAAAACATCCCCCAGTGGAATGGGTGGATGAGAACAATTTGTTCCAATGGCCCTGAAGATGACTGAAAAGGGCACTCTGGAATGAGAGAGTGAGACTGATGAATTTGTGCAGCCCTAGTCATCATTTCATGATGCCATTACTCCTCTTCAAAAGAAAAGAACAAACGATATATGTTTACTATTGATATTATTTCGTTGCCTATAGTGATTTTTAGCAAGATGTACTTTTCCTGCTTATCTCTTTTAATTAGGTCTATTTTGGATTTTGCTTTGCCTGACATCATGATTGTTATACCTGCCCCTTTATTTCAGCTGAAGCATAATATATTCTTCTCCAGTCCCTTATTTCTAACTCTGTTTGTCTCTCTGTTTCAAGTACGTTTCTTGTAAACAACATCTTGTTGGATTCTGGTTTTGAATCCATTCTCCTATATTCTACCATTTTATGAGTGAGTTCATCCCATTCACATTTATAGCTATGATAAGTAACTCTGCATTTCCTTCCATCCTATTTTCTTCTATATATCCTTCTTTCTCTCTCCTGTCCCTCCTCTTAAGTCAGTTTTGGTTTTGATCATTGCCTTTATTTATATAACTACCTCTTTATCACCCATCTGTTTTTCCATTATCTCTTTTGCATCCTGCTTCCCTATTGGGTAAGATAGATTTCTATTACCAAATTAATACATGTACATATCTTTGAACCAATTCAGATGTGAGTGATGTCTGAACATTGCTGTCCCCCCATATATTAAGGTTTCTCCTCCAATGTAAAAGTTCCTCCTTGTACACCTATTTTATATGAGAAAATTTTATGCTTTCTCCCTTATCATAGTGCATCCATCTTTCTCATGCATCCATTTTTTTGAGATCATCCCAACAAAATGAACTTATTCCCATGCCCTCTTTCTATATATATTCCTAACTACCCTGATAATGATAACGTTCTCAGGAGTTACATACAGTAAACTATTTACTTTTATTGAGTTCATTAAGTTTACTTTTTTCATGTTTACTTTTTCATGCTTCTCTTGAGTTGTATTTGAAAAGCAAATTTTCTATTCAGCTCTGGTCTTTTCATCAGGAACATTTGAATGTCCTCTCTTCCATAAAATGTCCATTTTTCTTACCGAAAGATTATACTCAGTTTTGCTAGGTAGGTTATGTTTAGGTTATTTTATTATTATCATAGCTGATTTGCCTTTTTTTTGCTTTTGGGAGGGCAACTGGAGTTAAGTGACTTGCCCAAAGTCACAGCTAGTAATTGTGTCAAGTGTCTGATGTTGAATTTGAACTCCTGATTCAAGGGCCAGTGCTCTATTCACTGCAACACCTAGCTGCCCCTGATTTGCCTTCTAGAATATATTTTAAGCCCTTTGCTACTTTAACATGCATGCTGCTAAATCTTATGTGATCCTCACTCCATGATATCTAATGATTTCTTTCTGACTGTTTGAAGTATTTTCTATGGGATCCATGGAATTTTGCTAAAATGTTTCTGTAAGTTCTAATTTAGGATCTCTTTCAGGAGGTGCTCACCAGATTCTTCCAATTTCTACTTTACCCTCCAGTCCTAGGGTATCAGAGAATTTTTCTTTTAATTTCTTAAACATGATATCTAGGATCTTTCTTTTATTATAGCTTTTACACAGTACAATAATTCTAAAAATATCTATTTTCCCAGGTCAGTTGTTTTTCTGATAAAGTATTTTACATTTTTTTCTAATTTCTTTATTATTTTGGTTTTATTTTATTGTTTCTTGATTTTCATGGTGTCATCAGCTTCCACATGCTCAATTCTAATTTCCAAAGAATTATTTTCTTCAGTGAACTCTTGTACTTCTTTTTCCATTTGTTCAACTCTGCTTTTTTAAGGAGTTATTTTCATTAGGAAAGTTTTGTTTCCTTTTCTATCTGAGAAATTTTTTTCAAGGTGTTATTTTTTTGTGAGCTTTTTTTTCCAAGCTGTTGTCTTTTCAGAATTTTCTTGTAGAGTTCTTATTTCTTTTTCCCAGTTTTTCCTCAAATTTTATTTGATTTTTAAAATTGTTTTTTAATTCTTCCAGGAACTTTGGTTGGGCTTGTTTTCTTTTAGGCTTTGCTTATATCTATTTTGACATTGTTTCCTACTGAGTTTGTATCTTAATCTCTCTCACCACTGTTAGATTTTTTATGGTGAGGTTCTTTTTTTCTTGTGTTAATTTTCAAGTTGGACTCTGTTCATGGGATATGGGTGGGGCACTGACACAAGTTTCAGATTTTTTAGCACTCCATTTTTCAGAGCTAATTATGGGAGTTTGAATTTTTCATGTTTCCAAGGTGGTATAATCTGGGGAGAGGTGTGATCACTAATCCCTTGCAACCTGAAGTGATACTGTTTTTTTAGTATTCCTCAGGCCCCTGCTCCCTTGTGACAGCAAGCACTCTTCTTCCTCCCAGAACTGTGAACTGGAAGTGAACATAGGCAAAGGAGTTGCCAAACAGTGTCTGGTCCTGTGTGCAGTGCTTGTGCAGGGATCCCTTATAATCTCTCTGGCCATGTAGGCTTCAGACAAGCCCTTACCCAAGTGTCACAGACTTCTCCTGACATCCTAAGATGTCTTGGGCTGGAAAAACAAAATCTGACCCTACCTTATGTTGACTCTGCCACTCCAGAACCAATCTGAGGCATTATTTTAAAGTTGTTTGGAGAGGAATATTGGGAGATCTTGGCTGCTTTTCTCTGCCATCTTGGCTCTGCCCACTGAGGTAGTATAGATTGTACTAATGATCACTATTTAAAAACAAACAAACACCAGAAATTCTTTTGTTCACTTCAGGGTGAATTTGATTCCATTTGACCTAAAGAGAAAGTATAGTTTAGGATTAGGGAAGACTTAAGCTTCCATGCCTCTAATCCTCCCAATCTTCATGATCCTGAACAGATCATTTAATCTCTGTGTGCTTCTGGCAACTCTTAGATTTATCTACTAACTCAAAGAGAGAAATTATTTTTTTCTTCCCCATCAACTGATGATAAAATTAAAAGGACTGTGTTTCAAAGCAGAGCAGGTGGGATTTGCATGAGACATTAGAAAAATAACTTCCTGGCTAACATCTGTGCAGACTGAGATTCATTAATAAGAAAATATGTGTCCTCTTCTTTGGAGATGTTTAGAACCGTGCAAATTTCTGAAGCCTGGGGAAAATTTGGGGAGTCCAGGGAGAATTGGCAGATTACTTACTCTCTTTTTAGGATGATTAAATGCAAAGAAGAGGCACTGTATTATTTCTTGGTGTCATTTTCAGGTCATGGTTCTATTTTTTGGATAAGACACAAAACTCCACAGTATTCTGAGGTTCTGTCAAAAAGAAATCTTCTTAAGCTTGATAAATAGCAGTGTTCAGAAGTTCAGGTGGCCTGTCTTGGAGTCATTATCATCATCTGTAGCACCATGGGGAGAGAGCTGCTGACAGCTAGCGCAACTTTGGGGAAATTTTATGGTCTCAGGTGGCTTCTAGTTCCCCCACTTTCTTACATCTCTGAGTACAATGCCTGCTCAAAGGCATTTTCTTTGATAATCACTACCTGTTCTTTCATCCTGAGTTCATCTTACCCAGATAACCTTCAGAAGACAATGTAAATTTCTAAGTTCTCCAATGATGTTGCTGTCCCTACAATAAGCACACTACACTTCCACGAATTTCCTCAGAAGTTCCAGAGTGAGATGGCAGCTGAGGCATACTGGAAAAACCTATGCAGTCAGAATCAAAGCCAATAGGGAAATGAAAATTGGCCATCCTGGGCCCCTCCTCAAAATAGAGGGCCAAGGAGCCTCTGATGGAAGAAAGGGTCAGTATGACAGACAGATATTCTGGGGTGAGAAGGTGCCAGAAGCTGAGGGAAATTCCACATGATACTTCTTCATTTTTAGGGTCTACTTTCACATCATAAACTCTGGTTTACAAAGGTCTGTGGTTTTGGGGGGGTCTAATGTCCAAGGGCTTCTCTCTTTCTTTTTAAAGCTGATTTTCTTAGATAATATGTTTTTTCTTGCTGCTACTTGCAGAGTAGGAACATGAAATAACAGTTTGTTCTGAGATGCTGAAGACCCACAGGCAGCTGTATTCGTGCTGCTCAGTCACATTTTTACTCTTTGCCCCTCTTTGCTGCCTGATCCCTTGAAGTTCCAGGGCCTACCTTTGCTGAGATTTCATTGTAGCAAAAACCCAGAAACTAAAGGGGTACATACCTCTTGGAGCCTGGCTAAATAAGTGTGGCACGTGAATATAATGGAATATTATTGTGCCCTAAAGAAATGATAAAATGAGCAGTTTCAACTGAAAGTGGGAAGATGTGTATGAATTGCTACCTAGTGGAGTAAACAGAAGCAGGAGAAAAAATTGTACAATGACAACATTATAATTGTAACAGCTTCTAGGAGGTGCTTGCCTGGAACAAAAACAAAATACCCTGGGATTTGTAGTTCTTCCCAGTTTAAGAAGAGAAGAAACTAATAGGAGATCAGCCCTTAGACAGAAGGACAGAGGGATAGACGTTTTCACATATCGCTACTCAAAAGGCAGAATGAGACATCTATCTATCTATCTATCTATCTATCTATCTATCTATCTATCTATC
>NW_027186473.1:18199594-18218770 GCF_028583685.1 Petaurus breviceps papuanus
ATCTATCTATCTATCTATCTATCTATCTATCTATCTATCTATCTATCTATCTATCTACCTATCTATAATCTGCTTATCTATCTATATCTCTACGAGGTGGTACAGTGGCTAGAGTGCCTGGAGTCAGGAAGACTCATTTTCTGATTTCAAATCTGGCCTCAGACATTTACTAGCTGTGTGATCCTGACCAAGTCACTTAACTTTGCCTCAGGTATGTTTGCCTCAATCCCCATCTTTAAAATGATCTGGACAAGGAAATGGCAAACCACTCTAGTATCTTTGCCAAGAAAGCCCCAAATGGGGTCACAAAAAGTCAGATATAACTGAGAAGACTAAACAACATTTATTAGTTATTAGTTATAGTGTATTAGTTAACTTGACTATATATATTTGTTATGAAGCTTTTGTTGTTGTTATTCAATTTGAGAAAATTTGGGAGGAAAGAAAAATAAATTCTTATAAGGGAAAATAATTTAATTTCATTTAAAAATATTTTGGGGGAAAAAAGCAAAATCTTGAACATCCGTACAGAGACATGTTTTTCTTGTCCAGGAAGCCAAGGGTGAAGGACAATATTCTTAGGCCTTTATTTACAGAGTCTAGCATGAGGGAAGCAGCTCTAAGTTCCCTACAAGTGTGAAAACCCAGTTGAAAGACTTTTTATAGGTCATTAAGAGGACTACTTACCACAGGACTGAGATTCCCATACCCAGAGGTAAAGATTTTGTAATCCAATTCTAGAGGGACATCACCCCCTTCTAGCTTTATAGTACCAAATGCATATAACAGAAACCTAGGATTTGATTGAGTATCTAGTCAAGATAACATAGGGGCCATTTGACTCAAGGGCAAGTCTCTGAAAAAGGACAAGGACTGTTATTTAAACAAATGCAGAGAACCTAAAAAAAGCATACAGTCTAGATCTCTGTAAGTCTGCATGCAATATCACAATTAACTGTTAATGTTTAAATACATCAATTAGTAAGCATCTATTATTTATTTTAGTTTTTTTTGGAGGGGGGAAGGCAGGGCAATTGGGGTTAAGTGACTTGCCTAAGGTCACACAGCTAGTAAATGTTAAGTGCCTGATGCTGTATTTGAACTTAGGTCCTCCTGACTCCAGGGCTGGTGCTCTATTCATGAAGCCACATAGCTGCCCCTACATCTGTTATTTATTAAGCACCTATAGCATAGCAGGTACTTTCATTGTTCTAAAAACATGAAAACAAACAAACCATTCATGACTACAAAGAGTCTGAATTCTATTTTCTCTATTTGGGGAGTGGAAGTGTGTAATGGTAATGGTAATTTGAAGATCTTCCCTGCTCCTTAATAGACCTAAGACCTGAAGACCTTCCCTGACTTGAAGATCTTCCCTGTCCCCTAATAGGCTGAATGTAATCCCATGAAGCCTGTGGTGGGAAGAGTTTGATGAAGGGTGGAGCAGAGCCAACAGGAAACTGGGAGTCAGAGCAGTTAGAGACAGTGGGAGAAAGAGGACACTCCAGCATGAGTAAATGTTGGTTTGTGGGAAGGCTAAAGGATGGTGTGGCTCTCTGCTGCATTGTGGTGTATTATCTTCTATGTTGCTATGATGTATTCAACTTTCTGGTTTTGGAATTCAGTTTTCTGGTGTCTAAATAAATCTTTTGATTCTGTCTTCTATAGGGAGAGTCTATTATATTTTGCAATTGAGCACTATGCTGGCTTATTTACAGTCACCATCAGCACTGTGAATATTGCATTGGTACTTCAAAGTGAAAAGGGACAATATGAATGTGTGCCTTTAGAGCTTTGTATAAAACTCTTTAAAGCATTTTAAATCAGAATTGCATTGTGTTGTTTTATTTGAAGAAACAGAAGTGAAGAAAAAGACTCATTAGAATGTAAGCTCCTTGAGGAAAGGAGTTTTTGTCTTTGCATCAGTAGCCTAGTACATAGTAGGTGGCTAATAAATACTCATTCTATTGAATTGTTTCCACGTGGTAACCTGGATGTTGACATGATAATAATGGAGAACTCATGGAGGATGCCAGTGAGCCAAGACCTCCTCTT
The DNA here is from genome assembly GCF_028583685.1 of Petaurus breviceps papuanus. Taxonomy (NCBI): domain Eukaryota; kingdom Metazoa; phylum Chordata; class Mammalia; order Diprotodontia; family Petauridae; genus Petaurus; species Petaurus breviceps. The sequence goes on from NW_027186473.1 coordinate 18,201,650, forward strand.
TGATAGTAGAAGGAAAGATGAAGTAGAAGAGGGTGTATAAGTTCTTGGCATTGCAGGCAATAACTCAGTAAAAAAAATCATATAATATTCCATTTTGCATAAGGGAATTCAGAGCTTTAAGTGATTGTCTGTAAGAGAGAGAGCAAAGCTATAAAATGCAAATTTCAAAATAATGACTGATAGTGACTACAGCACAGAGGAATGAATCTCATTGCTTGTTGTAAATATTCATAGAGGCTGATGGGCACAGTGCTTTGGACTTTATATTCCGTAGCCAGATTTATAGAAACAAGAAATGCATTTTACATATATTTATAGTTGTATAAATTACCTCAGTCAATCAAATGTAAGTTCCTTGAAGACAGGGACTTTTTTATTGTAGTTATCTTTCTGTCCCAAGTGCCTACTCTGGTGCCTGACATGTAATAGGTGCTTAATAAATGCTTGTTTATGGATTAAACCAGCAAAATATGGTTCCAGGAAATGGTTCTATTACCAACTCTACTACTCTCTTTAAGAACTTTGACCTCCACACAGCTGACAAAGTGATGTTTCTAAAGCACAGGTCTGACAATTTCACTCTCCTTTCTAATACACTCCAGGAGCTCCCTAGTATTTCTGGGATCAAACACAAAGACCACTGTTCAATGTTTAAACTGCTTCATAACCTGGATCCACCCTATCTTTTCAGCCTCATCATGCATTGTTCTCCTTCACATACTCTAAAATTCAACCAACCTGACTTTCTTGCTCTTAGTTACAGACAGCATTCCACTTTTTTTCTTTGTACTTCTGCATAAACTGTCTTGTATGTTTTCAAAGTTCTCCCTCCTTACCCCAGCAGTTTCCTTCTGAGCTCGCTTCAAATGATCCCTCCTATACAAGGTCTTTCCTAAGCCCTCAGCTATTCATACCCCTCTCATCAAATTGCATCTTTTTCATATATGTATATATTGTCCCTCCTGAAAGAATGTAAGCTCCCTGAAGACAGGAGCTGTTTCACATTTGTCTTCCAGAGTTACATCTAGAATCTAGCACATGGTAGATGCTAAATAAATGTTTGCTGAATGTTGGTTCATCATTATCATTTTATCCTTAATAATAATATTATTTTTGGGGACATTAATGTTATCAGCATTACTGATTATTAAGAATGACCACCAGTGGTGAAATTTCTTAGCCTCAGAATCTGTGAAAACCTGTGCTGAGATATAGAATGCTTGTTATCTGAGTCGATGGAGAATGTACTTGCTCTAATGAAATCACAGATCTTTTGAAGCATTGAAACATAGCATAGTGTACAGGAAAAAGAATGCTGAATTTGAAGTCACTGGACATGATTTCTAATCCCTGCTTTGCCAAACTGTATTTCCTTGACCAAGCCTCTTAATATTTCTAGAACTCAGTATTCTAATTGTAAAATGAAGAAATTGTATTAGATGATCTCCGAGTTCCCTTTTGGAGTAGCTAGGTGGCACAATGGATAGAATACTGGGCTTGCAGTCAGTGACCAGAGTTGAAATCTGATCTCATACACTTGTATGACCCTGGGCAGTATTACTTGACCCCTGCCTGCATTAAGCTGGAAAGGGAAATGGCAAACCACTCCAATACCTTTGACAAGAAAACCCCATGGACAGTTGGTCTACAGGGTCATGAAGAGTCAGCTACAACCAAATAAATGAACAATAAAAATGACCTTTTTATCTCCATATAAATAGTCCCAAGAAAAAGAATAGTCCCCCATGGCACATGCTCATTAAATGTTGACTGAACAAATGCCTTCCTCAAAATCTTGACAGAAAAGGCCCCATACATCATTCTGGCTGTCCCCATGCCCAGGATGTTCTCCCTCCTCAAATCTTTCCACCGACTTTCCTATCTTCTTTTAAGTGTCAGCTAAAATCCCATCTTTTACAGGAAGTCTTTTCCAAACCCGTTTAACTCTAATGCCTTTTCTCTCAATTATTTCTATTTATCTTGTATGTAGCTTGTTTATATATATATATATATATTTGTTTGCATGTTGCCTCCCCCATTATTATTGTAATAAGCTCCTTGAGGGCAGGGCCTGTCTCTTCCCTCTTTTTGCATCCCCAGCACTTAGCACAGTACCTGACAGTTAACATTAAATAAATGTTTATTGATTAATTGATTCTATCTAAGGCTGCCTTAATTTCTACTTTCATGTTCCATAATTGGTTTAAATGTGTTAACAGCAGAGGGTAATGACCTACATGGGAACAGAATGGGTGAATTAAGTAATAAAACTAGCTGCAGTTGCTTATTGTTATTAATACTTCTTCACCTCTATTTTTCACAAATCAGGCTTACTATGTGCTTCAGTTCTAATCTTGTGACTTCTACTTACTTTAGTGCCTTTTAATTAGTTTATAACCTGTAATATATTTAGCCTTTCATTATCCAATGTGAGTGTATTTATTCACAAATGGTCATAATTTGTAGTCACACAGTACATTACACTTGCCTGCTCCGTGTTCACACAGTCCTCTGGCCTTATTGGAGTTAATTGGAGTAAATATCAAATTTAGACAGGCATAAACACAATAAAATAAGTGGTTTTTTTTTAATAGCAGCTAATTAAGCCATAAAAGGAGGTGGTGTGTGCTATTCAAATGATGGTGCTCCTGGTACCAGAACACATGAATCGATAAACTGAATTCTTTTTCACTTGATTAGATATAATAGTCAATGTTAGGCATTCATTAACAACAAAAGGCTTTCAAGAAAAAAGGTAAGAGGTCCATTTGAAAACTATCAGAAGCACTCATATTACAAAGCAAGATATTTATTAAATTAACATTCTTATTTAGTGAGAGTCCTTCAGTTCTCATGAGAGAGATCCTTGGTGGAGATCATGAGTCATGTCCATGGCTACATAGCCAGTATGTGAAGTCAGAATTTGAACCCAGACCTTCAAACTTCTCTACTCAATACTCTAAGCTTCACTTCTTGCTTAAACATAGCCAAAGAAAAAAAAGATTTATTTTAAAGAGACCTAATGAATTGATTTACTAATGAATTCACTGATTGATTTACTAATAAAATCTGATATAAGCATATCAGATCTAGCATATCATTATGTATCACAAGACTTCTTGACCTTTGTCTTGGCATTGGACTTGAATGAATCTGGAAGAGAGAGTGAGGCTGACAACTTTATGGAACCTTTCCTCATTTAAATCCAATTCATGGGCTAAACAATATATCACCCTGTAATGTCATTGCTCCTCTTCAAAAAGAAAGGATGAACAATAACATCAGTAGATAGCAGTGGGCTTCTGCAGCTAGAGTAAAATAAAAGCAAAATTGAAAGCATGTGAGACCTTCTAAAAGAATAAAGAATGGACCCAAGTATACTGTCCCAACTCCATGCATCACGGTCTATTGATACAAATTCTACCTAAAATAACAATGGTGACTCTTTCAACTAAACACTCAGAGAGTTGCTGTTTTGCATCATTAAGGTAATTCTAGAATTAAGGCAATACTGTGAAGTGGCCCCACAATTAATCTTATATTGAAATATCTCTAATTTATGATGTATTGGGGGATATGTAATCTAAAAATATCACAAATGTTGATCATTTAATTAATCAGCCATGAAAAAATGGAACAACCAATCAACTCGGGTATATGAAAAAGTTTTGGAAACTATATATTGAGCTTCCCAATACACTATGGGCCCAACTGAGATGAAAATCTAAATAATCCCCGTGTGGATATGTAGGTAACACTAAATGTAAATGTCACATCAGCTTCAGGTTTAAAAAAGACAAACAAAAAATATTCCTTGTTTTAGTTTCTCATTGCTTTTCCTTTAGGCCATCAGGATTCTATTCATTATTCTGAGGCAGCAGCTTACTGAAAAATCTCTTAGTCATCTAATAGTACTCATTTAGCTTCCAGTGGTGTCTAATGAATCCAGGAAGTAGATGACATTTAAGGCCTTCCACAGTCTGGCTCCCACTTGCCTTTGCAGCTCTATTTCAAGTTATTTCCCCTTCATACCATCTATACTACAACAAAAATGAAATATTGTTTGCTCCCCAAAGAAGACATTTAGTCCCCCACTTCTGTGCATCCATACAGACAAATCTTCCATGCCTGGATTGACTCATTTGTCTACTCTTCACAAAATTCTTGTATTCTTTAAGCTAAACCCAGATGCCGTCTCCTATATGAAATTCCCTTAGTCCTCTGCTCCCCTCAATATTTGTTAATTCTCTCTACATTTTCAAATCACTTCATATTATTTTATCCTTTAACAGAATGTAAATTCATCGAGGGCAACTGGTATGATTTTTCAGCTTGTGTTTGAATCCTTGTGCCTAACACTATGCTTTGCAAAAAGAGTAGATATTTAATATTTCTTGATTCATGATGGCGTAAAAAGATAAATTGATTATCAAGAAAATTTCAAAATTCTGAAATGTCTTTTACTTTTATTTTAATGCAACAGTTAACCCATACTTTGGATGCTATTTGATATCCCAATTGAATGACCTTAATTTTGATCTTCCCCTATCCAGGAAATAAAATTTATCCTGTCATGCTTTCAGCCTTGATTATGCTTCACTTTGAGTAGATTCAATCAGTATCAAAGAAGATTATCCTTTCTTCCTTTGGGGAATATGTCCCTTAGTTATATTCCTGACCTTTTCTTGTTTTTCATTTCAGTATTTTCTTTCTTTCTCATGCTTAAACTTTAAAATCCCATTTTTTAAGTTGCCTGATCTTTAGTCAATCACATCTGCTATAAAATTAGGAGGTGTGTTTTGGATTGATCAAATAATTTCCTTCAACCTTTATAAAGAAATCAAGTGACTTAATACATCAAACTCTAAAGAATGTGCTGATACTACTTTTCCTCTAATCTTGTCTTTATAAATTTCAATTTTCCTTTCTAGCCATGCTTCCCTAAATAAATTTTTCAAAGAATTTAAAAGTATGAAATGTGGACAACTAGCACCAGATTTCACATGTACCCTACCACTCACACTAGACACTCTCATACTTACTGTACCTTTTTCTCCAAAGATATCATTATACTTTTCCATATTGTTGGATGGACCTGCCTATGTGGTAAAAGTCAAATAGTCCTTTTCTACCTTTACTTAATATGTATTCTTCATATTCTTCAGGAAGGCACACCAAACCTTTATATATTAAACCATGCTATAATAATGAAAATATGCAAACTCAGGTTAGCAGAGAAAAACAAATATGGATTATAATGACTCCAAGACTTCAATCGATTCATGAACTAATCAATGTTAATACTAACTCTAGTGCTAGAGATCTCAATCCATCCATTCCCTCCATCCTCCTATAAATCTTTCTTAAGAATCCACCCAAATTGCTGGAGAACCTTCCTCTGCATCTTTTGACATTGTGTAGATACAAGTAAAGCAGTAAAGCTTTCTATTCTTTATTTCTCAATATTTAGTAATACTTGGCCAGCTCTTCTTCTTTTCCAATTATATTTTATGATTTACATCCTTTATTTTCCTTTTTCCATTAAAAAGTCACTGCTGACAATAAGCCATAGTCTATTTATACCTACCATATGTCTTTCTTTCCCACTGACTCATCTGACACTTTGCATCTTCAGAGATTGGGTTATTCAGTAATTTGCATAAGCAGGAGAATACTGGTAGGGTCCTTTTTCTTGAGAGCAATTTGGGAGCATTGAAAGCTCTGCATTATTTCTGAAGACAATTCATCCTGTTCTCATCTTCCTAATCGATTCCAGTACAGGTCCTTATGCATTGGTAGAATTTATCTATGCTATAATGTGTGATACCTGAACTTATTTCTGAAGATAACTGGAAAATAGAATAGTGAAATTGTATTATCTTGAACTTCCATGTTTAACTCTCATTACTGATAATCTCAAAAATAACTGAAATAAAGTGGCAATTTTGTTGAGCAGGAAGCATGAATGAGAATTAATAGATGTATTTTCTAAGGACCCAGAGGTTTTAATTTTTTCCCATCAACCTACATATTAATGATTTTATATATATATATATATGTGAATATATATGTATGTATATAGATAGATAAAGACAGATAGATATGTATATACCCTATCTCTTTAGCTAAAATTTTTATATATTATTTCATTCTCAAGGCTGAAACTTTCATAAAGTTTATTTTTCTTTGTATTGCATTTTACTTTTAGAATATGGTGCTGTCTAGACAATTTTTTAAATAAATTCTTGTAATAATTAACCTAAAGGTATTTAAACCTTGAGTATGACTACTAAAAGAGTTAAATCTCTCATTTTATATAGATGAGATTGAGGCAAAAAATGTCAGTTAATGGACTTTAACCTTCAGTCCTTTCAATGATATATGTGCACTTCTAGAACAAACACATTTCAAATATTTTAACAATGCCAAATCTTCAGAATGAGGAGCAAGAGGATAGAGTAATATAATGTGAAAGTACTAATAAAACACATGAGCTAGGAAGGAGTGTTGGTGAGGATACAAAGCACAGTATGCATTTTAGACCTCGCTTTCATTTTTTTTTATTAAATAAGCACCATAACTAGTGGCAATATCCAGTACTCAATAATTTAAGTACTTATTTACTGAATAAATAAAATTCATTTAAAAATAAAGCAGAATTTCATCCCAAGAGTCATTATTCTTTTTTTTTCAGAGTACTTGCTGCTACTCATTGTCAGCAAATCCATTATTTTGTTGACTTCAATGACAAATTGACATTTCTACATCTTATCCATTTTGAAGATAAAACAAACTTCCAAAGAAATGTATCAATAATTTTTTTTTTTCTCTAGGTAAAGGAAAATTAACTGTTGGCTGTGATGACTCATTGTGGAGCAGAGGCGGCTCGGATGCCTCATTGTGTTGGAGAGGCTACTGTTTTCTCAAAGACTAAGACAATGAAACATCAGCTCTGACAAGTACAATGAGGCTGAAAATTCAAAATGATGCTATCGACAGGTTGAGTCGGGTATCCAAAGGCAGACCTAGTTCACTATAGAGAGCTTCATTACAAATAAGTGGGCCACTTCATTATGAATTCTTTAGCAACAGAAACATGAGAAAAAAGGAAAGGAAGGAAAGAAAGGAGGGAAGGAAGGAATGGAGAAAATGGAGAAAAAGGAGAAGGAAGGGGGAGGGAAAAAGCATAAGCTAAAAGGTGACCATGAAAATAAGTGTCTCTTAACTACCAACAAAGATTATAAATGAAAAGGTAGAGAAATTCTTTGAATAATCTATAGTTTGATATCTAGCAATATAACTTGAAAGTAGGGGAAGAGTATGGGGGAAAAAGAGATTAAGGCTCAGGTTTGGAAAATTAATAGGCTGAAAGAATACTCAGAAGCTGTCTTCCTATATACCTGAATGATTCTTTCCAGATTGTATCCGGAAAGTTTTACACATAGCAAGTAGTGTAAAACATCCCCCATATTGAAAGCAATTATATCTTAAGACTCAAGAACTGTCTGGTTCCTGATGGGTGAGTCATATCAGTATCAGTCACCTGGGTGTAGTCATATCAGCTAGGAAATCTGTGCCCAAAACAACACAATCTCAAAAGCACTGAAAGATTGATGTATTAGATGTGCAAAGGAGTGAAGGGAGAGGTTGGAGAAGAAAACAAATGAAGAGGGTGACATTAATCAGGTGACATTAATACCCCTAAAAAGGAAATTGAGAAAACATCAGTATCTATTGACCCATATGGCACTTTATGTAGTCTTTATTAAACCTTTATATGAAAAATCCATAAACATATTAAGACTATCCATGAAAATATGACAACAGAGTAGGTAGATTCAAAAATTCTTCAGTACAGACACATTAGAGTAAATCATGTCCTTATCACACACTCCTCCAATAAGAAGTCTCTCATGTTTAAAATAGCATCATTCAAGACACTGACAAATGGGATGAAAGAGATATGTTCAACAACCCTGTGATGTCCCTTCCAATTCTTAGATTCTATAATTCTATGTTAAGATGTCCATGTCCCCAGTGAATACAGATTTGGACTCATTCCTAGAGCACTCTATGTTCTACTTTTGATCAGTTCCATTAATTTTATTTAATTTTCTGCTTAACAACAACAAAAAAAAAAATCTTTAAGTTCTTATCATGGGACCTATGGATAGATTTCAGTGGATCCATTACTCTGGATGGGAAAAAGAAAATCCTTATTTTTACTAATTTTGGTTTCCCTTATAATCCTCTGCATTTACAATTATGAATATTTTTTATTATTTATACATTTTTCTAAGAAGGAGTCCATAGGCTTTGCCAGGCTACAAAAGGTGTCCATGACATGCAAAGAACCAACAAAACATTAAGAACTTATATTACATTTCTTTGTGGTGGCAAAGAACTAGAAATTGCAGGGTTGCCCATCAATTGAGGAATGACTGAGCAAGTTGTGGTATTTAATTGTGACAGAATAACACTGTGCTATAATAAACGATGAGCTCCAATTGCCCAAAAAGAATTCATATAAGAACTTTAAAAAGACTTTAAAAATCAAATGAGAGAGATCTAGGAAAAGTTTAAAAAATAAGAATAATTCTAGAAAAACAAGAAAAATATGAAAAGGAAGTCAACCAATCAGAAAAAGGAGATCTAGAATCTTAAGATTCTAGATAAAAGAAAATGACTTTTTGAAAATCAGAATTGGGCAAGGTGAAGCCAGTGAAGTTATTAGAGATCAAGAAATAATAAAATAAAATATAAAGAATGAAAAAATAGAAGAGAATGTGAAACATCTCACGAGAAAAACAACTGATTGAGAGAACTGATTAAGATGAGAAAACATAAGAATAATTAGACTACCTGAAAGCTGTGATCAAAAAAATAAAAAGAATCTTGATACAATAATAAAAGAAATAATTAAAGAAATTGTCCTGAAGCATTAGAACAAGACACAAAATTAGAAATAGAAAAAATCCACCAATCACCATCTGAAAGAGATCCAATGAGGAAAACCCACAGGAATATTATAGTAAAATCCTGAAACCCCCAGCTCAAGGATAAAGCATTATGAGCAACAAGGAAAAAAAAAGACATATATGGCAATGCCACAATTAGAATCACACAAGACCTAGCAGCAGCAACACTAAAAGACCAAAGGCCTTGGAGCACTATATACCAAAGAGCAAAAGAACTGGGCTTTTTGCCAAAAACATCATGCCCAGCAAACCTAGACATAATTCTGAATGGAAAAAATGGATATTTAATGAATTTTCAGACTTTCAGGACATTGCCAAACACACACACACACACACAAACTTAAGAGAAGATTTAACGTACAAGACAAAGATGAAGTACATACTAAAGACCCATTTCAAGGGACATAATAAGGATAGACTGTTTACCTTTTATGTATGCATAGTGCCAAAGCAATATTTACAGTCCCATGGTCACTATAAATATACTGACTAGGACTATAAATATTCCCACAGGTGCTTGATCACAAAATATAACAAACTCTCCATATAGAGGACAGAAGCAAAGCATTTATTCAGACACCAGAAAACCAAATCCCAACACCAGAAAACTGAATCCATCATAGCAACATAGGAGGTAATGTACCACAAGGTAACAGACAGCCATGCCATCTTGTTGCCTTCCCACAAACCAATATAAGATAAATATCTACTCACAGACCTAACTCCTTCTCCTAGCATCCTCTCCCTCCCATCTTCCTGTGGGCTCTGCTTTACCCTTCAGCAAACCACAGGTTCCATGTGACTACATTCAGCCCATTAGGAGGTAGAGTTTATTTTCAAAGCATGGAAGGTCTTCAAATTCCCCTAGGCTTAATAAGGACCAGGGAAGATCTTCAAATTGCCATTACCATTACAGTATGTAAAATATAAAAGATATATATATATATATAAGATTGTTATTAATAATTGGGCAGTTCATAAGAAAGATTGTGGGGTACACCTGAGCATGATATGACTTCAAAAAGTTAAACTGTTCAGGAACAGCTAAAAAGAGTGACGAAGTTATTTTGACTATTATAAATACTTAATATAATAAAAAGGGTATATGAAGGATGATGCTATCTGTATCCAGAGAAAGAACTAACAAATAGAAATTTGGCCTATTAGAGGACAGGGAAGATCTTCAAATTCCCTTAGGCTAATTAAGAGACAAGGAAGATCTTCAAATTTCCATTACTATTATAATACACACACACATATCTGTCTAATGATGGCCATTTCTAGGTTAGGGGAGAGAAAAAGAAGAGGAAAAAAGAAAGTTACATGATAACTTTATTATATATTTTAAAAGGAATAGCAAATTGTACATAGTAGATTCACAGCTTCGTGTACAATCATCTATTCTATTTTTTTTTCTATTTTATATTATGAAAATGCTTGTTTTATTTCCTAAGTTCAAAATAAAATTTAAAAAAAACCCTCTGGGGCAGCTAGGTGGTGCAGTGAATAAAGCACCAGCCCTGGAGTCAAGAGGACCTGAGTTCAAATCCGGCCTAAGACACTTAACACAAAAACTAGCCATGTGACCTTGGGCAAGTCATTTAACCCCAATTGTCCTACCTTCCCCTCTCCAAAAAGCAAAAACAAACCTTGGGCAAGTCATTTAACCCCAATTGTCCTACCTTCCCCTCTCCAAAAAGCAAAAACAAAGCAAAACAAAACAAAAATAAAACAAATCCTCCTACTCTACAGGAAACTTTCAGAAAAAACTTGTAAGACTTGTATGAACTAATACAAAATGAAGGGAGCAGAACCAGAAGTGTGTCTATAGTAATTGCACAATTGTATGATGATCAGCTGTGACTGACTTAGTCACAATTAGAGTAACTTAGTTACTCTAAGTAATACAATGATCCAAGACAATTCCAAAGGACTTGTGATGAAAAATGCTATCCAGTTCCAAAGAAAGAACTGATGAAGTATGAATGTAGATCAAAGCAAATGTTTTTTTTTTTATTTTGTTGTTGCTGTTTTTGGTCTGGGTTTTCTTTCACATGACTAAAATGGAATTATGTTTTGCATGACTCCTTTGCAGGTATGATCTATATCAAATCACTTGCCTTCTCAATGATAGAGGAGTTGAGGAAGGGAGTAAGGGAGAAAATCTAGAACTCAAAATTAAAAATAAAAAAGCATGTTAAAACTTCTTCTTGCATGTAATTGGGAAAACATTTTTTTTAAAGAATCCCTGCTCTAGAAGTTTGGAATCATGCCATGCTGCCCTCCAATGCCTGCAAGTACCAAAAGAGGATAGCATTTTCAACAATACAAACTCCTAATCATGACCACAATAATCCTTGCCATAATAACCAATAATAATAGTTTACATTTCTATGACTTGTTTTTCATAACTTTCAAATATTATCTTATATTCACATTGTGAATCAGTAAAGGGAAGGCATTATCCCACTTTTATAGATAAGGAACCTGAGTTTCACAAAAATAGAGTAGGATAAATACATAGAGTTCATCTGGTCAAGTCCTCTCATCTTACATATGAGAAAACTGAGGCCCAGGGAGTTCTAGTGATTTATCTTAGGCTACAGAAGTATTAGATGACAGACTAGCATTTGAATCTTGGTCAAGTGACTGGAGACCCAGCAATCTTTCCAGTAACTGAGCTGCATTTCTGAAGGAGAGGTTAAATGACTTTCCAGAAATTAAGCAATTAGTAAGTGGTGGACTTATGAACAGAACCAAGTCTTCTGACTCCTTGTGTACAACTCCTTCTACTATATTGCATGACTCCTGGCACTTTATGCACTATTTTCTATCTATAGTAGACACTTTTTTGGTGTCATAGATCCTTTCGGTAGTCTGGTAAAGCTGGTAGTTTCCTCGGAATAATGATTTATTTTAAAACTGCACAAAGTAAAACACAAAATAGTTTAAAGAAATTAATCATCTTGAAATATAGTTATCCAATTCGCTTTTTTTTAATTCACAGACACCAGATTAAGCAGTGTATCCTATAGACACACTGCCATTGGACCACTGCAAACAGTGAAGGCTCTTTGGTCCCATTGCTCCAAAATTTAAGAACACTGTGATTTCAGCAGATTGGGTACTCCCTCCACTCATAAAATTACAATCTTACCATTCAGTAAACAGTCTATATAGCTTGTTCTGGTGAAAAATAATAACAAAAATGATAAAATAACTTTCTGCCTACCTCTCTGGCTCCTGAAGTTCTTTTTCTTAGATAACACACACCTGTGTTTCCTTAGCTCTATGAATGAAGTTTTTCTAGCTTGGTAGAGTACAAATAGGGTAAGTAGGTTACATGGTCAGTAGAGCACCAGACCAGAAATCAGAGAGATTCATCTTTCCAAGTTCAAACCTAGCCTCATATGCTTCCTAGCTATGTGACCCTGGACAAATCACTTAGCCCTGTTTGCCTCAGTTTCCTCATCTGTAAAATAAACTGGAGAAGGAAATGTCAAACCACTCCAGTATCTTTGCCAAGAAAAGATACAAAGAGGGGGGCAGAGGCAAGATGGCAGAGTAGAAGCAGGACCTCCTCATTGCTCCAGCTTCCACCCTCCCCAATCCATGTAAAAAAGGGACTCTAAACAAACTTTGGAGATGCAGAACCCACAAAATGACAGAGAAGCTGACCTCCCACTGAGGACAGCCAAGCAGGCTGGCAGGAATCAGCCAGCACAGCACTCTCTCTGAGAGCCCAGCCCAGTCCCCCATACAGGCTTTAGCCCCAGGGTGGGCCTGACCAGCAGCCGGCCGGGAGGGACTCCAGATCAGCAGCAGCTGTGACCGTTTACAGATTTATTAACACATAAATGCGAAGGACAAAGTGAGAGGTCGGTGCAGTCTGGACTTTGGAACCCAGTAAGTGGGAGTATGTGACTGTTGCCCCCAGAGCGACAAGCCACTGAGACACCCTGCACAGCTAGCCAGCGCCACTTGGCAGCTTTAGCTCCTGGCCTGCAGAATGTAGGGGGACCAAGCACCAGTCTGAGGGATAATCACTGTTGCTTTAAACTTCTTGGATCTGGATTGCAGTCTAGGGTAGAGGTCCTAGGGTATGTGTCCAGCTTGCCAGAGCATGTGGAGACCTCAGAGAGGGCGCTCATCTAATACCTCCAGCAGCTAAGAAAACCCCAGCATTTGGGATGAAATCTCCGCTGTCTGGTGGCAGAGTCCTACTGTGGCAAAAAGCCCAGGGGTCAAGTGACTGAGGGGCAACATGACCAGGCAAAGGAAGCAAAGCAGACAGAAGATTCCAACATTAGACTCCTATTTTGGAGACAAAAAGGAGAAAAGCATGGAACAGGAGGAAGACAGTGAAGTCAGAACTCCTGCACCAAAAGCTTCAAAGGAAAATATGAGCTGGATACAGGCCATAGAAGACCTAGAAGCAGATAAGAGAAGTGGAGGAAAAATTGGGAAGGAAATGAGAACAATGCAAGAAAATTACAAAATGAGAGTCAACAGCCTGACTGAGGAAAATCATACCTTAAAAATTAGACTAACTCAAATGGCAAAAGAGGCTCTGAAAGGAAATGAGAAGAATGCCTTAAAAAGCCAAATTTGCCAGATGGAAAAGAATCTCAAAAGCTCAATGAGGAGAATCATTGCTTGCTTCAGAATTAGATTGGAGCAAATGGAAGCTAATGACTTTATGAGAAACCAAGATGCTGTTAAACAGATCCAAACAAATGAAAGAATAGAAGGCAATGTGAAATATCTCATGAGAAAAACCACTGACCTGGAAAATAGATCCAGGAGAGATCATTTAAAAATTATTGGACTACCTGAAAGCCATGATCAAAGTAAGAACCTAGAAATCATCCTCCAGGAAGTTCTCAAAGAAAACTGCCCTGATGTTTTAGAACAAGAGGGCAAAATAGAGGTTGAAAGAATCTACCGATCTCCTCCTGAAAAAGATCCCAAAAAGAAAACGCCTAGGAATATTATAACCAGGTTCCAGAATTCCCAGGTTAAGGAGAAAATATTACAAGCAGCCAGGAAGAAACAATTTGAATATTGTGGAAACACAATCAGGATAACCCAGGATCTGGCAGCTTCTACACTGAGGGATTGAAGGGCTTGGAACATGATATTCCGGAGGTCAAAGGAGATGGGATTAAAACCAAGGGTCACCTAACAAGCAAAACTGAGTATCATGTTTCAGTGGAAAATATGGTCATTCAGTGGAATAGAGGACTTTCAAGCATTCTTGCTGAAAAAAAAAACAGAGTTGAATAGAAAATTTGACATTCAGATACAAGAAGCAAGAGAAACATCAGAAGGTAAACAGGGAAAAGAAATCATAAGGAACTTATCAAAGTCGCACTAATAACATTCCTACATGGAAAACAATAATTGTGACTTATGAAACTTTTCTTAGTAGTTGAAGGGAATAGAAATTATATATATATATATATATATATATATATATATATATATATATATATAATAAGGGTATATGTGCATATGAAGAGAGGAATATAATGAGAGGAGATGGGAAGAGACAGAATGGGGTAAACTATCTCATATAGAAGAGGCGAGGGAAAATGGTTACAATGGTGGGAAGAATGGGAAGGCAAAAGGGAATGAATCAACCTTATTCCCACTGAATCTGGCTTGAGGAGGGAATGAAATACACACTAAATAGGGTATCTCACCCTGCAGTAGAGTAGGGGGGGGGGAAGGGGATGAGAGGGGGTATGATGGAAGGGAGGGCAGGCTGGGGGGGAAGGAAGATGGAAGCACCCATTTTTCAAAAGTGACGGGAGCAAAGTAAAGAATAGAACAAGTTGGAGGTGGGATAGGAGGGAGGGAAATATAGTCAGTTTTTTTTACAATATATCTACTATGTTATTGTTTTGCATTAGCCACACATGTACAACCTATACTGAACTGCTTATCTTCCCAGTAAGGGTGGGTGACAAGGTAGGAAGGAAATGAATCTGGAATTCAAAGTTTTAAAATCAAATATTTAAACACGCACACACACACACACACATATATACATACATATATATGTGTCTATAGTATTATTAATAATATTTTACATGTAATTGGGAAATAAGATATACAGGCACTGGGGCATAGAGATCCATTGGAAAAGTCGAAAGGTGTAGGGGAGAAAATATGGGAGAGAGCAGACTGGAGAAGGGGATATCCTGTGGGACTGCTATTTTGGAGTGGTGGGTAGGGGAAATATGGGGAGAAAATTTGTAACTCAAAATCTGGGGACATGAATGATGTAAATCAGAAGTTAATAAAGCATTTTAAAAAAAGAAAACATACAAAGAGTCAGACACAACTAAAAAAGACTAATTAACAAAATATTATTAGCAGAGTCTGTGCCGTGCTGGACTCCCACATCCCAATAAAGCATTGGGACAGCTTCTAGTGCTCCTCATCACCATATAGCACACTGGGCTTCATAGCTATACCTGTTACAGGAAGACACCTGCAGGAAAAGATTACTATGGAGAAATCTTTGGCCTTGGTGACCTGACAGCTCTAAGTATTTGCCTGAGTGGTTGCCACCAGGTGGGGGTTGTTTCCCTGGGGGTTCAGGGACATTTGCCTGCTGTTGTATTCTCCTCCCTGCAGACCTCTCACTGTTATATTACCATTTCATTAAGTGTAATAGGGCATGGAATGCCCATCTTTTATTTTCACTGATAAATCCCCTCTCTTTCCTTATTCTTTTTCCCACCAACATAGAAACAGCTAATAGCACAACTCTTTAACAAGCATAACCCCATTTATCACTGTCTGTGCTCTCATTTGGTTTCTTTAATTATCCTCCATTTTGCTAATTGTGATTATACAGAGTAGCACAATTTATCATATTTCTCTACTTCTTAAAAGACTCATTTACAGATCTTGTTCTTTCATGGGTTCTTATTAACATTTTTAATTGCAGATGCTTCAAAGGTCCTTCCATACTTTCATTTCCTTCTCAAAATGTAGTCAGTCTTCTCTTTTAATGCCCTCAATTATTTTCCTTATTTATGCTGCTTCATTTGGGTTTTTAAATGTAATTCCTGAACCTAAGACTTTCTATATGTGAAACTCGAAACAGTTTTTTTAATATAAAAAATTGCATTGGGAGTATAATAGAGTAAGTTTCATTTTGAAGAAAAAACAAAGAAGATAACTAGAATATTTTATTTAATTTCTAATAAAAAGTACTAGGCTCGATTCAATGAGCTACATTGCAAAACACAACCTAAGTAAATAGATACACAGAAACTCAATTTAAGGTGTAATTGAAGGGGTAGGTAGAGAAAAGTCTATTGTTAAAAATCTCCCATTCAGGCAGAGTTCTTTTTCTACTCCCCACTTACTCCTTCTGAGATGAGAGCCAAGGTAAGAACAAAAGTGGCCTCAAAAGCTCTTTAGAACATTGAAAAATGGGCTCGGTTTGAAACAAAGCAAAATCCAACAGCTTTAGCTATTGTTAAGTTGGATATAGATTCCATTTGAAAAGAAAACAGGAAAACCAACATAAAATTCTTTTTTCATGGCTCTACATCATTTACAGTATCTTGAGCAAAAAGAAAACAAGAAACCTCACAAACATTCACTCACAGAAATTGTAATAACAAACATATTCATGTTCTAAAAAGGGAGTATCAACTCTTTTAGGCACCCCAAAATCATTACTGGCAAGATCTGCTGTGATTATGTGTTGGAAATGAACAGCCTTCCATACTGAAAAAGTTAATGCAATATCCAAAACTGGGGGGAAAGGATGAATCAGTCCTTTCTGATCCAGTGAAGAATGGCTTAGGAGCAAAACTTGGGATGGGCAGTCAGAATTACCAATGACTCAAGTTGTCTGTATTAGCTATAAAGAGGTCTAAGAGAAGGGAAGCAATAGTCAAAGACTATCATATAATGTATATTAAGATAAAACTACTTCCCCTACTTCACTTTTCAATTTACATCTTCACAATTATTGTGTCCCAATAAACACCAATGGTGGTGGGGTGGGGGTGGAGAATTGTGGTATGAAATATTTTAGTTGCTTTCTCTCTCTTGATAAGGTAACATATGGCTAAAATATATTGGCTACCTCAAAAACAGACTGTTCTCTACAGCA
>NW_027186473.1:18223770-18250513 GCF_028583685.1 Petaurus breviceps papuanus
TCTCTCTCTGTCTCTCTCTCTGTCTCTCTCTCTTCTCACCCTGTGCAGCACCTAGATGAGTTCCTCCATATTCTTGCCCTGCTTTTTTCCCCCAGATGGCAGTTTTCCTAGGAATAGCTTCAGAGTATCCCAGGGTTTCATTCTCACCAAATCCTTATCCTTCAATTACATTTGTTTTTAAAAATTGAAAGACATTGTGGCAGCTATACAAGGAACAAAAATTGCCACTTAGGACTCTATAGACATCTAGCCCCTAAATGTCAAAACTGGGATTCTTCCATAGCCATACCAATGTATCGCTTCCCAGTCACTGGTGTAACTAGGATAAATCAGAGAAAGAGAACGCTCAGGTACAATGGCATTTTGCCTGTTCCTCATAAATTCAGGAAACTCCATGGCAGTAGGGTGAGGGGTGATAATCTCTTTTAGAAATGGGCTTTTTGTCTTTCCTCTTATCTCTATTGAAAACCTTTGGGAATGACTGATCAAAGTACCCAATAATCTTTCAAATACAGACAAATATAACTCATTTCTCTGATACTTGAAATACTTTTTTTTTAAACCACAGGGAAAAGGGAAAGCAAGCAAAAACTGCAGATGTTTGTAGAATCAGGAAAAGTATGTTAAGTGGGTGTCATTACAAGGGGTGAGAGAGAAATCCAAACTGCAGGCACAACGGGAGGTTCTTTTCAATTCACTGCAGTACTTTGTGACGCTTGCTATTTTCGGACTCCCAGGTATATAGAGAGGTGCTGCATCCAAGAGTAGCACTGATCAAAGAGGGCCTGATATTTTCTAGAGAGCACAAGCTAGGACCATAATAGCATAAACAGTCCTCAGGAGAGCCCAAATCTTCATGACTGTCAGCAGCCACATTGTCACTGTTGGAAAACCCAGAGTCAAGCTGTTTGTCTTTGTTAATGATTTCCTATCTATTATTGTTCAATGTTCCTTTCTCCTGGGGGGAGAGGGAGAGGGAGATGCCACTGTTGAGTAACATTCAAGTTGCATTGTTATTTCTCTGTAGTTGTTCAGATCTGTATTTGTATTTGTGTATATGTTTGTGTGTGTACACAAGGTAATGTTTCCTTTATGTTATGAGACCCTCTGATCATCCAGTTGACCTAAGTCATAGATGACTACCAATTTTAGTATGCTATTAAAAGAAGTTTAGATGCAACATGGCATGTATAGTACAGAGAATGCTTGAGGTTCGATTCAGGATCACCTAGACCACAATTTCACTTGTAACTTTTTGGACCCAACCCAGGACAACTCTCTCGACTGCTTTGTCTTCCTAGGAATTAGGTAATAAAGAGAATTCTCACATCAGCCAAAATTCACAGATCCTTCTTATGATCACATATTTAAGTCAAAAAATGCAATGTGGCCCAGGGAAAGTTCTCTGAAATCAGGGGATCTGGATTCAAGTCTGGACTCTCCCTCTTGACCTCATTTCAGTCCTTTCATGTCTCTGAGACTACTCTTCATCCATATAATTAAAATAGTAACAATTGCCTTACCTACTTCTTAAGTTGTTGTAAGAATCAAATGAGATAATGGGAGTGAAGTTTTATATACTTCAAAAGATCACACAACTGCAGATTTTTCTTCTTTAGGATACATGTTAATATATACATATACATATATGCATATGCGTACATGTACATATACATATACACAACAATCCAGATTCAGTCCCCATCTCTTTCTACAGGTTTTCACAATATCTCTTTTTCACAGTTTACATCCTAGAACTCCTGGTTTGTTTCCAAGCTCAGCTTGCATGCCACCTACTTCAAAAGGACTTTTCAGAATTTTCCTGTCATCGGTCCCTCTAAATATCTATATTTATTTTGTATCATATATGTGTGCACACATATGCATACATACATACACATATACACATATTATGTGTGTGTGTATGAAATCTGTAAACACATTATGTTCCCCCAGTAGAATGAAAATTCCTTGAGGGCAAGAATTCCCCTCCCTTCCCCTCCCCACCTCTCCACTCCTCTTCCCTCCTTTTCTTCTCAGAGTTCTCTCTCTGTCTCTCTGTCTCTCTGTCTGTCTCTCTGTCTCTGTCTCTCTGTCTCTGTCTCTCTGTCTCTCTCTCTCTGTCTCTCTCTCTCTCTGTCTCTCTCTCTCTCTCTCTGTCTCTCTCTCTGTCTCTCTGTCTCTCTCTCTCTCTCTCTCTGTCTCTCTCGGCCACTGACTGAAATATACTCCACTATATTGCTACCTGAAGAATCCCTCTTATCTAAGCCTAGTTCATGTGGTATCTCCTCCAGTTTGCCTTCCCTGATTCCCCATGATGAAAGGGTTCTGTTTCTGCTCACCTTCCCTTAACACACTTTGACTAGACATCTTCCTTTGTCCCTTTTACATTCTATTGTATGTTTACTTATTTGTATATGTGTCATATCCAGTTCACAGTTAGAGTGTGAGCTCCTTGAGGATGAGGGATTGTGATGATTTTTATCTTTTTAACACTTCAACTCCAAGCCTGACTGCTAGGAAATGCTTAATAAATATTTACTGAATTTAATTGAAATCTTTATGATGCTGCATAGCCCTCTTGGGCATTCAGAGGTTGCAGAACATCTATAGTCACAGAATATTCTGTTTTATATCTCAGCTCCTTTCCCCTCCCCCTAGTCCATTTCCCTCTACCCTTCATTATAATTTAAATCACACATCCTGCACACAATTTTTCTTGAGTAGTCTGAAAAATAATTCCTTTCAAAAGTTGGTGCAAGGGCAGCTCCAACAAAAGAACTCTAGGACAGATACTTCTAAAGGGCAAAAGTATGTCAGGTGTGAGAAGGTGCAGTGCAGGGTCTTCTGATGGCTACAATCTGGTCCTCCACTGGAAAAAGATTGTGAATCTACTGCCATCATCTCTTCAATTAGCTATTTGATGCTGTGCTCAGCAGCAACCTGCTGTGTGTTGGTGTGAGAAGGAGAAACTGTGTCTGGTCTTGGCCTGGGTAGATACCATTACAGGGGATTAGACAGACACTAATGGAGTTGATGCTGCTGCCCGGTGGTCTTTTTCCTGCCAGCAGTCAGTGCCAATAGCCAGAGAGCAGAGGGTTTAGGTGGTAGTGCCAAGACATGGGCATAACTGAGGTTTGTTAATACTGCTTCCTTGTAATAGAGGCTGAGGGTAACAGGCAATCAAAAGAACCATAACAGCAGGGCTTTCAGATTCACCTGGAGTGAAAGTGTTAAGAATGGCAGGTGTCATGTTCACTTGCCAATGCCTTTTCTGTTCCAAGGATATCATTGAAATATGTTTCTCATGCTATAAAGTTTGCTCCCAGGGAAAATGCAGGGAATGATCCTTGTTTTCTCTACCACTGTCTTTCTATAGCTCTGTAAGTCATAGATGAGGTTTGCATTCTGATTTCTTGCCTAGCTAGAACATTAGAAAGAGAGTAGGAGGAGAGACCAAAGTGGAAAATTTGTATATGAATATTTTCATATGAAGATTTCATCGGTACCAGCTGCTGCACCACAGCTGACAACCATCACAGACACCAAAAGCCAACTCTCAGTAACAGTAAGCAGACACAGAGATGGCTAAAAGTGGCTTCCAAAAGTACATGCCCAAAATGTTGAGAACTGTGCAGATACTCATGCTAGCTGACATTCTTTGACTTGAAAGCTAGGGGCTCAAAACAAAGGATTTTCCTCAAAAATGGAAAGTCCAGGTAGAAAAACAATAATGCTAGGCATAGAGAGAAAAAGAAGAGGAGAGAGAGACAGAGAGAGAGAGACAGAGAGTGAGAGAGAGAGAGAGAGAGAGAGAGAGAGAGAGAGAGAGAGAGAGAGAACTCTACTCTCCAGAAAAATTACAGTGAACTGAGGTCTAAGATAGTTTGGAAGATAAATAAATACTAGGCAATTTAAGGAATGAGATATGTACATTAAATAGTGGGATTCAGGAAAAGGTTTCATGTAGAAGACTTCTAGAAAAGTCTTGAAGGAAAATAAAGATTTATAACCATGGAGATGAGCAGGGCGTACAATATAGGCATGGGTGGTAGCTTGTGTGTGTGTGTGTGTGTGGTTCCCATGTATTTATGAAAATAAAAAATTAAAAAAATATATATTTCCTGGAACAGCTAGTGCCGTGGATAGAGCATGGCCCTGGAGTCAGGAGGACCTGAGTTCAAATGCAGCCTCAGATATTAATATTTTTGTTACTCTGGGCAAATTACTTAGTTGCTACTTCCTCCAAATGTATGTGTATGGGGCGGTGGTAACTCAAGTTATTTCCCCTACTTAATACAGTTTTGCAAGTGGGGCCACAGGAGGAGGAACTGTTTTTGCAAGGTTACATTGTGGATCTAAATTGCTAAAATAATTCCTACCAATGAACTGACCTTTAACAGTCAGACAGTAGACTCTACTGGCTCAAAACAAAGGAAATTCCTCAGATGGTACAGTAAAAGCAGGAGCTACAAAATATTCCCATCACAAACTTCAGACACACTCTCCCATAACACACATGAGAAGAGTGGGCACAAACAGAGTGGCCCGTCAGAGAGGCACACAAAGTCAGAATATATGTGGTAAGGTAATTTGGTCCTCCAGTATTTCAGGGCTCTGTGTCCTGTATCTTCTCATGGAATCCTCATATTTTTTTTTTCTATTGTGGAGTGTTTCTCTGTTGGGCAGGTTGCTCAGACAGGCCCCTTAAGTCAGCTTCTCTTGGCAAGTCAGCGCTCAATTAATAGGGATTTTTTTTTCTCTTTAGATGATATTTTATTTTGCATGTTATCTATTATCTAATTGTTCTTTCTAGAATCCAGTCAGCTCTTTTCTTTGTGGCCAGAGGTATCACTCCTTAAAGCTACTTCCTGCTTTGAATGGCATTCTTCTATGTGCCTTGTACCCATGAAAAGTGTGTCTCTGCTCTGTACTGTATTTTTTTCCTCTGAATTGTGCCTCAAACTTTCTTGAACTGATGAACTCTAAGACTATTTGAACATCTTTTAAGGGTCACTGGAGATTGGCCAATCTTTTTGTCCAACCTCTCCTCCTGAAATCAAGGAATATTTTTCACATTTTGTAAAGAAAATATATGCAAGACATGTACATTTTTACACTAAGCTTAATAGTTGATTATTTGCCTCCACTTTCTGTTATTGCATTTGGACTTGGATATTGGTTAGAGATCAACTATCTCCTCCCCTCTACCCTAAATACACATATAAATATATGAAGGTGGAAAATGGAGTGTCATTATCTAATTTATCTGGATTATGGAGTTCATTAACTCTGGCACAAGATAATGACCAGATATAGAGATCTTGGAATCATTTTTTATGGCAATAATAATTGAACTCAGTGTCTGATAAGAGTACCAATAGAGAAAATTTCCAGAAATAAGAGAAGAGGGCTTAGAAGACAAATATTTAAGGGACATCCATGCTTAAGGGGCAAGAAGTATTTGCTGAAACTGTATCTTATTCTAGTCCCCCTCTGGTCAGTATACTAAGCAATTTTATATGTAGTCAATATAAAGTAGCAATAGCAGAAAATAAGATTGTAAAGGGTAATCTAGAAGCCACTTATAAACCATTCCAAAGGTCAAAGGAGCATAATTTGTAAATTATATAATATCTAACCAAAAATCACATTGTAGAAATATGTGCTAAATCAGGGGAAGCCATCTAGGCTTTGTTATCAGGGTCGTATACCTCAAATAAGGTCCAGACATCCACTGTACGATCAGCAGAATGCCAAATGGTGCTAATAATTTTAAGATGACAAGGATACATTAACTCCAAAGTTTACTGACAAATTTGTGATGATTTGAATATGTTTATGAACTAACACCAAAAGAGTTAGTCCCCCCTCTACCCAAAAAAACTATAAAAATGAGAACTCAAACTCCTATCCCCCAAAGGCTTTTCAGTCTCTAACTGGGTCCAGACTGCTGAGTGCTCCCTCCTCTAATCTACAGTTATGTGAATGACTTTTTGCATCTGTGCTCCTTCCCATTCTGCCTCCCTTCTTTCACCACCTCATCCTTATCCTCATGCCATCTGCCTCTGTACCCTCCCCCTGTTGCTTTTTGTCTATATTTTCTGTACCTTTTGCCCCTATACCCTCTGTGCCTTATTAAAGTGTGATTATACACTCACTTTCCGCTATCATGGTCTTTTCCAGCAAGTTTTCAAAGAACAAGCCATGCTTGCCCCCCCCCCCATTTCATAATTTCACAAATTAATTAGCAATTCAAGATGAATATTGACAGCAAAGGAGGTTGAGAAAGAATGACCAGACAGATAAGAGAAAACCTGGAAAATATAATAATAGAAGCAAAGAGGTAAAGAAAATAAAGTAGGGGAAGAGGGATTGACAGTTTCAAAAGCTACAAAAAGGTCAAGGAGAATGAGCACTGAGAAAATGACATTGGATTTGTCAGCCAAGATGAAAGTCTATTTTTCTGGAATTAATTTAAACTACTCAATGAAGATCCTTAACTAGCTCTTTTCTTCTTTATGCCCTCATCCTTGTCATTTTTAATAAGGAAAAAATCCACTTCATCATTATGTGTATGTTCTTCTCCAAATTGAATTACTATACCTAGTCCTGTGTCCTATGTGTTTTTATAGAGGCATGTGTAAAGCCAAGCATGAGCAGCTTTACAGAGGACTGCTGCTATGAATAGCTTAATTCAATCATCCTTAAGGAGGCAAGCCTTCTTAATTGACACAAAGTACAAAGGTCAAAGTCCCCCACCCCTAGATCACATTGTCTTAATCTCTTCAATCAAAAAATCCTCTTTCTTCTTAATTGGAGAAGTCCTTGACCCAATCATCTAAATTTAAAAGTCACAGTTATCCACTCCTAAGCCACAGTGAGTCATGATTTTCTCAGTTTGCATTAAATGCCCAAGGAGAGGTATTTTCATCTTGATTCAAGGCAGGCTCTCAGCTTCCATGGTTCCTCTTCCTTGGTCCCAGCTCCTGCCCCAATCTATCCAACTGCCACCTGGATTCAAAGACAGACAGCTCTCAGTTCTTTGTCCAGCTTCTTGTGCAATTCCTATTCCATATTGAAACTCACAGTGTCTGGTCCACCTCAAGTCCTTCACAGTTTCTGTTCCTGGGAAGACAAAGCTTTACAGAGGTACAATGACATTCAGACATATTGCCAGCATCCTCATCAATTCACTATCTGCCTGAGAAATCAACATAGACCCAACAACAAGGTCTGAGGAATCAAAACAAATCATCAATATAGTGCCAGGACCTCTGAAATCATCATCAAGACCCTCCCCCAGAATTTCTGTAAACATACAACAAGAAAATCCTCTTTCAGGGCTTCTGAACCAGCAGCAAGGTCCTAGGGCTTCTGTAACAACAACACAATCCTCTATCAACAGACAAATCTGACAAAGTAACATCAAAACAGACAAAGTACTGACACCACAGCCATGTTCTCCTCTCTTCTCATTTCTCAGTTCTTTTCAATTCTCAGTTCAGTCCTCAGTTCTCATTTCTCTTCTCAGTTCTTAGTTCAGTTCTCAGTTCTCTTCTCTCTTTCTAGCAATAGCTGTTCTGCCTCCATAATGCTCACTCCCAGAAGTTCTGGCCCTTCTTAGCTTGGGCTTTTCCTTATATATGGTAAATATGTGTGTGTGTGTGTGTCACACACACACACACACACACACACACACACACACCCTGTTCTGCCCCTTCCTGTTACATCAACAAGTCTATCCCACTATGGGATTCCCAAGTTGTGAGTCTCAATACTTGACACAATCATGAACTTGGAACAAGGTGCTAAGTACCTCTTTGATTGCAAATACAAGGGGCAGGGGAGATCTTCAAATTCCCATCATCATTACAGCATGGTATAGTGAATAGATAGCTGGAACTATAGGAGGAAGACCTGGCTTAAAATCCTGCCTATTTTACATACTTTGTATCTGCCCCTTGGCAAATGACTTAACTTGATGTTGCTTCCTAGGCAACTCTCTTTGAGTACAGGTTACAAGTTAGTGGCTGATGTGTATCAGTAGAAGGTGTTTCCATATTGAGAGTTCCCAACATAAACAAAATCATAAGCACAGACCATAATAGCAACACAATGTATAAAGGATAGCAATAGTATTATCTGTGTACAAGGTTACTTTAGTAATCTATGGTCCATAGTTTTAATTTGCTGGCTACCGCCAGGGAAAATGCTTTGAAAAGGTGTATAAAATCACAGGTTATCATTTTTTTTCCTGAGTAAGAGGAAGCAAACAAATAATAGGATATATTCAAATGACATTTTATAATTTTTCAATGCACTTTCACATCAAATTATTTCTTTATATCAGCACAATGATGTGAAAACCTGGTAGTGAAAACATAGATTTCATTCTGTTGAAAGTAAGGAATGGGGGCAGCCAGGTGGCTCAGCGAGTAGGAGCACCAGCTCCAGTGTCGGGATGACCTGGAGATCGAATCCCAGGCTCAGATACTCAGCACCACACCCAGAAATAACTGGCCATGTAAAACTTGAGCAAGTTGCTTAACCCTGATTGCTTAAAAAGAAAGAAAGAAAGAAAGAAAATAAGGAACGGATTATTATCCCCATGCTAGAGTTTAAAAGAAAAAAAATGTATTAGAGCAGATTTGCCCAAGGGCAACAACTACTTAGTGTCATAATCAGGTTTGGTTTTTTCTCCACACCACACTCTGCTGCCTTCTATAGCATGCCGTAATGATTCTATGAATACCATTTTTATTACCAGACTATCTTGTAATTATGAATGTAACAGGGAAATACTATGTGTGCCCTTCAATGGCATGAGTTCACTGTGAAGGAAAAAAAAAACTCTTTGGGGATTTGAGGTTTCTACTTCCTTGTGACAAGGCTAATCTAGCCTGGCACCCAAGCCTTTGGGCTGATGACAAAGGTGGAAACCCTACAGAGCTAATTGTCCTCTTGAATTATTTGAGTGAGCTACTTGTTTAACCTTTTCTTCTCATAACTCCAGGAGCTAGCCAAGTGACTGAAAATTGATTCCATAGCTGAAATGATTCAGCACAACAATAGGAAAAAAAATTGGAAGAAAAGGTGATTAACTTCTGGTAGGTTATTCCTCTGGTGTTATTTTTTTCTCTCTCTCTCTCCATTTCATAGAATTACATGACCATAGATTTAGAAAAGACATTAAAATTCATCTCGTTCAATTAATATTTTTACAATGGAGGAAACTGAGGCTCAAAGAGCTCCTTTACCCAAGGTCACACAAGTAGGAAATGGCAGAATCTAGAACCCAGGTTCTTTGGCTCTGCATCTAGAACGCTTCCCTGGACCACACTGCCTTCTGAATGAAGATATGCAAATGTGAGATTTGATTGTTTGTCTACACCACAAAGAAAGCAGTAGCAAGACTAGAAAGAGAATTGGGATCCCTGACTCCTTTATTCTTACTGAAATCACATTCTCTCAAATTAGATTACATTACAGTCAGGATAGTGGTACTCACAATTATGTGACCCTGGAGTCACATTTGAAATTACTAACAAAAGGATGTGCATGATTACTTTGTGCTCTGTAGAGTGTGACATAATATAATATTTTAGTACAGAAAATGGAGGACTTGCAGAGCTACAAGTTGCACATAAAAGAATCATGTGGGTTCAAGTGCCATAGTGCATTCAGATTAAAAAGGGATATTTTGCTAATGGAATTTTATTCTTCAGTCACTCCTTGGAAACTCTGGTTCAGACCCTCATGACTTCTCATCTGAACTTCTGCAACAGACTCTAGTTGGTCTCCTTACCTCTGGTCTCTCCTTTCTCTCATGCCCAGAATAAAATTTCAATTCACCTCTGCCTCTGAATTCCTTATTTCCTTCAAAACTTAGCTAACTGGCAACTTCAATGTAAAGACTCTCCATGTCCTCCCATATCAGTGTCCTCCCTTCAAAAAAATTATCTTGGATTTCTTATACATATATGTATGTATGTATGTATATGTGTGTATATGTATGTATGTGTGTATGTATACACACTTGTTGTTTCTCCTCACCCTCATAGAACATAAATTGCCTTGAGAGCAGAGGCTGTTTCATTTTTATCTTTGCATTTCAAACATCTAGTATAGTGCCTGACACACAAGTGTGTAATATATGTTTCTTAATCAATTAATTAATGTCAGCATTTATTAAGTAATGTTAATAATTTCAGATTTTACCTACACTCTGTGGATCTCTATGCTTTTTAATAAATTAAAAACAGTGGATATTTATATTGTGATTTAAGGTTTATAAAACACTTTATAAATGAAATCTCATTTGGTTTCAAATATAAGGTCCTCTATCAACTAACCCCATTTCCAGGAGCAAAAATGGACATTCTTACCCATCACCAAAACTAGTATTTATCTATCACAAGATTTAAATCCAAGTTTAACTGATTCAAAAGTGCTACTTGCTTATGCCCTTCAGCCTCTCATTTTTCTCATTTATGTTTTGATCAATTGATTTTATTCTTCTGTTTCTTTATATGCTAACTATGTGCATTTGAATGTGGTGCTTGACCCAACTGGTGAGTTTCTAGAAGAGACCTGACTCTGTATCTTACTTTGTAGAGAACCTAATAAATGTCATTTGTTAATGAAGATGAGTAATGTCTAACTGACTTTCATACCATAAAACCCAAATTTATCCTTATACTTAAGTTTTAAAAATGCTTCTCGTTTCTACTTTCTCCTTAACAAAAATTACTTACTGTAAATTTCTAAACACAGATTGCTTCCAGTAGGTCTGCTGAATTTTCTCTACTGACCTTTGGAATATTTTTCTTTCAAAAGCTCTTCTTAGTACTCTTTGCATTATTTTGTTTTTCCATTCAAGTCTTCATTTGAAAGTATCACTATTAGAACATTTTCAATGGACTAGTTGTGGCATGATGTGACTAATTTCAGAAATTCCAATTAAAGTGATTTTCTACAAAAATTTTTGTGCATCCCAGTCATTTGTAATGATATCACTTTGGACACAAATAGCATTAATTCTAACAAGATAGGACTATTTTCAAATTTGGCTTCAGATATTTATTTGTTGTATGTCCCTGGGCAAGTCACTTAGCTTCTCTCTCATTTTCCTCATCTGTAAAATAAAGAGAGTAATAGCATTTACCTTCTAGGGTTGTCATGAGGATAAAAATGTAATAATGTTGTAAAGCATTTTGCAAACTTTAAAGTACTATACACATGCTATTATTATCATCGCTATTATTAATCTCATGAGGCAAGTGCATTCAAGTTGGCACAGTGGGTAGGGTGCCAGACCTGAAGTCAAGAAGATTTATCTTCCAAAATTCAAATCTGGCCTCAAATACTTCCTAGAATTGTGACCCTGGGCTAGTCACTTAACCCCGTTTACCTCAATTCCTCAACTGTAAAATGAACTGCAGAAGGAAATGGCAAACTACTCCAGTATTTTTTGCTAAGAAAACCCCAAAAGGGGTCACAAAAAGTCAGATAGGACTGAAAAATAACTGAACCGAAGAAGAAAACTCAGTTTTCATTTTCCTCAAAAGTCAAACATTCAGGCTCACAAAACTGCAACACTTTAGAGACTATAGTTTTTATAGCAATAAAAGCCTTCAGATGCTAAGCTCTATATAGCCTTACTCAAAGGAAAAATCTTAACCAATTAAAGCCCTGAAGTAATTGTTTTTATTTTATAACCTTTAAAAGACACCATGGTATAGGGGGCTAAAGAATATGGATTAAAAAAAAACAGTTAAGCCATTTCCAAATGAGTCCAGAATGCTGGAGGTATAGTTAGCTACTTGATCATTCTTCTGCTCAGGAAAGATCGTCATTTCCTCCACTCAAAGAATGAGCATTCTTTCTTCATGGGGCTTTGCTCTGAGCCCATCACTTTATTATTTTTACTTCTCTCTAGTGCTCTTCAGTATATCACAGTTAGTCATCCATTTAGAGTTCAAAAAATATTTTATGACAGTGTGCATACAGGGACATAATCTTGTTATTCAATTAACTTGATTCCTCTTAATAGCTACATCACCCACTAGTAAACTATTGCTTTGCTTTACTTTTCAATCATAGATGTGACCCTCTAACTCTGTTGACCATATATTCAACCCTCCCAACCTCGAACAGCTTAGTTCTTCCTTTCTGTCTCCCTATCCAAACCCTTAGTTCTATATAAGACTGTATTCATATGACCACTTGAATTCTTTATAATCTATTTTCCCCTTGATTTTTGCCTGTTTTCAAATTTAGTGTCAGATATTTGTTTGTTCTATGTCCCTGGGCAAGTCACTTAGCTTCTCTCTCATTTTCCTCATCTATAAAATAAAGATAATAATAGCATCTACCTTCTAGGGTTGTCACTAGGATAAAACTGGAATAATATTGTAAAGCATTTTGCAAACCTTAAAGTACTATACACATGCTATTATTATTATTATCACTATTATTAATCTCATAAGGCAAGTGCATTCAAGTTGGCACAGTGGGTAGGGTGCCAGACCTGAAGTCAAGAAGATCTATCTTCCAAAATTCAAATCTGACCTCAGATACTTCCTAGCATTGTGACCCTGGGCTAGTCACCTAACCCTGTTTACCTCAATTCCTCAACCGTAAAATGAACTTGTTTAATATATTTATATTCTCCAGAATAGAAAGATTTAACTATGGCACTATAGTAAAAACTTATTTCATTTTTATGACCTTTTAGGTCTATTCAATTCACAAAAAAGCAGCAAAGCTTTTCTTTTATTCTTCATTCTTTTCTCCTCTCTGACCCTGAGATGCTGGTCCATCCAATGCTGGTCCCAGCATTGCTTTTTCCAACAGAACACTAACATTCTCAAATCCCACATTTGCATTTTGATTATTCTTGACTCATAAGACAAAGAAAGATAAATTCACAGACATTTGGGAGAGGTGAGTTTGCCAAATGTTTTCAATATAAAATCTCCTATTCAACCCAAATTCTTTAGACATTAAATTACTATAAATGACAAGTACATGTCATGATTTCAAAGATATGATTTCTGTTCTCAAGTAACATTCAGAAACTTATGCTATATTAGCAACATCAGAGCCTTGTGAAAAGCTGTATGATTGTGGAAGAACAAAATACAAATATGGTTTGATTAGATATACTCAGGGCCTGAGCTAAGAAGTTTTGTCCTCTATTTTTCTGCCCCCATTCTGTAGACCAATTCTGTTTAGTCTTAAGTCAAAGAAGAGGCTTAAGTGAACAACAACAACAACAAAAATGAGTGAACAAAAAAAGACGAGGAAAGAATTGTTGGGGTCAGAAGACAAGCAGGATCAGGTAGGTTTAACATTTTGAAGAGATTTTAACCCACTTTTAAGTGAAATGGAATGCCTGGAAAGGAATAACTGGTAAGCATCATTTCCAAAACCTCCTCCAATACCCCTACTTGATAATAGTCTCTCTCCATTTAAATTATTCTATTAATACTATCCTATTCATCAGTTTACAGGTTATAACCCCTACTAGAATGTAAGCTCACTAATGACAAAGGCCCATTTTCTTTATCTATTTTTATTCCTAGTGCCTTGTACAGAGACATGCAAATAGAAGGTCCTAAATAAGTAGTCGTATAATTTGAATTTCATAAACTGGAAATCCTTATGTAGTTTTGATGAAAAGATGGAAGTACTAGAGAATTCCAATACATTTTTCTTTCATTTTATAAGAGGAGCAGGCGAAGGCCATGAATACTATATATTCCCAAAATGTGTACTTTGGGAAATACAAGAAATATTTATTGTTAATATTTCTAAAAACTTGTGCATCATAATAAGCTAGGTGTTACATGCAGTATACACATAGTTAAAATTTTGCTTTATAGACACTTATATTCTAAAGAGAAACCCATAAATTTAGCACACTTCAGTAACATACACTTTTAAGACAGGATAAATGTCCTGACTACAGTTATTTAGAGCCAGGATTAAGGAGTTTGAACAGAGGGGAGAAAAGAGGTCTTCTCCCTTGATCTGCCAGAATAAAACTCCCACTGTCCTGAACCATTTACCATTTTAATATATTTTATAATAACCATTTCATTCATTCATTCATTAGCTTCTTCCTTCATTTGTTTGCTGGTTGATTTGTTGGTCTTAGAGATAGAGTTTCCCTATCTTACCCAGGTTGGAAGTGCAATGGCCACCTGTGGACCCCATTCTGTGGATAATGTGCTCAGAAACTTTGACCTACTCTGTCTCAGAACTCTGACCTTAAGAAATCCATCATCCTCAGCCTCCCAGAATGCCAGAAAGGAATACACATGTGTGATGTACTTACTACTCTTCCTTCTCTCCTGGAATTGAAGCCTCCCTTGTGTGATAAAGACTTTTTTTTTAAATATGCTCTATCTAACATAACAACCTGATGTCTCCATGTTATTTTTGGGTTTAGCAAGGATGAAAAGAAAGTGAAGACAGATAGGAAAGGCAATGGGATGGATAAGCAGCATTTTGTGGAAGTTTGCATCTGTACAGAAGTTTAAAAAGTCAATCAAAGCCGCCAAAAGAAGAATACAACTACTTCCTTGCTTGTTTTCTTACTTCAAATGTTGTTTTATTTGGATTCTTATAATGTGCCCATTTTTTGTGTTTTCCTATGGGGGTCTTTCAACATAAGTGTTTGGCATTTAGACCTTGAAGAGAATCATAATGATAATCAAATTGTCCATCCTTCCCTTTTTATAGCCTTATTTTATAGTGGGAACTGAGACTCAGAGAATTTAGCTGATTTTCCCACAGTCATACAAGTAGTAAAAGAAGAGCTAAATTTCAAATCCCAGGTCTATTGATTGGAAATCTAGTACTCTTGTCTTCACATAATCTTGTAATGATGCTTTCTTTCCTTTGTAGCAATAATGGTAAGTGAAGGAAATAAGAAAAAAAAATAGGAGAGCAAAAGGAAGGACCACTTCACAAGTACTGTTATTAACTATTTTTTTCCATATTCAAATGTCCATAAGCTTGTTATGGTCTGATTTGCCTGACAGAAGAGTAAAAGATGGGAATAAAGGTCTTATGATGGTTTTGACCTTATTTGTCAGAACTTCAGCTTAGGTAAGATCCCTTAATTTCTTAATGCTGATTTCAAAGGAAAGAGGAATGACAAGAGGATAAGAGTTCAGAGTTCTTTTTCAGCTACAGTATACTCTACTGACTCTTCAAACTTGAGATATTTAGATCCAGACAGATATAGATATATCTATATCTACATACCTATGTAAGTGGTTTTGTGACTTTTAAATCTTGTTTATATATTTTAATGTATGTTTTAATGGTTTTATTTCTTTTATGTGTCACTTTTCCCCCTTTCTTCTCATTCTCCCAGTTTCCCCATATTTTCTGCTAATGCCATGACCATTCTCCCAGTATTCGCCTCTTTCCAAATTCTTTGTTATCTAGCTCCATCCTATTTCTTGTATCCCATCTCTTTTCCATCCTCATTACTATTAGCCAAGTTCATGCTTTTTATAATGGGGATTGTTCACCAACCTTCAATAGATTTTCATCATTTCTTGTCTCATCTATTGCAAGTGATGATGTGATCATCATCAGTGGCTTCCTTCCATTTGGCTCTCCAGTGAAATTGGATTTCTTTCAGTTATTTGAATATATCCTGGTGTTTCCTGACTCCACATCTTTGTCTTTAATATTTTCTTCATCTCTTAGATTCCCTGGTTTCCTCCAAGAGTCCAATGTAACAGGAGGCCTTTTCCATTCCTCCTGGTGCTAGTGTCTTCCTCTCTGAAATTAACTTCCATCTAGTCTGTATATTTCTTTAATGTTTATAGTTATTCCCAGATTCATCTCTCACTTTCTACTATGGACTTCTTGACACCGGGGACTACTTTGTCCTTTGTTGGTTTTAAGAAAGACAGGTCTTTATCTATTCTCATGCTCAGCATAGTGTATGGGACATAATAAGCACTTAATAAATGATTGTTGACTGGTTGATTGAATTCCCCTCACTCCAATCTTCACTTGGTCCCAATATGTCTTACTGCCTAAATCAAGCATCTCATCCTTTATGAAATTATCTTAAATCCTGTAGAACTCTAACCAAAACAAGCAAACAAACAAAAGCTTCCTCCCTTAGGGCTCTGTAGCTCTCATCATATATATCCATATTTTGTCTTGTATTTCAATTATTTCTGCACTTACTTCATCCCTACCTAGGAAAGTTTCTCTTTTGTTCATCTTTGCCTTTCATTTATCCATTCAACAAGTGTTTATTAAATGCTTACTATGTGTCACACACTATGCTGGAATTCGATATATAAATACAAAAACTTAGCCCTTAAGGAACTTATGTGTGTGGCAAAAAAAATAGATATAGAAAAGGCTATTCAAAATAAATATATACAAAATAAATTTTTAAAAGTAATTTAATATGGTGCGGCCAGGTAGTACAGTGAATAAGAGTGCTGGC
Source organism: Petaurus breviceps papuanus (assembly GCF_028583685.1). Lineage (NCBI taxonomy): Eukaryota > Metazoa > Chordata > Mammalia > Diprotodontia > Petauridae > Petaurus > Petaurus breviceps. Next base: position 18,240,263 of record NW_027186473.1, read on the forward strand.
CCCGGAGTCTGGAGACCCAGGATCGGTTCCAGCCTCAGATACTTAACACCCACACAAAATAAGTGGCTGTGTAACTTTGAGCAAGTTACTTAATCCCAATCGCTTAAAAAATGTAATTTAATATACTCTCAATGATACTTTCTATGCTCTATCCTAGACATTTACTCTTTTCTTGTTCTTTTGCCCAGTCCCTCTAATGAAATGCTTTTAGCCCCTTCATTTACCCTAAGGCATAAATGACTAGTAAGAGTTTAAAATGTTACCATTCCCAGGTATAATTGCATATTTAAAAGGACAAAGACTTAAATTTGAGAAAATAAGTGCTGATCATAATATTTCAGGCACTCAATAAGCAGGAGAAGATTATTTTCAGGAAGCAGGATATTCCTAGAGTCCCTGGAAGCTATGCAGATGTAGTCTACCTCCAAAGAAAGTCAGCCCTGGGTACATACTTTAGTCTTTGTTGATGTATGCTCTAGAGCAGAGGTGGGAAACTTGAGACACAATTAAAGACCAAGAAGGCCACATGTGAACTGAAGGCCGAAGGTTCCCCACCCGTGCTGTAGAGGTTTCCATATTGCAAAGAGGAGATTTCAGCAGAGAAGCACATTAACAACAACAAAAACAATAAAAAACACATACCAACCACTTCCTCTCTAGCTCATGCTCTGGCTAACACGTCATTTAGAAACTACTAAACTACTACTGTTATGCACCAAAGACATCCTTTGTTGTTCATAAATTGGCTTTGTTGGGAGAGAGACAATCAGGTAGAAAAACACTCAGAATTTCCTAACAATAGGGATGATTATGAAATAATAAAAAGTAATATGGAAAAATGAAGTAATAGGACTGAGCTGTTTAGACAGCCCCCAGAAAAGGGTGTGGGGAAATAGAATGAAAGAGTGGAAGAAAAAAAACAAACAGACTCAAACTCTCTTTTCTCCCAATCTTTGAAGTTCACACCTAATTTACTACCCTCTAGAGACAGTAGTCACATACTGAACTGCTGGTCGCATTAACTTTTAACAGTACTGGAAGTTATAAGCTTAGAATTATTCCTGTATTGAGATTAGAAAAAAGGAAATTAATGTCTCCAGATACAGTTCGTAATTGATAAATAGGTTTCTCCTAAACAGTGTCAAATTCATAATTTGTCAAGGAAAACAACTGTAATTTTGGACAGAAAATGAGGATAGTTCAAGTGTCATGCATTGAATCATTCCAAATGTCATGGGAACATTTTTGTTAAAGGCTATCCAGAAAGAGGTGAGAGGAGAGATCCTTTGCAAATTCCATCATGAACTTCTTAAACATCATCTCTCCCAAGAAGGGAATGAAACTGTTCTCTGTGACAATCTAATCAAAGAATTCATACTGCAGCAAAACTGGGCATAAAATATTGCCAGTATTAGGGATGGGTTTGGTCAATTTGGTGATATCACATTCACAGCTTAAGCACCAAGGTAAGATTCCACAATAGACATTTTGCACTGTAAATTTTGTGTAATGTCCCTCAAGCTAATTGCAGTTACATCATCTTTGCAAGAGAGAAAGAATGATAAGCAAAATTTGGCCCTCACCACGAGTTAAGAAGCATAAAATCTCTCCCTATTTTCTAAAGTGTAGTAAAAATGCTACATTAAAAACATAGTTCAGGGAGTACAGATATACAAATCAACTCTGTCTTCTTATGGTTTTTGTCCTCTATAGATTTAAGTAACTTTACTATTAAAAAAATCACATATACCATTATGATATAAGAAGTAGTATTAAAAGTGACTGATTATGATCAATGGTCATCTCAGTCAGGAACTACATCACAGATAGGCAACCATCCTTTGAGGAGTGCTTTAAGACACACTTCCCATCCCCACCCACAATTTCTTCCCCATTAGTCTTCCAGTTACTATGACTTTCTTTCTTAAGAATTAGCCCTTTGAATTAGTAGAGTTTCTACATTAGGTCCTGTTGAAGTGAAACTATCTTATCTCAGTCACATATTAACCATTAACACAGTGGTGAAAATTAGTTGATCAGATTAGCTAGCAGAGACCTTTTTGGCAAGGACACATTGGAGATAAATTTTGATGAGTGTGTAAAGAGAGTAGGCCCAGGATATGACTAGGCAGGGTGTGGTGTCTCAGAGGAAAAATCACCATTTAGCCAATATAAATAGTCTATGGTAAAATAGTACATTAGTGGGTGCTTAAGATATGAACATGAGATCACCAGGTGGAATAATGCCATCTTTAATGTTGATCAAAGTTCTTTGTATGGCCATAGGACCACATGAGGATAGTAGAACATAGAAGAGACTCTGAAAAAAAAGGAAAGAGGCAGGAGACTCCCCAAGATGACTTGTACTGCTTAGGGCTCATCTTGGCTTTAATAGCTCATGCTTAGCACTATAGGCAGTCTCCTACTTTTAAAAAGCCATGTTCTAAAAGTTCATTTGCTGGAAACTTGGAACACATTTTCCCAAAGAAACAATGTTATAAATGGTACTTAGGTTTCCTGGCCAACACTCAAAAGCTTATTTTACCTATAACGTAGCTAAACTTAAAATGACTTATACTAGGGGAGAACCAAATCACGTTTTACAGTGGTGTGTGTGTGTATGAGTGTGTGTGTGTGTGTCCTCCCCCTCCCCCCAACCCAGCATGGGAAAATAGATTCTGCAATGAGAAGGGAATGGAACACCTCAGGAATATTGTTGCCTCCCTGGGACTCTGGGGTGGGTCTGCATACATTGGGCCAGCCATTCATTTATACAAGATGTTCATGAGTTGGATAATTGTCAGTTGAAATCTGTTCAGCTTTTGAGCTCCTCATTTAGAGACAATACTTTTGATCCAAGTTGGGCCTGGATTTCCTCTTCACCAAACGTCACTGACAGGAGAAATCATGTAATTTGGAAATGATTTCCCTTCTTGCTCTCTACTCACACTAATAATGAAACCACAACACTCCCTTTTGCACTTCTCCAGCATTCCTTGTCTGTCCCATAGCATTTAGCATTTAATTATATGCTATCACACATTGTTCTCCAATTGTTTCAGTATGTCTTACTCCTATTTCTCCTGAGACTATATGCTCTTTTGTGGCAAGGACTGTGGTTTATTCTGTTGGTTCCCTTCAGTAAGTATCTATTGAGTGCCTACTATGTACAAAGCACTGCATTAGGCCCAGGTTCTAAAAAAACAAAGGTAATACATTCCACACATCCCTCCCCCCCCAAGGGCCTTAGATTCTACTTTTATGATGCTTCTCACTGAATGGACAAATGTCCATGAAAAATGATTGTTGGAGGAAGAAGATGAATTTTCAGAGCATGGGATACCAACTTCTGTGCTGGGAAAGTAATTAGCTCAAGTATAGATCAAAGAATCAATCTTCATCTGACCTGTACTGTTGATGACGTTACACTTTCCCCACTTTTTCTTTTTTCAGAAGCTTGAGTTCAACTAAAAGTGGGACTAGATTAGACATATTTAGGGAAATAAAATTCTAACAAAATATTTCAAACCTTCCAAAAATGCTTCCTTTTCTAAAGGTATAAAATCAGCTATGGATGTTATGTAGATGTTTCTACACAAAATAAATGCAGCATTGCTGTCATTCTGTGAAGCAGCTAAGTGGTTAAGTGGATAGAGCTCTGAACCTAGAGTCAATAAGACTTGAGTTCAAATTGTGCCTGAGGTAATCATTAGTTGTGTGACACAAATCACTTAAGCCTCTTCCTTATATGTAAAATAGGGGTGATAGTACCTACCTCCCAGGGTTGTTGTAAGGTTCAAGCAGAAATAATATTCTTAAGTCATTTTAAAAGTCTTAAAGCACTATATAAATGCTAGCTATTTTCTAGTATTCTAGTATCTATTATTGTACTCCTTGACTACCCATCTACTAAGAGTATCTGGATTCAGCACAAGGTATGAATAGAAATATAGAAGAGAGACAACTCCAGCAAGGGGGAGCCAAGATAAAAAAAAATCACAAACAGTGAAAGATAATAGGAAAATGTCACCAGGCTTTTGGCCAGGGTTGATGCCATTATACCAAGGTGATTTGTCTAGCACTCAAGCAGTGAAATGCACAAAGTGTCAAGGTAGGCCAATGAATGGAGGAGGGCTCAAAGATAATTTTGATTGGGTAGATCCACAAATTGGGCCACACCTGCATAACAAATGGGCAGCACTTTGTAGAGACAGGTGGAGTTAAGAGATAAAACACTACTGGCTCTTTGGAAGCTATAAAGGACATGATATCTACTTGGCACTTTCATTCCATCAGGGCATATGTAAATAGGCCAGCACAGGATTTCTCAGTGAATAGTTATCAATTCCACTTGGTGGTTAAACCAATATATCTTGCTCTAAGAAACAATGAAACATTATGAAAAGAACAGTATATGAAATACATCCAGCATATTTAACATATCTGCCCTTGAAACCAATGATTTCACATTTTGAAAGGCATGACTAGACCAGATGAGGCAAGTCTTGAATCTTCTTGAACATATTAAAACACATACACACTAAACTAACATGATCTAAGCTAATCTAAATTAAAATAAACTAAAATATTCCAGATTGGGGGGAGGGGAGAGGTGGCAAGTAACTTCTATTTCTAAATGAAAAGTACTTTGTCACATTCAATTTACTCAGATTCATGGGGGTAAATTGAACACCCAGGGACTTATGAAGAATTATTATAATTAGAAATGTTAAATATCTGACACAGTTAATGGATTATACTCATTAATGAATGTACAGATACTATGACAAATATGATTAGTTTTATTTCTCAAACTAAGGCGGTGTCATTGAATACAAGTTGTCAATGTAGTCCAGATTAGCAATACACTGAAATTTCACTATGTTAATTAACTAGAAGAAAAGCCTATCTATATTGTCAAAAATCTGAATTAGAAAGCACATTGAAAATCTTCACTATCGTCACTTTTTAAATTTGTATTTCCCTTGCTAAATACAAATAAAATTGCAATTAGAGTAAAAAAATGTGGACTGTTATTAGTCATGCTCTAAAAAGTATTAGCATATCAAATACTATCCTATTTCTACAGTTGATCTCTAGTTATGATACAATGACTTGAAACAAATATTACTTAAAAATAACTTATTCCCTGCAATAGGTAAATATTCTCCTTGAAATTTTTCTTATGACTGAGCATTCTTAGGAGGTGACTTTGTCAAAGCCTATGCTATCCAAACACAAACTCTAAAGAATACTACCTTCCTAAACAAAACAAAACTTCTAGTACAGATATATCCATTGGTGAACTGTGTGTGTTCCATTCATGAGCCATTCTACTTGAATTCTAACAGTCATACCAGATGGTTGCCAGCAATCATTAAGTAAGATCACAAACTCAGGAACAGAGGAGCTGTGATTTGTACTGGTGCAGGAATCACCCGCATAAATGAAATTGCTGATCCTTGATAAAGTGCTTTCTTTTAAATTTTCTTGCATCTACAACTGCTGAGGCAGGTTATCTTGTTATTTATCCCTGCCACTCCCTTTTTTAAAATCACAAATTGAGATACAATGTGGAAAGAATATCAAACTGAGAGCCTAATGTCCTTGATTCTGTACCTTGTTCTGTCCCTAAGTACGTACTGTTTGCAGAAATTACATACTGTGAATATTATATTTTAAATAATTTAGGATTTTGTAAAACAATAAGATTAGATACTGGAGGGAACAACTTTTCTGGAGATATTTCATTCATGAGTCATTTGAATGAGAGCATAGGGAAGTAGGTGGAGTTGATAGGCCTAGTCAGAAATTGCATGGTTGTTAATTGGACCCAGGTTCATTGAACTTGGCAAATGTATTGAAAACTACAACACTGAGAAATTCAATTTAATGGGAAGCCACCTTCCTTTGAGAGTGAGGGGAGAAAAAAGGATGATTGACCCTCAAAGCTGAAGTAATTAGAAAGAAAAGCTTCTAGGTCTTCAGAAGACAGAACCATTTAGGATCCCATCAACAAGGTCATGAACAGACCTAGAATTTAGTTAGGATGAGGCAGAAGTGGACTCTCATCCAGGGAAAGAGTCAACCCATTCCTAATAAAGGCAATTTAACTATTGGCACATGCATTGGGCAAAGGAAACTAGAAAGTGAGAAAAGAATAGAACAAGAGACATCATTTTGCCTTACTAAACTAAACTTTTTTTGTATCCTTTGTTTTTATTTTAGTTTTTGCTTGGACTTAGTATTAGATCTCTTTAACACTGGTCAAGTCTGACTTGAAGGGAAGTACTTTTGCTTCCCATCTGGGTGACAAGAATCAGAAACACAATTCTAGCTCCCTAAGTAGCCAGATAGGACTAGATAGCTATTGGTGAAATCAAATCCTTTGTTTGATATTGCAAGTATCAGTAATTTTATTTTTAGAGGTGAGGAAAGGAAGGCATACAGAAGTGAAATGATTTATCTGGGGTCATACAGCTACTAATCTTCAGTCAGGATTTTAGCCCAGATCACCTAGCTCCAAGTTCAGCTTTTTTCCTTCCTTCCTTCCTTCCTTCCTTCCTTCCTTCCTTCCTTCCTTCCTTCCTTCCTTCCTCCCTTCCTCCCTCTCTTCCTCCCTCCATTTCTTCCTTCCTTCCTGAAGAATTGCTTCATATTTGTTAGTTTATTTCTCTGAGCCTAGATTTGTAGTTCATGCCCTCTCTGTCCTCCTTTTTTTTTGTACTATACTTAAGTGCATACTAGTTTATCTGTCAAGTAGAAAGTAAGTGCCTTCAAGCCACTGATTTGCCTCTTTGTGTTCCCAGGGCCTAGCAAAGAGCCTTGCACAAATTAGGCACTTAGTAAATATTTGTTGAATTTAATTGAAATGTAACTAGTTGCTCTCCAAACTTCCTTCCATTTCTAAAATACTATGAAAGTTTCAATTAGTAATGTTCTAATTAATTCATTGTTGTGGGATTAGATTTTTGGAATAGTTCACACCCAATTCAGATTAGCCTTTGGCTGTCACTTAAGAATCAAAAAGTGGAAGATAAATTGGTTACTTATAAAAGGGATGCTAATACTACATTAGACTGTAGGATCTGCTTTGATGTCTAGACCAGTCAGTGGAAAAAGAAGACCAGGAAAGAGATTGGGAAAACTGACCCAGTAATAAAGGGGCACACCCTGTCAAACTTAAAGAATTGGCAGGTTTTTCAGTCATGATGAACCTAGGGAATGGAACAAAGGTGAAGTCATAGAATTCAGTGACTGAGAAGTTCAAGGTAGAAGCCAGAGAATACACAGAGCAATGTCAGGAACTCAATTACAAGGGTTAAAGTATCAGAAGTTTCACAATCCAAAGGTCACCATACTAAGGAAAGGTCTGTGGGAGCAGTTGCTGACTATGTCCAAGGGCTTTTAAGTTTCCTGTGTTTTGTTTTGTTTTTATATTGAGCCCTCACTACCTGGTTATGAAACTAATTTTACAATCTTTCCTTGTATTTAACTTGGGACTTTTACCTCAAAAGCATCCTATAATATCCTTGTTCTTGGGACAAAATAGGAACACACAAAGAGTTCCAGAAATCTTTGATTCATCTGGGTCAAGAAAAAGAATCAGATCAAGTTTGGAGGCTGGAGCAGGTGTCTTTGTCAGAACTATCTCTTCTGAGTTTAAGTAGGGGCCCAAGCTAAGATGACTATGACAATCGTTTCACTTACCTTCTAAGAAGGATAAGAGGTAAGCCTAAGAATCTGCTTTCAAAATATCTGTGTTCAACATGAAAAAGGAGACAAGCAATGAAATGCTTAGTCATAATATATATGAGATGGGTATTATATGTAGTATCTGATCTATATGTAATTTTGGTTGTAAGAAGTTTAAAAAAAAATCTGTGTGAACAGGAACCAAGACACCGTATTTCCTGCTCATATGTTGTCTCAGCTGTTTAGAGCTTACAGCATCAGCTGAAGAATGTCCATTTATCACGTAATGCTAATCAGTTATCATTCTACTCTACATTTTGTACAAAACATAGCTGGGAAGCCTGTTCTGGTTTTGATGGATAGCCAAGCAAGACAGCACATAACCAAAAAAGGCATAAATACTCACAGATGTCTGGTCATTGCGATGTGTTAAAATCAAAGGAAATTAGAGTTGGATAAGACCTACGTGAGAGAAGAAACCATCAGAAGGAATGAGCAAATTTGCTTTTTTTTTTTTTTTTGCCTTTCTCCCATAAGCCAGTCATCCTTTCTGGTGGTAAATATTAACATCTGAATTCTTCATTCCATTTGTTTGCTTAATCCAAAAGCCATATGTGTGCTTTTTAAGAATTTTTTTTAGATACGACAAGAAACAGAAATCTTTTTTTTTAATCACCAAAGTACACACAAATCTGCCCAAATCACCCTTGGAAAACATGGATATAAGTTTCTTTGCTCTTGTGGCTTTGAAAAGCAAAACTTTTACATTGCTTGTGCTTTGAGTAAGGTTTCTTTGTGAAGCATGGTTTAGTAATAGAATAAGGTGGCAAATGATTAAAACCAATGAAAAAACTGCCAGTGACTTCTTTCTCCCTTTCTGCCTCAACATGAAGGTCACATAATTGTATTTTTTACTAGATGATAGCAGAAAACATAAATATTTATAAACATATATGTGAAGTCATGTGTTGTTCTTTTGTTGTTGCATGTCTGCATACTTTCTTATATGTCAGTCTCTTTCAAGGTACCTTATTTCAATTTATGAGCCACTTATTTTCTATAGATCTGTGTACTTCTGAAAACTATGTTTTGTTAAAAACTGTGTGCTATAGTTCTTGATTTTGTCAGGTTCAACAACAACGTGTCACTATCTTTAGTTTTTCTCCTTTAATTTTGTTCACTCAAGAACTATAAAATGAGTTGTTGAACTGGTCATCTCTCCCCCTTCCCAAGGAATACCTCCTCACATTGTGATATTTTAAAAATCACAAATGAATAATTAATTTCATTTGAAAAATTTCTATTCCAGAATTCCTTTTTTTTTTTTACCAAATGTGCAACAATTCGTAATTAATTAATTATTTTTTGACAGAAGGAAGGGGATATTACTTGTTGAGTATTACATTACACTCTGGGTGAGAGTTTCTCCTAGAAATTAACCTGCAACTGAAGTTGCTCTTCAACACAAGCAGAAACACATAAAAATCTACCCTTGAGCTGAAATTCAGAGAGAGTTTTCTGTTGACATTCCAGCTCAATAATAAAAAAGATAAAATATTCTTTTGGACAGGGCACTATTCAGTGACTAAATGTCAGAGTTGTCAGAACTTGACATCAAAATGATGATAGGATGTCCAAGTAAGAAGGTCAAGGTTCAGAAAAAGCTTTGCAGATTTGAATTCAAAATTCTAGAACTTAAAGTGCAATGTTAGCAGGCTCTTTAAGGATCAGAACATAAATTTTAAAAAAGGTCATGACAATACAGGTTAGGAACCAACGTCCACTTCTGAAGCCATCATTTTTAGCCTGTGTTGTATAGCATCTTGTGTTTTTGTTTGGGCTCAGAATCCATGGTAGTGATTTAGTTTAACTTATAAAGGGCTACCATTTTCTTTCAAAACTTCTTGGTAAGGGACATAAAGGAAATTTTTTATTTTTATTAATCCATAAAAAGGGTCATTTCCTTTCACTCCTGGAATCTCCTTCTCTACTTATACAAGGATTATTTTTATCCTTCAATATAACTGCATGATCCTTGTTGGTTTTTATAAGCGGATTTAGAGGAACAGAGGAATGAACTGCTCGTATGATGAGTTCTCCAAAATAGTCAGAAGAGGATGAGGAAATGGGCTGACAGGGACTGAGATGCTAATTGTCATTAAATGAAGAGCACAAGAGCAGGAGAAGAAATATGTTGTTGTTGTTGTTGTTTTTTTCCCAAAAGACAGACCAAGTGACAAAATATCACAAACAAGAACAATAATGACTACAAAGCAAAGGCAAAAACATTTTTTTTCTTTTTATCTTCCTTCGGTTTTGTAACTAATTCTCCATAAACTACAATAGAGAGTAGGAAACTCACATTCTTTAGAAACTTTGTCACTAGGGTGGCTAAGTGGTGCAGTGAATACAGCACTGACCATGGAGTCAAGAGGACCTAAGTTCAAATCCGGCCTCAGACACTTAACACTTACTAGCTGTGTGACCTTGGGCAAGTCACTTAACCCCAGTTGCCCCACCTTCCCCCCTCCAAAAAGTAAAAAAAGAAAAGAAAAG
>NW_027186473.1:18250613-18336061 GCF_028583685.1 Petaurus breviceps papuanus
ACCAACCCTGAACATGTATGACAGAATTAATATTTAAATTTTCTGGTAGGAAAAGTCCATATTGTAACATATAAATACAGCATTGCTCCTTATTATTATTAAGTTCCAACATTAATTAATTATGTTCTTTATTTAGTCAGTGCAGCATAGTAGATGGAAAGCCAGTGTTAGAACCAGTAAGACATGGGTTTAAAACCTTCCTCTGATCCGTAATGACTAGATGAAACTAGGCAAGTCATTTAATCTCTCAGTGCTCTAGCCAGCTCTCAAAGCCTATAAATTTCAGAGACAAAGCTGACATGCACTGGTAGAAAGAATTTCCTCACCTGGGAGCTCCCTATGTATCAGTGAAATTACAGGTTCAATCCCTGTACATACTTAGTCAACACATATTTATTAAAAACCTGCTATGCTATTCATTATAGAACATGATGCAAATGTGATTAGGATCTTAAATCAGATTCTCCTATTGGCCATAGAGTTGACCCTTCTATGACCTTAAATCTAAAGTGTGATCCCTGTCATGGCTGTTTAGCAGGATGCTGTTGGCCAAAGGAGAATGCAAATGGATTGTTATAAATTTATCATTACTAGGGAAGTCATTCCAAGCTGGCAATGGTCAGCAATACTATTTTCATATTCCAAGAACAGCACTTGCTTATTTATTTGCCATAAGATTTAGGGGTAATAGATAGGCAAAGAATTTCATTATGCTTTTCCCCTTTTTTTTCTAAACATCTACCAATACAGAAGATCTTAAATATGCATTCTTCTTCATAAATTACCCTTCATATATTTATCATTTCTAAACCTGACTGCATTTTCTCTTGATCTCCTATATTCTTCTTCTTCCTCCCAATACTTTTCCTTTTTCAAAAAAAAAATTTTTTTGAGTAACTTCTTTAACCTAACAACCTCTCTGAGACTTTGTTCTCAATCTCAGGGAAGAGAGGCCTAAGTGTCCAAATATCTGGCTGCCATTCTTACCTCTTTGTGAACCAGAGAAGTAGGAGGGAAAGAGAATTCAAGAAAATAGACAGTAGCTATATTTGTCTGTCCAGATTTGGCTTCAGAGGTAGGAATGGTGCCTAGTAGAAGTAAAGTACCAGTAGAAATCCTCATCACATCAGACAGGTTGCATAGAAAAGGAGCAGTCTGATATGACGCACAGCAAATCCTATGATTTGCTGTTTCCTTGGGAGAAGGATAGGATGGCTATCCCCAGAGCCTCTGTGGACTTGTCGTACCATATGCTTCTCATAAATTTTCAATTCTCTTAGAATCAGGAGCCAGTAGGGGATAAGGAAACTGCTAGAGTTAGAAAAAAAAAGAAAAAATATACATATATAACAACACCTGTCATCCTGGTTAGGCATGGTTCCTAGACGCCTACCATTCAGCAGCATGGTAAAAAGGCAATGAAGATGTTGGCAAAGGCTCAGGAAGTACAAAGATGCTGCCCTTATTGCTACTCATTGCTTTTTGGCTCTTGGCCCCCTGATGTCAAGTGAGTAGCAAGTGGCAAATTGCCAAAGATCAAGAGGCAACAGCACTATTGATGTGAGCACTGCCCATGACAATGAACCATCCCTGAATATCTGAATGCAAAGTTTACAGTCAAGGCAGAACTCGTCAGAAGGTGTTTTAAGAGCCATTATCTCTGACACGTCATGCCTCACTATTTTAGTCTGCTTTCAGATAGATGTCTAGCACACAGATCTCTGAGTTGAATTTGAAAGATGGTAGAAAAATCTGGCACCTAGGCAACTTATAGTAAAAATCATTTCTTCTACAGACCTAATTCAGTTCTTGTGTTCAATCTTTTTTTAGTCATATCTGACTCCTCATGACCCCATTTGGGGGTTTCTTGGCAATAGTAGTTTGCCATTTCCTTCTTCAGCTCATTTTATGGATGAGGAGACTGAGGCAAACAGGGTTAAGTGACTTGCTAAGGGTCACACAGCTAATAAGTGCCCAAGGCCAGTTTTGAACCCACGAAGATGAGTCCCCTCTATACACTGCCACCTCGCTGCTCCCACAGACTTACTACATATATAAATAAACAGGTTTTGCCTCTGAGTTCAGCATCAATAGAAGTAATGGATAGGTTTATTAGCAATATTAATATAAACATATACTGTTTAAAAATAACTGTGGTAGAGTATACAACTTGGGTGTTACCAGTACTTTTAGGGGATCCTGTTAAGGATAAAGAGCAAGATTAGGGTTCATTGTGAATAGAATAACATGGAATAATGAAATAATATGATCTTATAAAATAATTTGATGTTCATGAACATGAAAGGAAAACATTTGTTTTGCTTTTAAGGCTCTGCACAACATGATTCCTTTCTACCTTTCCAGTCTTCTCACGTTTTACACACAAACTTTACAACCAACCAATGTTGGGCTATTTGCTGTTCCTCACACATGACTCCATCTCTCAGTTCCATACTTTTGTGCTGTCTATTTCCTAAACCCTGGATTTATATCAATGCAACATTTTAACATCCTTGACTTCATTTAATGCCTCATATCCTATCCTTTGAAGACTTAGAGAACCCCTGCAATAGATAGATAGATAGATAAATAGATAGATAGATAGATAGATAGATAGATAGATAGATAGATAGATAGATAGATAGATAGAGAGAGAGAGAGAGAGATAAATGTCCTGACAACCTTTACTGATGCCATTTTTTTGGCATCTAGGGCCTCTTTGCAAGGGCTTTCCCAGTCCTTCCATACACTTCAGTCTTCCTCATATTTTTTCTGCTTGGTAAATATCTTGTGTATGCTTTTTTATTTATATGCTGTTGCCCAATGAGTAAATAAGATCTTTAAGAGCAAGGACTGTTTTTGAGTTTTTGCCTTTCTTCCTACCCCCAGCAATTAGGACAGCATTAAGAGCATACTAAGTATTTAATGAAACCATGTTGATTGACAGGTTGACTGATTTTTTTTTTTCAATTCTAGAGTGCCATGGTTAGCAGTCAAATAGTAGCATGGTATTAAAAAGATAACTTTTTGCATCAAAGAATTACTTGGACTCCTTGAAAGAACCTTAAGGGTCAACGAGTATTCCTCACTATATGTATAGATTGTCTAGCCTTTATATTTAGTACCCATTCGGCCTTCTTCAAGGATAATGTGTAAAATATACCTTTAAAAGTCAATATGAGTATGTTTTGTATGACTTCATATGTATCATGCACATTGTATTTCCTACCTTTTCAATCTATGGAGGAGGGGGAGAAGGGAGAGAGATAATTTGGAACTGAAAATCAAAATTAAAAGAAAATAAAGTTCAATATGAACAAGCCTGATCCTTATTTTTTTTAATAGTGGAAACCCCATAGTTTACAACACTAGTGTTTCTAAGTCATGTGTCTGAACTAGTTGACCTTATTTCATTTATTTGTTTCATTGATATTACTTTTTTCTACCATTACTAGAATAGTCCCCTAATTGTGTTAATGCATAAAACAGAAAGTGTTCACTCAATTCTGGAAACAATGCTTCCAGAACTTGTTGATATCTCCAAAGCATATATTTCAATTACACACACACACACACACACACACACACACACATATATAAATAATGTGTGCATGTGTGTACATATATACACACAGATATATGCACATATACATACATATACATGTATACATAGATAGATGATAGATAGATAGATGAATGGATATATTGATAGATAGACTCATTAATTCAAAGTCTTTATTCAAATTTCCCCATTTCCCCAAAGCTTGTAAGTGTCTGAAGGTGGATTTGAACTGAGGAACATGAGTCTTCCTGAGTCAAAACTATATACACTATATATATATCTATATATATATACACACACGCACCAGCGCTCTATACACTATGCCACCTGCCCATCCCCCCAATACAATTATTCCTCATCAACTCCCAATCCCCTATATATAAAAATATATATAATACTACATTTGTATGAATGACTTTCTTCCATGTTGGGATACTAAAGGAATACATTTGACAGATGCTCAACTACTAAGAGAGAGCAAATATGATTTCTGCTGATGACTTAAAATGATGAATAAATATCAGGCAATGGAATCACAGGGTGAAGAAGCCCAATGAGGACAATTAAAAATAAACAGAACCTTAGACAAAGGCAAGTCTAAACAATTTTTAAAATATGTTTGTTTTTCCTATTGCAATGGTTAGTGCTTTGACCTATATCCTAGAGATAAAACTTCACAGACTGCTTAGCAAGAATAGTTGTTATCTGTCCTTAAGGATTTTTTTTTCTTCCCATATTCCACCTACACAGGGCATTGTCCAATAGATGTTCCTCTAGAATGCATCATGTTTGGAATAGTAGGCAGAGGACAGCAGGAGTTCTTGGGTAGCTTAACTTATTTTGGCCACTCCTGATGTTTTAAAGTCCGCTTTATTCATTTATTTATTTATTCATTTATTCATTCATTTATCTATCTATCCATCTATTTATTTATTTATTCATCCATTTATTTATTTATTTATTCATTCATTCATTCATTCATTCATTTATTTATTATCCATTTTACTCTAATGTGGGATTTTTGACCATTGGAATAAGGTCTATTTTTGGATACACAGTACTGATGCATCAATCCAGTAAGCACTGACTTAGGAGAGATGGCATGGTACAGTAAAAGTAGTACTGGATGACAGTCAGAGGACAGGGTTCAAATTCTACCAGTAATACTTATTACCTGTATGACCCTGGGTAAATTAGTTTCCCTAGGCCTCAAGTTTTCTCACCTAAAAAAATGAGAGATTTTGAATTGTGAACCTTTGAGAGATTTTCTAGTTTTATGAGCCTGCCATCTATATGTTTTCTTTCACTTGGTGGTCAAGAAATAGTACTTCAAAAAATTTTTATTTTCACATTTAACATTGTTCTATGAGAAATGTAGTTCTGCTAAGACCCTTGGTTTTTTCTTTCTTTTTTTTTGAAAGATCATTTTATATATACCACCCATTCTAGTATACAGTGGGATAATATAAAATTTTCCACCCACAGTTGAGGTAAGGCTATATTATTTGGCCCACAGCCTGGCACAACCTTGTGAGGTAATCTAATAATCATGTTCATTAAACTTTGGTCTTGCAATAAATCAATGCCTCTATGTACTGCAACATGGGCATGAGTTCAGTGTGATGACCTAAGTGACCTATAATGATCTTCTCTTTCCCTGATTTTCATTCCACTACCAAGTTTACACCACATTGTTCTAGACAGTAAAATTCCTTCTATGTCAGGTCAGATGCTAATTCAGAGTTTCTATCTATGAGATCACAACACATCTATGGCTTACAAGTTAAGTACTAAGAAGCTGCCTTAGGCTTGTGATCATTAAATAACTAGTTCAGGGTCAAACTGCCTATAAATAAGAGAGATTTGAAGCCAGGTCTTAATCGACTTCAATACCAATATTATATCTTATGCTACACTTCCTTTATTATCAAGTGATGAAAATGGTTAAAGGAAAATTCAATGATTAAGTGAAATAGTTTGCTATTTTTTATATTTATATTATATATGTATATTTATATATTATTTATGCACTGCTTAATAAAATTTGACATTTATAGCACCTTTCAGCCAAAGATCACCAGGATTCAAACACTTATTCAGCATTAAAACTATATGTGCATATTTATAGACAATGAATTTTTGGTCTTTTCTCACTTCCAAGCCATCCTTTCCACCATTTTTTCGTAAAACTAATTACCTATTTTCCTTTTCCCTTTCTCCCCTCCACACACTAATTCACTGTGTTCAATAGCTTAGCAAGTGACCAAAGCTCATTGTTTTGAAGTAACTTTCATCTTGGTGTACAAAATTGAATATCCTATTTAGAATACAACGGATTCTTCTGTGATCCCCTTTAGTTCTTCTGTGATAAAGGATTATATTAATATGAAAAATAAGTTGAAACTCTTTTATGCCCCAGTTCATTCCTGACTCCACCAATAATACAATGCCCCTTGGGCAAAATGTTGCTGTTCCATCAGAAAGAGTTTATTCTTAATATTTAATGAAGATAGTGCAATACAAATAGACAGTCATTTCTCTTCCCATAGAATGTGAGCTCCTTGCAGTCAAGAATGCATTTCTACTGGGGGCTACAATTCCTAGAAGTCGCATAATGTCACACTTGATAAACACTAAATAAGGGTTTTTATGATCAATGATCAAAATAGCATGAAGGGTAGAAAAAACACAGAGGCAGCTAGATGGTATAATGAATAGACCACTGTGCTTAGAATTAGGAAAATTTGAATTCAAATACTGCCTCAGAAACTTGCTAGCTTTATGTCTCTGGACAAATCACTTGACTTCTGTTTCCCCCAGTTTTTTTCAATTCTAAATGGTGATAGTTTCAGTCTCCCGGGGCTGTGAACATCAAGTGAGAAATAATATTTGTCAAGCACTTAGAAGCACAGTTTTTGGCACATAGAAAGCCATAAATAAATGCTTTCTCTCCACTGAAAGAGATATGGAGTAAGAATGAGAAGGAATAGGAGAAAAAACCCACATATTTAATGTATTTTTCTTATTGATTAAAAATTATTGTGATTTGCATCTCCAGGGTTAGAGAAATAACTTCCTTGTCTACCCTTACCCACTATGATTTCTCTTTGCTTTATATTCACTATTGGTAAACCCATTTGACCCTTATATACCATCTTCAATTCATCTAACATTTATTAAGTGCTTTATACAAAGACATATATAATTTGTATATAGTGTATGTGTAAAGAATCATGCTATATATGCTGAGCCATATGAAGAAACTCTAATAACTGTAGCAGAGAAGTATAACACAAAATGCAGTTATACCTTTCTTGTTCACTATTTTTAAAATTTATACATTTGTATAAGTACTGTCTTCCCAAAGAGATTACAAGCATATTGAGATGAGAGACTATATCTTTCATAATACAACTGAGCCTTGGAATTTCTTAGAGAAGTGCTTGTCTAATTGAATATTTTTATATTATCAATTAGGCAAATAAGACCCAGAGATAGAAAGTTGTTTGTGCAAGGTCAAACAACTAAGCAGAAGCAAAGTTGAAAAGTGAAACCTTGGATTCTAGACTTTGAGTCCACTTCTAATACCCTTGAAAACTTTGTATCCCAAGTGGTACTCTGTATGTTGTCTTATGCCTAGTAGGCACTCAACATCTATCAATTAAGAAATTTTATGGTTGGTTGAAAAATAGTTAAATTCAGATGAGAATTAATCTTTTTGGCAAAAGTCATTTTAATCAATTACTCATTGTTGGAAAAGGGAGAGGCAATGAATAAAACACTAAAACAACTTTTCACTGTTCCTTCTGAATTTTAAAATTCTTCGTATTCACCAAACATATCTTCCTGATATTCTGCTATGCAAGTTTAATCCTCCAATCCTTAGAGATTCTGCATAGTGGTCTGGCATTGTGCGTCTGGATTTTTTGTAGAAGCTGACAAACATTTCTGTCATACTATTGGCTAAACCAAATTCAGATTAATAAGCTAACAAAATGATAGATTCAACACTAGTGGTATGTATCTGAATGTGTAGGACAGTATACTCCTTGAGGTAAGTACCTATCTTTGTATATTCACAACCCCCAGCACAGTGGTTTTCATGTAATAGACATTTTATAGAGAAATTGGAGTAGGAGGATGTTGGTTTGAATTGTAGGTTTGCCACTAACTAGTCATGTTATTCTGTACAGAATTTCATCTTCTTGGGCCTCAGGTGCTCTGTCTTTAAAATGAGAGCTATGGATTACTCTATTCCCAATGCCCCCTTTCAATTCTTATGCATGGTCTAGCAGCAATAGCCCTGCATCTGACATTGAGGGACTTGGATTCAGGTCTTCTTTGTATTATTTAATACTTAAATTACCTTGTCAGTAATGGAAGTGACCTTGCAAGTCACTTCACCCCCTGAGACTCTTTTTACTCCTCTATAAAATAAGGGGATCAGATTAGAAAACTTCTAAGAGTTCTTCTAAATCTGTGTAATGTTAGGATCCCATGACTAGATGAATCCTTCCTGTCTGTACCTGCCTGTGTTTGGCACAGACAGCTGATCCTCATCAAGGGAAAGGGTAGGAGGCATTGTCAGTTTTGGCAAGGCATTGGGAGTAAGGCTTGGAGCCCTCAATCTGTCATCCCTGCAGACCAAGCTCCCAGTATCCATTTCAATCCTTCATTGCTGCTTTAGTCTGGCTCCACCCTGATCTGTTTATCTTGATCATTACTTCACTTTGTTTTTCAGTTCATGCATTCTGCTTTACTCCTTACCAAGGTTCCCATGCCTGCTCATCAATTTTGATGGAGTAGACTTGGTCTATTGATATTCTGTTTGATCCTGTATTCCAGGACATGGACTGTGATATGGTGTGTGTTTGTGTGTGTGTGTCTGAGACAGAGACAGAGACAGTAACAGAGAACAAGAGAGAGAAACAGAGATAGAAAGAGAGAATCAATTATCTCCCTAAAGTGTTTGCTATTAAATGTCCTTGTTATATTTGCATAATAATGAAATAGATGCAAATAAATTCATATATTCTGTTGTTCACAAGAAATCAGTTTTGCCAGTCCATTATTTTTCTTTAGAAGTGGTGATTTCTAGTATTTAAGGTGAAATGGCAGTTTTCATCTCCTTTTACTTTTGAAATTATTTAATATGAACTTAACTTTAAATACCAGGAAAGACAATCAGATGTTTTTTACACCTCTTTACATTGATTTTGTGACTATCATGATTGCCATATGAGCTTATCAGTTATTTCCTCAAAGTCTCTTTACATTTTGTTTTTGTTCATTCTACTGTAACATAAACATAAAACTGTTTCTTGTCAAAATCATAAGGGAATACCTTATTTAAACCATTAATGAAATATTCAGTGAAATTATAAATAAACAAAGATGGTTTATAGATTAGGAGCCTTATCTATCAAATAGGAAGGTAAGACAATGATAGAGAGCAATAGAAATTTACCCAAGTTTGGACTTATCTAAGAAGTTGTAATGTTTTGGGAAGGCAAAATAACTTTCTACCAAAGATTAAAATCACAGATTTTTTTTTAATCATGTGGATGTAAAGAAAGCCACAAATAGTCATATTCTACATATATTTTAAGATAAAGTGATAAAAGGAAAATTGGGCAAAATGCCTCTCTTCTTCCAGAAAGGGTTTGTATAGCGCAACATTTAGGCTATAAACTAATTTTAATTAGATAAATGGGTAGATAGAGATTTATATACCTATTCTATTCATAAATTAGATATAGATTCAATTACCCATTAGGGAAGATCAGATCCCTAGTATAAAAGAAAAATTTTTATATAGATAAAGCTCCTAGATAGGTAGATAGATAGAACCCTAAGCCATCTTTAAACATTTGAATTTTCTCTGAATGATTATGGCATTAAAATATTTTAATGAATTTTAATTGAACTGATTTTAATATGAACTAGCTTTAAAATTACATTAAATAAAAACCGGATTGATTTAACAACCTGGCAGATCTATAGGCTTCTAGATAGCTCTGTGGATAGACCACTAACTCTGGAATCAGGAAGATTTGAATTGAAATTGTGTCTCAGAAACTTACTAGCCGTGTAACCTTGGGCAAGTCACTTAACTCTGTCTCAGTTTTCTCTTCTGTAAAATGGGAATAATAATAGCACCAGCCTGCCAGGGTAGTTGAGATGATAAAATACGATAATATTTGTGAAGCATTTTGTAAACTTTTAAACATTATATGAAGGCATGTTGTTGGTGGTGGTGGTAGTGGTGGTGGTGGTGGTGGTGGTGGTGGTGGTGATAGTAGTAGTAGTAGTAGCAGTAGAAAAAGATGAATTCTGTAAATTATCTTTGTATAAGAAGGTGCAGGTAAGAAGCTACCAAAAAAAAACCCTAATAATAAAATTAAGTAAATTGCATCTTAAAAAATCAATTTAGTATTTATAGCAGTTATTTTTATGGTGGCAAAGAATTGGAAATTGTGGGGATGCCCATCAATTGGGGAATGGCTGAACAAGTTGTAATGCAATGGAATGCTATTGTGCTATAAATAATAAATGCTGAGCAGGCAGATTTCAGAAAAATCTAGAAAGCCTTACATAAACTGATGCTGAGTGAAGTGAGCAGAACTAAGAGGACATTGTATACAGTAAAGCAACATTGTGTGATTTGATCCACTATGATAGACTTAGCTCTTCTCAGTAATACGATGATCCCAGACAATTCCAAAGGACTCATGATGGTAAATGCTATCCACATCCAGCAAAAGAACTATGGAGTCTGAATGCAGATTGCAACAGACTATTTTCACTTTTTTTCTTTCTTCTGGTTTTTCCCTTTTGTTCTGATTCTTCTTTCATAACATGACTAATTTGGAGATAGTTTTAACATGATTGTACATGTATAACCTATATCAGATTATTTGCTGTCTTGAGAAGAAGGGTGGGAAGAGAGGGAGAGAAAAATATGGAACTCAAAATCTTATAAAAATGGATGTTTAAAAACTATCTTTGCATGTAATTGGAAAAATATGATTAAGTGGGAAAAATCAATTTAGAAACCATGAAACATTTATTTCTTGTCTATATCTTAAAGTGATAGTCTTTTCCCAGAACATTTGACCCTGTTCACCTTATGCTTTTGTTTGTTTGCTTATTTAAAATACCACCCACTATCCTTGAGGACATGATTTGTAACTTCACCTTCCCAATGGAGAAATTCTTTAGTACTGTATTTGAAACTCTTGAATACTTAGGTAACATTTTAAAATTCTATTACTAGATGGAAGTTCTACCAGATATTTTGGAATCCTTCAATGTATTATCAAAGGCCATTCTGTTCCATTTTTCTGCATAAGTGAATCCCAGCAATCCCAAATAGAAAAACAAATTTGACCATACTTCCTAATAAAATTTTCAACAAATTGATAATTTCATCATTGCCCTGTTAACCTTCTGTCAAAACCAATATACATGTATATATATATATATATATATATGTATGTATGTGTTTACACACATACATATATAGTCTCTCAATTTTTTTAAGCAATTGGGGTTAAGTAACTTGCTCAAGGTTACATGGCCAGTTATTTCTGGGTGTGGTGCTAAGTATCTGAGCCTGGATTCGATGCCCAGATCATCCCGACACTGGGGCTGGTGCTCTTACTCACTGAGCCACCTGGCCACCCCTTATTCTCTCAATTTTTACAGAATATACTTTATTCTTTATCTTTTATTATTTTAGCATTAGAGAAAATTTAACTAAACAAATATTAAGCACTTATTCCGTGGCAGGCACTGTACTAGATACAGAAAAAACAAAGTCAAGTATGAAAATCATTCCTGCATTCAATAAAAATATTATTAATTTACTTAATTAAAAGAAACAAAGGTAAAAACAATAAGTGCCATTCATTTAAACCCATTCTTAATAGAAATCTAAGAAACCGAATCAAATTTCCTTAGAAATCTTTTTCAAGGGAAAAAAGAAAAGAAAAAATCCTACCTCACTGCAATGCCCAATTTACATATTGGGCTTGGAAAAGAGTCAACATATCCATAGCTGATTGAGATTGCTCCCTAAATCATGAAATTACATCCACCCCAGGAGTTGTGATTACTTTCATCAGAAAGGTGAAAGTTCCTTGCTCGGTCAGATTACTTTCAGCAATGTGTCACTAGCTTGTTGGCCATATGTTTCCTGTTGTAAGATGCCCTGTGAGAGTTATGGATACAGTTTTGCCGCCAGGGAAATGATAGATTTCTCTCCGTTTAAGACATTAACTTTATTCCACTTTGTTCTAACACTGTGTACAGACAATGAGAATGATATAGTAGCTCCCTGTTTTCTTAAAGAAGATAATTTAAAATGAGCCTCACAGAGATTCTCTCTGACCTTATCAAACCTGACTTACTTTCTCCACCCTTCTTGGCTGCTATTTTTTGTCTCAGATCACCAATTTCTCTGTTCACTCTTAGTCACTGTGGAAATCTCAAACTAAGTGAACTAGAGTTGAGATTTGCTCTGAGGATTACCCATGGTACCCAGATCACTTCCCTGATGTATATGCAATTTCATTTATTCAGCTGTGGCAACTGATGTGGAAAACCAGAGCTTAGAATCACTGGCTTTCTATTCCTTTAAGTACAGACCATTTATGATGGTGAAAATGAAATTACCGACCCACAAAATATTTTACTCCCAGAGCTTGAAATTTTATCTTTAACTATGAGAAGAATCCTCTTACCAAAATCAGTTTCACTGTCCAAGGAAAAACAATTTTTGTATTTCATTATTTCCTATTTTTTTTTTTTTGGTGTCTTGAATCCACTAGTACCAACAGATTACAGAGTTTTCCTGATTTAATTGAAATAGAAACTCTTTTATGAAGTTTCATTTTCCCCCACCTACACTGCAGAATTTACCAATTCCTATACCTTTTCTAGAATAGTGCCTTAGATTCCTTGTTATTTTGGATTGTTGGGTTTTTTTTTTTTTGTTTTGTTTTGTTTTGGTTTGTTTGTTTTGCTGGAGATAAGGGTAGGATGATCTCTGAGATTTCATCAGCCTATGGAATGCTCAGCATAAAAATTTCCTCTACTGATGTAAATCAGCCACTTGTATGCAACTTAAAGTCTTAGAGTTTTGCCTAGGAGCCCAAGATATTGAATAATTTATCTGTGGTTACATAACAAACAAACAAAAAACTTTTAATTCACAAGATGTAATCATCTTCCTAATTCCAAATCTAACTATCTATTATGTTGCAAATGTTACTTTGCAAATGTTAAATGTTTACAGGGTTGAATGGGATGTGAATGTTACCTATTTAATTGGATCTGATGCTGACTTCATTTTTATCAATAAATCCTTCATCTTTTTCGGTCACTGTTATGTTTTATATTACAAAGAAAAAGTAGAAACATGCTATGAATGACTGTCCATAGTGTATCAGGTGTAAATGGCCCTTTGTACATGCTTTTTGATGATGATGAGTACCTGAATGTAGGAGAAACTTTGGGCCCTTCAGCCAGGGACCTGAGAGCATAGTCATGACACAGATGAAAAGGGAAATAGATCATATTGAAATAAGCTGATTTTTCATATGAGAGAGGGAGAGAGGTATCTCTTATTGAGTACCAAAGAGTCACCATCAAGGTACCTTGATAATGCCTTTTCGTTCTCATCCATGAGACATTTGTCTCTGTCCTATAAGAGTCAGTTCCCTGATTTACCCAAACCCTGTGTAATCTTACATAATCTTTGCAGTTCAGTTTTTTTTATCCATTTTTATGATATCATGAAAGAAAAGAGCATTGTTGTAATGTGACCTGTATTTCCAAACTGCAAAAGTGTATTACTTTTCCTTGGTCTTTGCTCTTGCTATACAGAATTGGCTAAGTGACAGCAAATCAGAGGAAAAGCAGAAATGTTGTCATGATACCTTACCTACCTTCTGCTTCCCCTCACTGAGCTGCTACCCTTTCCATCTGAATCCCAGAACTCCTTGGGATTTTGATTTGCTTTATTTTATATATCCATTAATGTTATCCTGTATCATTTTGACAACCTGTCAGAGTGCTGCTGACTTTGCCTACTAAGCGGGTTGGCAGAGTTCTCATCAAACAGTCTTTTTCAGTGTAGCATTCTCCTAGAGATTCATAATCTTGCTAAGACTGGAAATGGGTAGGGAATCAGGCAGAAAAGTTTTTACAAAAATCCTCTAGGACTTTTTGAACTAGAAAATATGTTGGCTTAATAAAGTATCATGCATTTGTTTCCTTTTTGTTAATGGAACTGAAAAATTATGGTTATATAGAAAAGGAAACACTAGATCACTTAGGAACTCTACTTAATTGCTAAACATTTAATAAGTACCTACTGTGTTTAGAACAATGTGATTGGCACTGGCAGAAATACAAAACAAAGATAGGCACAATTTTTAGCTTAGTATGAGAATAATATGCAAACATGGATAACTTGATAAAAACATTATAAAGGGACTTTTACCAATTATCAAGTCATTGGTGACTGGAGTCCCCCAAGAGATAGTTTTGTTTTTTTTTATTTGTTCTAAGTGTGGAGACAAAATGATTGATCCCCAAAATGGTGTCTTCAAAGAACAATTTTATTTCAAAGATTATGAGATTCATATGTAAATGAGAAGTTAATGTGATTTTAATATTTTAGTAGTGATTTTTAAAATTTCCTAAATGAATGCTCAAAAATACCTAAATAGCGAGTTGTGTAAGCAAGAACAGCAGCAGTTCTATATGTATAGAAATAGTTTTTCTTCCTTTAAATTACAATTTTCAAAAGCACTTCTGAGATCCCATTGAACTAAAAGGACAATTCAGAATGAGTTGTGATGTTTCCACTCAACTGTCAGGTGAAAATAAATTGAATTTCCTATTTTTCATTCAACCCATCAAGTCTTCTTAAATAGTTGTAGAGGAAGGGATATCAGCAATTCTGAACCCAGGAAGCCAGAGCCTTCAGCTTGAAAATGATGATCAACTGAGAATAAGTTTCATTTTCTTATACATAGAGTAAAGGTGGGGAGAATGGAGGTTTTAATAACCAGGGCCAAATTGAAAAGTGCTTTACAATTCAGGTTGTACTTTGGTATGTGGGAAAGAAAGTCTGGCTGGGTCTATTGGGAAAAGGGTCCCTGTTTTAAAGAGGAAAGTGAAGATTCTATATCTTAGTCCAGAAATAACAGAATAAATCGATGATATGATGGTAATTAGGAAAGGCCTCTTAAATGTTCCTGAAATGAAAGAAAAAAGAAGTTTCAACTAAAACTCTGGAAGGAATGGGACATTAGCCAAAGCCAAGGTCCATCACATCATATTTTGTTTGGCAGAGATTCAAAAATCCAAGAATTTGCCTTCCATCCACCTATGGAACTTTACATTTTTCATATAAGGACCTGAGTACTGATGGGGAGACACTCCCCCAATCTTAACTCTAAAATTTTATTTATACCTGACATAAAATGGCAGCTCTCAAATGTGAAATACACAAAGGAAAAATCAGTGATAGAACTTTGGTTCTGTAGAAAGGACCTATTACCAACACAATTTCACATAAAAGATGTATTGATGCCTCATTATTGTTTTTTTTTTGTAGATGTAAACAGGAAGAAAAGCTGACAAAGTAGAAAGAAGAGGAACAGATGAAGAAGAGAATAAAGACTGTAGTAGTATGGGGAAACAAAGGGGAGGAAAGAATCAATGGGGATGGGGGGCAAGCAACAATATCAAATGCTACAAAAATTCCCAAAAGGAAAAACAGAAAATGTTTTTGGGTTTAGCAATTACAAGGCCCATTGTTGAACCAGATTAAGTTCTTACTCTGTGCCAAGCTCTGTGTGAAGGAGGTAAATCGATGCCCTCAAGAATTTTATACTCTAACAGGAATACAAAACAAATATGGGAGTGGTGACCAGGGAAGGAAATTTTTGATGAGAGTAATAGGAATGGTAAGTTAATGTATAGAGAATTCAATAATCAAACCCTTTCCAGAAGCAATGGTACTTTGCTGAATCCAGAAAAAAATAATCTGGAGCAAGACATGTATGTCCTTCAGGATCATTATGAATACGTAAGACTTCCATGCCCCAGAAAACTCTTCATCCTGTAACTCAAACAAGCCTTGGAATTCACATGCTAAAAATACCCTCTACCCCTGCAGACTTCCCCTCTGATGGGATGGTTCCTCCCAAGACCCACATTTAAGGAAGTTTCCCAAGTCAGTCATGTCTTCATATCTCAATAGGTTGTATTCTGTATTCTGGACTTCTATATCATCCCTGCAATCCTCTCTCTCTCTCTCTCTCTTTCTCTGTGTCTCTCTCTCTCTGTGTCTCTCTCTGTCTCTCTGTGTCTCTCTCTCTCTCTCATACACACACACACACACACACACACACACACACACCTATAACTCCATTCTTCAACCCCTTTTCTACTTTCTGCTATGTATTATCTTCCACCCACCTTACTTTCCAAGAGAGTAAGCTCTTTGATGGTACGGTGTCTTTCTTTTAGCTATTTCATTGACATCCCCAGTATTTAGCATAGTGCCTGGCACATAGAAAGCATTTAATAAAAACTTCTTGACTGACTGAATAGGTCCCAGGGTAGAAGTTCTAAAACTGAGTGAATATTCTCCCCAGAGCCTGGGAGAATGGATTATGTAGGTCTATGGGGAAGCAATTCCTGCCTGGTGTGGAGGTTGCTGGTCCATGTAGGAGACCTGAAAAGAGTCACATTTAGACCTCTGTCATGAACTAAGAATGTATATAATACTATAATTTTATTGTCTTATGGTTATTTGCCTATTTGCCTCACTTCCTCTTTGCACACCTATCACCTTTTTACAGTACATTGCCCATGCATCAGTACTTCAATGGATCATTGATCTCAATACAATTGTTGGGATAGAAGTTGAATTACAGGACTGATGATGGGGAAAATATCTGGCATGTAGAATAGAGCATTTGTTTTGTTTTGTTTTTTACTCTAAAAGTTAAGTAAATCATCCTTGGGATTTAACTGAGCCAAGACTCTAAGATTCTAAGTAAAAAAAAGTCAGTCAATTATAAGGCAGGTACTACTCTCCCTCAGTTTTGACCAGTGTACCAGTATGGCCACCACCAAGGAAGAGAAGCTATATAGCAAGGGAAGTTAAGGAATGAGTAGATGGTGAGATAATGCATCTGACAAGGACAGGCATTTTTTTCTACAAATTTACCAATTAAAGAGTAGAAAGTTACAGGATGATAGCTTGAAAGGTTGTCAGGATAAAGGGAAGGATTTGTTTTTTGTTTGAGGGCTTTTCAGATTCTTTGGATTTTTTGCTTGTTTTATAATAAAGGATACTTTAAAATCCTTTTAGGAGTTACCAGTTGGCTAATTGACTCTAAACTCAGCCCTGTTCTCTTTCATACTTGCTCCTTCAGTGACCTTATTTCAGCCATGCACTTTAGAAATTAGCCCACGCGCACAATGCTCAAATCTACATCTTCAGTTATGATCTGTCTTGCTAGTTCTAATCTGAACTTTTCAACTACCCATTAAATAGCTCAGTCTGGATATCCTGATGTTATATTAAACTCAGCCTACCCAAAATTAAACTTATCCTTGCCTCCAAATCCCTTTCTCCTCATCTCTGCCTCACCTTGCTAAATTTCCCATTTCTGCTGAAATTTCTTCTAGGTATGTAGGCACATGATATAAATATCATACTTGATTATTCCTTTTCAAAAAGTTTCTTGATGGTTTTGTTTTTACATTTAAAATGTTTTAAATACTGTTCTCACAGTGAAGGGTATCTTGTATCAAAGATAATTAAGAAAAACTAGCAATACAGTGACCTCATTTAGGAGAGCATGAAAAATTCCAGACCCATAGCATCCCCAAAGTTCTCTATTTTAACATTTTTGCAATTTAATAGGAATTTCTTTTCCCTCTCACCAGTGGTGTCTTGGAATTGGCTTATTTTGGTGGACTCTTGAG
The DNA here is from genome assembly GCF_028583685.1 of Petaurus breviceps papuanus. Taxonomy (NCBI): domain Eukaryota; kingdom Metazoa; phylum Chordata; class Mammalia; order Diprotodontia; family Petauridae; genus Petaurus; species Petaurus breviceps. The sequence goes on from NW_027186473.1 coordinate 18,268,192, forward strand.
AGTCGATTGTAATTTTTTTTCTGGAAAATTTTTGAGCTGGTAAACAAACACAGTCACTGCATAGTTTTATCGGCTCTTATACCAGAAATGTTATTTGTTACTCTTATTTTTTAAAGTTATTTGCTTTTACTATATAGTTATTTTATATAATTAATTAATTTAGTTTTCTTTTTCAGCTTTTATTGCCTTAAGATTTTGAGTTTTGAATTTTTCTCCTCCCCTGATATAGGCTCTACTTTTACATTCATATTAAACATATTTTCACATTAGTCATGATGTAAAGAACAATTAGAACTAATGGGAGGCATGACATAAAAGGAGAAACAAAACAAGACAACAAAGGAAAAGGAGAGCAAATAGTATGCTTCCATCTACATTCAGACTCTGAAATTCTTTCTCTGTATATGGATAGCATTTTCCATCATGAGTCTTTTGGAGTTGTTTCACATCTTTGCATTGTTGAGAAGAGCTAAGTCTGTCAAGGTCAATCATTGCATAATGTGCATCGGTTGCTTTAAAAAATGGTATCAATTATAATAAAATATATTATTTATCTTAAATGGTTGTGCTTTTAATAATGTAATTTGAAAGTGAATTTAATTGTACTTTTTATGATTGTGCTAATACAATATTGGGGAGGAAATCTGGAATAGCTATGAAATTGCTAGAAATTTTTTCCAAAAATAATGATTTGGCACTATTTGAATCCTATATTTGCAACCATTATTTGACAATTCAAAATTTGAAATAAAATAAGATTATCATTTTAAAATATTTTTGGATGCAATATCTTCTATCACCAATCTAATAAAAAAAAACTAAACCAACATAGAACTTGAACTGGAAGCTGAAATTTTAAAATTGAGTACTGGAAATGAGAAGAGTGGCATATAGTTTATGAGTTCTTAGTGCTGTATGACAGACTGATCATGTGTTACATATCCATTTTCTCCTTATTTTGGGTTGTCAAAGAGATTAGATAACATTAATTTTTTTTTTAAGCATTGGGGTTAAGTAACTTGCTCCAGGTTACACTGCCAGTTATTTCTGGGTTTGGTGCTAAGTATCTGAGCCCAGATTCGATCCCCAGGTTGTCCCCACACTGGGGCCAGAGCTCTTACTCGCTGAGCCACCTGGCCGCCCCTAAGCAATTGGGGTTAAGTAACTTGCTCAAGGTTACACGGCCAGGTTTTTCTGGGTGGGTGCTAAGTGTCTGAGCCCAGATTCGATCCCCAGGTCATCCTGACGCTGGGGCCAGTGCTCTTTCTCGCTGTGCTACCTGGACACACCCTAACATTAATTTCTTGCAAGATCTGACATTCTTAAAGAAATTTTATTACTTTCAATGCATTAAACTCAAGATCAACTAACATTTAGAAAATATAAAAATTAATCTCACACACCATAAAAGTTTTGGAAAATATCAATATTGGTACTGGAAAACAAGAATCTCAAGTTGAAGATTTGATTAGGTGAGATAGGTTCAAAGACATTTTGTTTAATAGGAACAATAAATTTAATACTCTTCCTAGGAATGTATTACAAGAAAGTAGAATTCGGCATATGGATTTGTCTCTTTTATTGGAAAGAAAAGAATAAAGTATTTTTGATTGTTTTAATTTGTCAGAACTATCTGACCTTGTGAAGCACAAACTTCACCAGCTGAAGAAAAAAAATATACAATTTAACAGAACTTTACAAATGAAACTGATTTGAACAGTTTGGGGTAATTTGTAGATGACAGTGTAGAATCAAACAATGAGCTAATCCCTGCAATTATACAAAAAACTAAAAAGATAATTAGTAATGCGAAAGCTCAAAGACATTTCAGTTTAATGGATATAATTTGTACAGAGGTAAGATAGGTGGCACAGTGGATATAGAGTTAGACCAAGAGTCAAGAGAACCTGAGTTGAAAAATAGGCCTTACTGTTTGTCTCAGTTTTCTTATCTGTAAAATGAGCTGGGGACGGAAGCAGTAAACCAATCCAGTATCTTTGCCAACAAAATCCCAAATTGGATCACAGAGTCAGAAATGACTGAACAAGAAGCTCACAGATCAGTTTTAATGATTGAAGACAGATAGATATAGATATATACAAACATACATACACACATACATATGGGATAGGAATTAATGGATTGGATTGCAACCACGCTTTCCAAACCACGGTTGGCCAAAATAATGAAAAAATTCTGTGAGAATCAATTAGTTAAATGGAATTTACAATAAAGGGGATTATTTGTCTTAATATTATTTATAAATTATGTGCTATATGCCCTCTATATTAATAAATATTATAATAAACTCATATGTATGTATACATGCATGCATATTTCTGGCCCCTCTTCAATGACAATCCTAAACATAGGTATTTATAGAAAAACTCAATGTCTGTCTATTCATTCATTCAACTGAATATCATAATTTTAACAATAAGCATGTTTCATTCATTTAGTTTTTCCCATCTAGATACTTAATACTGATTTTTTTTTTGTGATAATAGATGTTCTTGAAGAGTCCCTATGATGTTCTGGAGCATGATGTCACTAGTACAATATTATCCATGAACAGAAGATGGAATCAGCAATATGAAAGTCTCCTTCCATTTGTACTATGTATAAGACATTTTTATGTCAGTGGTGAATACTTTTGCTAAGCATACATTTCCTTATTTCTTGCCTTGTCAATAATCAGAGGGTCACTGAATAGAATTATCTCTGTGGTTGCATTTATCAAGGAATCTCATATATTATTAACACATGTATGAGAAATACTTAGTTGGAAAACCTTTTTAATGATGCTTTTTGTTCTACTAAGTCAATTATTTTCTTTCTTTTTCCTTTTATTTTCCTTTTTCAACAACCAAAAACTTGAAATGATTTTGTATTCTTTTTGTCTTTCAGTCTATTATCTGGTTGTAAATATGAAAATTTCTGGAGGTTATCATCTACGTACTTTCAATACACTTACTGAACATTCCAAAATATATCATGAAGATGAGCAAACATGGCAGTAAATGATGTTCATGTTAGCTTTGGTCAAATGAAATGAACTCCATCAAGTGTTTTTTTCTACCATCCCAAGGACAATCTGTAACTCATATTTCCATATGGCTGTAAGTCCCTGTTATTGTTTGGTTTCATTTATCATAAAAGTATTTATGTTGATGAGATACCAATTCATTGATTGATGCACAAAGATTTTGAATACCTACATAAAGTTAATGACAAAATGCCAAAAGGTCCAAAAGCTGTCAAATTCTTAGCTTAATCAGCCTTTAACAATTCAAACTCAATCACTATGAAAGTGAAAGTGGGTATATAGGACTAAGGACTCTTACCCTACCTCACAGCTTCTCTTGGTGTTAGAATACTCCTTAAAACATTCTCCTGCCCCAACCTTGCCCCAGGTGGCTGCAGACCTCTCTGCCCCTAATACTGAGAAGGTTTCAATTTTTTTTTTCTGTATTTCCGTATCCAGATTCAATCTGGTCTATTTTCTAGATCTGTTTAGAGGAGTTTTTGTAAGGAAATTCACTGCACTTATCCTTACTACACTTTCATCTTGAGTCTGCTCCTCCCATTTAATAGATTTCTAATAAATGTTTGTTGAACTGAATACTAAGAGAGTTATTAACTTCTCTAAGTGACTTCAAGCCATTTGTTCTCACTATATTTCAGGGCACTGAAAGAACTTAGAGGTGTGATTTCTATGCTTTGTGATCAAAGATTTCAAAGCCTTTTCCTAATTTTCTAAATAGGGAGGAAAGTAGATATTTCAAGCTGGATACTGAGGTACATAATTCTAAACCCTGCTTGAGTTCTAGAACAGATTACTAAAGATATAGTTTGTGAATGCTTAGAATGGGAATCACTGATTATTTTGAGATTGCCTGGGCTTATTAAGAATAAATCATACCACAGTAATCTCATTTATTTTTTTTAATCATATTAACTAGAAAAGTAGGCAGAAGACTATAAGGGAAATGGTATAATCTGAATATTATTAAGACAATTGATGAAACATTTTGTAATGTCCTTAAAGATAAGGGGGAGGGGAATATAGATTTCCCAATAGAGAAGTTAAGTGGGTTCACACTTGGTTAATTGACCAAAACCCAGAGTATTTGCTTGATTGGCATTATCTTAGAGTACTATACTACATTTCTCTTAAGCAAATTCTGCTTAATATTTTTTTTATCATAAAGAGCATTTTTATCTAATTCATAGATGATGTAGAGATTGGAAGCATAACAAATAAATTAAATTATAACGAGTTGATAAGTTAGAATAGTAGACAAAATAATGAAATAAAAAATCAATGAGAATCAATGTAAAGTTTCACACTTTGGGTTTAAAAATTCAATCTCACAAGGATAAAATAGGGTAGATATAGCACCATAGCTGCTGATTCATAGTAAATGCTTAATAAATGCCTGTTTATTGACTTACTAGAAGGAAATTTTCATGGACTACAGGTTCAATTTGAGTCAGCATTGTAATGTGACAAGCAAAAGAATTAATTTTATCTCAAGCTGCATCCTTCTACATTCTTTACCTGAGGTGCTAACTTCAAAGCCACCTTCAACTTAGTCCTCTATCTATTGTAGATATTGTGATTAGTAAACTTTTATGAGCAGTCTGGCATGTAGTCTTCTTCAATCAGCCTTCTCAGCAGGCAGCTCTCTCAGACAATGACTTTGAAGCTCTCTTCTCAATTAGGCTAAAATAGAAGGTACAGAGACCTATCCTGTGAACATGCCTGTCCTTTGAATTATTCTTAGAATAGTTCTTTTCCCTCAACTTCCTTTTAAATTTCTTGTCTTCCTGCAGCACACTTCACCTCCACTAATTACCCCCACAACTAACCCTCTGCACTCATCCCATTTCTCAGTTCACCTATTACTTAATTTATGGTCAAAAATAGTTTTTGTCTTTCCTTGACTGAAGTAAATCTCCCAAGGATCTATTTCCTCAACAGAAAAAAAAATGAGAAACACTGGAAGAAAACCAATTTAACCTCATTCCGGTAACCCTTGATCTATGCAGAAGTCACTGTTCTATTTCTTAGAGAATTCTGAAAAATATGATAACCTTTGTCCCATTTTGTTACCCAGAAATACCTCACTGTTTAGACTCTTTCTTTTACTTCTCTCCATATTTAAGCTGTATAAAATTTTTATCCTTCCTGAGTTTACAATAGAATACAAACTCCTCAAAAGCAGGAAATGTTTTTCATTTTGTCTTTGTCTCCTCAGCCTCTATCACAATGCTTAATAAATGCTTGTTGAATTTAAGTCATATGAGATTCAGATAGATGAGAATGGGATTCTTTCCAACCTTCTAAGTCTATAATATAATATTAACCTAATCAATAGGCAATAAGAACTGCATTGAAAAGAAAATAATATTTTTTTCAGTTTTGGAAAGAAACAAAAATGAAATGGTTCAGATACCATATGATTTGTGTTTCTATAGGATTAGTAACTACAGTAAAAGGTCTAATAAACTTATTTCAGTACTGAAAAGTATATTTCTACATTTAATAAATTGAAATATGTATAATTCTCACATTGTGAATTTTCTTTCCAACAATGTAGATCATAACCCCTTTTTTGCTTAGAAGCCAATTTCATTTAGTAGTTGTTGTGGTCACTGAAAAATTATTCATCTGGGGCCAAAATGAGGTACTCTTGTCCTCAAACAGTAGACTCATAGTCCGTTGCCAGGTTCTTTCAAAGATTGTGTTTCATGACCACCACTTTCAAAAATCTCTGGTTACCTCCAAATCTCAGTGAAGTATGAGATGAATTCTGAGCTTTAGTAGAGAAGAAATATACTGATTGATGGGAATATTTAGACCTAAAGAGAACACTAAAAAATAAAGAAGGTAAGATGAGTTTATGAAAATGAAATTGCAGTATTTACTTGTGTATAAACTGAAGAAAATAGAGCAAGATAAGAGATGAGTGACAAAAAAAGCTGAATTCAGAAGAAAAGATTAATAGTTAAATAACTATCTTTGATTATTAAAAAAAGTAAGAAAGAATAAGAAGTACTGGAAGCTCATTTTAAGATAGTTTGCCATTCACTTTGGTTCACAGGAACTTTAATAGGGAGGCTGGCAGGAAATAAAGGGAAGAAAAGTTAAAGATTCAATGAGCTGGATTCTTTTAGCACACAGGTTCGACTTCAGGAATGTTAGCTGTTGTGACAGGAGCATAAACTCAATGTTCACTGCAGCTGGAACTTAGTCCCAGGAGAGTAATTTACACACAGTTTCTGGCTCATGATCAGGAAAACTTTCATCCCGATAAATTATGGAATCATGGGGCTGGAGGGGACAAGAAAGGAGGAACAAGTTGTGTAGCCCATCCTTTTGTTCCAAACAGACTTATGCCAAAACTATTCCAGAAGCAAGGGTGCTCTCCTTGCTCTGGAAAACGATCAACAAAGGAGGTTTCAAAATTTATTTTGGTCATGTGTTCCAATACCTCACCACCCCCAAGTCAAGAATTATTCTGAATGCTTAATCTTAAATCATTCCAGCTATAATGAAAGTCTATTTCAGACTTAGCTGTTAGTGGAAATGAGCTATGCTCAACAACATACATTGTCTACAGTTAAAGAATAATAATGGAATTTTGAAATCATAATGTTACTTCTCCCAAGAGAAATAAAGGAAGTTTTGTGAACAAAGAACATATTATCTGATGGAAGGAAAAGGGGGAGCATGGTAGAGGATTATTGTACTTTGGAAAAGTTATTACATTAGGTTATTCAAACAAGACCAAGTGATTATTTTTCTCATCTCCAATTTCTAGTTCTCTATAATGTTTCTCTCAGAAAGGCAATATGACATATTGGATGGAAGACTAAGCCATGGTGTCACAAAGACTTTGGTTCTGGTCCTTTCTCTGATACAAATTAGCTATGTGACTACAAGCTAGTCACATATTCTCTCAGGTTTCTAGGAAATTAAGACTATAAATTAAAAATCAGTTGCTAACCTTCAGTGGTGTAAGAAGTACCCACAAAGGGAGTGCCCTATGGAACAGGAGTTCTTAAACATTTTTGAGTCATGAGCACTTTGGCAGTCTGGTGAAGCCTATGGAACACTTTCTCAGAATAATTACTTTTAATGTACTAAATAAAATTCATATAATTACAAGGAAATAAATTATATTGAAATCAATTGTCACATTACTTTTTTCCCATTCAAGTTCATGGACCTCTTGAAATTTTTTTCATTAATCCCTCAAGTGTTCATTGTCCCCAAGTTGCCTAACATAGAGGGGAAAAAAAAAATCAGATGTCCTGGTTGGGTGAAGGATGATTTTAAGCTTATTTCCACAGAGCGAAAAAGAAAAAAAAGAGAATTGACTTTATCTGTATCTGAATATAAGTAGTATGGTTAAAAATTTTGAAGCATAGCCATAACTATTTCCCAAGTATCCCATGTACTCTCGTGGATGACATCAAAGGAAATGTCTCCTCTATGTCAGAAATCTATGTATTTTCAGTTAGGGAAACTTGTTGAGTGGGTGAGGTTTTTTTTTTTTTTTCCCTCCCCCTTTGGAGTTTCAGAATAGATAGATCTAAGTAAGCCTAAAGAGACTAAAGTGCTCCAATTCTATGATTCTAATTAAATGTATAGAGCCAGGGTTAGACCCCAAACAAAAAATCAAAGACGGTGCTCTTAAAATCAGTCAAATAAACCCCTGAGGGGAAAGGAATGGTAGATAAATGTGTACCCTGCTAGGCAGAACTCACTGAAGAACTGAACACAAGAGAAGAAAGAGGAGAAAGGCACAAATATTCTTGGGTTGATTTCAGAGAACTCCGAGAAATAAACTTTTATGTGAAGTTGTAAATGATCCATATGAAGGACTGGGAAAATCAGGGGAATGATCAAAGACAAAGAAAGGGTATGTTGGACATTAACCTCATAGAAACAGCCTGTTTGATTTAAAGAATACAAGAAAACAATCCAAGAAGTAAAGACAGAAGATGAAATGGGAATTACAAAGGGCACGGAGCTAGATGATAGAAGGTTTTACAGATAAATAAAGCAGTGATCCACAAATGAGGGAACTTTAGGAACCCCTTGAGAAACCTAAAGGTAATAAGGTAATGGAAAAGGCAGAAACTACTGGGAATTCAAACACACACACACACACACACACACACACACCCCATTAGAAGAGAAAGAAAAGAAAGCATAACAAAAACAGACACATTTCTTCAAACTACTCAGCAAAGAGACTGAAAGACAAGAGAAATCAAGGGTACCTCTAAAGCAGTTGGAAATGTACTTAGTTCCAAAGACAGGAAACTATGGGGATTACCAAGGCAGGATGAACTACAACCATTTGCAGACTTTTATGCATTTGAGTGCTGGAGAGTAAAAGGAAGACTTGACAGATTGATGTCCTTTAGGGAGGCATCAGTTGGGTAATAAAGGATCTGACCAATTGAGGATGTTTTTAAGTGGACTGAATGCTGGTTTTATTATCTGTACAGTGAAATTCCCTTAAGTGTGTGATGATTGGTTAATCAAAACTATTGTAAACAATTTTAAAATGTTTTTTATAACTATCTTGAAGGATTGGAAACAAACTTTTTATGCAAAAGCAATTTTTTTTGGTGTTTCCTTATAAATTTTAATTGATTAAAAACTTTTAGTTCACTTTCACCTTTTTCCAGGATCCAAGGTGAAGACATAATGCTACAGGTTTAGAATGCCAGGATATTGCCATGAAAATAATTTAAAATCTGTCATCATAATTTCAATAAAGATGCAAAAGCTTAATATGGGCATTTGTAGGGCCATACATGCTATTAAATAGAAATATCTTTGTTAATTGTCCTCCTTGCTAAAAAATGAAAGTAATATGAATAGTAAATGCTCTGGCAAACATCCTCTTAAATATCCAAATACTTTCTTCATGATAAACGCTCCACTTTAAAGTGAATTCAGGGCAAATAAAGTGCTGATTGATAGTATATTATGTCATGATGCTAAGTTAGGTTATAAGTATTTTTGCTTGCATTCACTGCATTTCATGCATGTGCTTTCCATCCAGATGACAGAAAACAATTACCCAGTTAAGTATTTAATATGAATTGCTACGGCCTATTCATGCAATCCCTGTCCACACCCTCTAGGCCACCATCTGCATATTCCATCATGCTGGGCCCTCCACAACTTTTTCTGTGGGGATCACATAAATAGGACTTGAGATGAAATTTAGTCTCTATGTTAAATCTAATGATCTGCACATTTTCCTGATCCTCACAGGTCAATAAAACCCAGACAAGTGAAGCTGCTTTAAGAACTCCTTATCCAGCAGAAGAGATAGAAGGGAATACATTTTCAAGATCCTGCCACATTTGCAGATTGAATGTAATTTATTTACCCCATTAGTTAAATCTCTTAAGTCCAAGGAAGCTTTTAACATGCGTTGCTAAGAAATTTTACCCCCAATAATAATAATATTGAACTAATTATTTTTTTTCTTCTTGCATCCATAGCCATATCAAAGAAATCTAGTGTTGCCAAATCTAGTGAAAAAACAAGGACAGAGTGTATGAGGGAATTTGTTTTAAAAGGATTATGGGAAATGTACTTTTAGAATCCATCATGAAGGCAAGATAAGTAACATTATCTGAAGTTTTGGACACTCTCAATGATCATTATTTTCTTATGCCATACAACAAATACTTAGAGGTCTATCTTAATTCTAAGAGGAAAGAAAAGACTGGAACCAAAGCTTTTATCTCTAGATAATAATAAATCTCAGCAGTAGCCAACACTGTTACACTCAGATAGACAATCCTTATCCACAAGTTATGCTTAAATTATCTCCTGTCAGTGAGCAGTCTATTAAGGTGGTAAGGGATCTGCCTCCTCCTGGTTTCCATAGTTCTAAGGGTACAAGAAAATATATTGAAAGTGTCTATTCTCTAATTTATGTATTGGTGACAGTCATAACTATGAAAGCAAATATCTTAGAATGGATGGATCAATAAAATGAAAAGTCATGTTGGTATAATTAACAATATAAACAATTTAGTTTGTAGTTTCTTGTGATGAACTAGTAGGCTCAAAAGATATAAACTGCACCATCTTTCTACAATTGCAAATGAGCATCTCATCTCTGCCAAATGTAGTGTTGATCAGGGTGCCAAAGCATTGCATGATGCCAATTCTTCAGCAATCTCTGTTTGCTAATTAGCACACTGTCATCAGTGAAAATGGTAGCAATAGCCATCTCTCTTTCACTACATGCTGCTGTTCAACTTACTCTTCTTTCACTTTGTTTTTTTTTAATCAACTGGTCTAACTCGATGCTATAAATTAAATAGCAACATCAAATTGGATTATGTTACTCTTTTAATTCCAATGTACATTCTTGGCAGGATCACTTTAATAAGATGTGATGTAGGTTTGGCCCTGTCAAATTATTTTTTTTAAATAGGGTGTAGACTGCTAGTTTACTGTTGTCAGCAGAAACACCGAAGAGACATAGAGTGAAGAAAAATACAATAACATTTCTCACAAGGTCAGTAAAGATTTAGCATGTCAAATATGATTCTATCAGCTACTGAAAGACTTGCACATATCAGTCTAGACTTTTTCTATCCAAAATTGTTCTAGACTAGTTTTATATATTTGCTGAATATATATCTAAATGATATCTAGATATGTGGTTAGACGGATGATAGATAGATGGATAGATAGATAGATAATCACTTTTCTAGGACTGCATTTGATTTTTCCTAAAAAATGGAAAATCAGTTTAACACAGTATATGCACAGATAACTTTGAACCCACAAAGAACTACATTTAAGTTCTGCCTCAAACATATCAGTTGCATGACCCTGGAAGTCACCTAAACTCTCAGTTCTATAGATAACTCAGTAAGACTATACATTGAACAGAAGGTCTCATCATGAATCAGTAGAGTGTTTCCCATCTGGGAGTTCCCTATACCAGTGAAATAACAGGTCCTTCTCTATTCCTCAAATAAGTTAGATGTCTGTTTTAATTGATTTGACTCAGAAGAAAATTTTAGTCTTAAAGGCTCTTCTTCTCTAAGTTATTTCCCATGCATATATCAGAATTATTTAGGATTTCACATTAGGTGATATTCTAGAGATAAAATTATTTGATGATGAACTGAATATCATCACTAGTATGAGCTCTCTAATGATGGAAAGGTTCTCTGTATGCTTCCTTTCACAGATCACATTGTATTAATTGCATAAACTCCTAAACACAATGAAGCCTCCTTAGTAGTATCCATAGCAATAGAAAAGTTTGGTGTAGCCATCCAGAATGGAAAAACAAGGTAAATGAAAAATGGATAACATCCAATATATTGTACATGACTCCATACAAAGTTGTTATATGGTTGAGAGGGCAAATATGTCCATGTCCCCTACTCAATAAAATCCAGGGGCTTCCTATCTCCAGGTTCAACCATGAAATCCACTGTTTAATGATCAAAGCCTATCATAACCTGATCCCCCTCACTTTTCTAGTCTTCTTATATCTTTCACTCCTCCAAGTACTCTTGATCTATCACCAGTAACATTGGCCTCTTGTTCCTTGAACAAGACATGGTTTATCTCCCAAATCTGTGTATCTTCATTGGATGGCTGTCAAGCAAAGAATATTCTCCCACCTCATCTCCCTCTGAATTCCCTGGTTTTCTTCAAATTCCAGCTAACACCTCACCTTCTACAGTGATCACAATGTTTTCCCTTTGCTGTTTAGTTTCCATTTATCCCAAATATAACTAGTTTGAACATTTTTGTATGCCCTCTCCTCCATTAGACTGTAAGATCCTTGAGTGCAAGGATGTCTTTTTTGGGGGGGTAATTTTTTATTCATTTTTAAATTAAATACAAAATGAGAAAAGAAAAAAAAATAATAGCATTGCCATACACAAGGAAGAATATGAGAGAGTATTCAATACAAAACAACACATTTCCATTTTAAGACAACCTATATAATAACTACTACACATTGTTTTCAAAGCTACCTAGTTTTTCTTTGCTTCCTTGTAAGTTTTTGTTTTCTGCTGTGTATTTTTACTTTATTTCTCTCCATACCCCAAATAACATTACAATTAAACTTGAATAAATATATATAGATATACATACATATAGATATCTGTAAACATGCATATATACACATAAGCACATACATATACATTCATCCATACATATACATATATATGCATATATATACACATATATGTATATATAAAACCATACTATGCTTATTTTCATCTGTCATCTGTTTCTTTGAAGATAGATAGCATCTTCCTCCATAAGTCCAAGATTTTCCCTGTGTGTTTTTTAATCCATCAGCTCATCATTTTCTGCACCATAAAACTATTCCAACCCAATCACATCCTATCTGATAGATTGTCTATAAAAGTCCCCGTACCCCCAATTTTCTGCATTCCTTCTATTCTTGGCTACACTGATTTTATTTATTCGAGAAACTTGTAATTTACCATAACTGAAAGTATCCATTTTGCACTTCAGTAATAATCTTACCTCATCTCATAATATTGTTTAAGGTCTGATACTGCTCAATCTGTTTCCTTCACATCTCCCTCCCCCCCCCTTTCCTTCTTTGAAATGTTGACCTTTTCTTCTCCCAAATGAACTTAAATTTTTTTTTCTAACTCAGTAACATACTTTTTTAGTGATTTAATTGAGATGACATTGGATAAATATACTAGTTTAGTAAAATTGTCATTTTTTTGGTATATTGACTTTACATATCCATGAACGGTAAATATTACTTTAATAATTTAGTTATGACTTTATTTGTATAAAAAAGAATTGTATACACAAATATACATTTAGTCATATAGTTCCCATGCTTATTTTGTCAGGTTTTCTCAAATATTTTATCCTGTCTCGTTTTTTTAAGTGATCTAAAACAATATTTAAAAATATTGCTGCTGCATAGTGTAGTTTCCCTATTTTTCTCTTTTGATTAAATTTATTTTAGCTTTAACTTTGTCTGAGATCATGATTACTACCCCTGTTTTTTCTTGTTCACATAATAAATTCTAGTCCTGACCTTTGTTTTAGCTTTCCATGACTCTCTTATTTTTATATAGTTTCCTAAAAATAACATATTGTTGAATTTAAATTTTAATCTGCTATCCATTTTTGTTTTATGAGTAAATTCATACTGTTCACCTATTAAACTATAATTAATTATTGTGTATTTTCCTTCTTCCTATTTTCCCTCACTGTCCTCAACCTATTTATGCTATTCCTCCTCACTCCTCTGCTATACTTGTACCTGCTACCTTGCTCTCTTATTCCTTAACCTAACCACTTTTCAAACAATCCCTTCCTTATTCTTTCCCCCTGTCCTATCCCCTGGCCTCTTATTTCTTTCTGATCTTTGAAGACTTTTACACACTCCGAGATATATATGTTGTTCTCTCTTTAACCCATTCCTGATGAGATTAAGTTTCCATTAGGAATTGTTTTTTGCCTTTTTTTCTTTTGGTATCCCTAATGCTTAGCTTGACGCCAGGTAATATAGTAGAAACTTAATAATTGCTTATTCACTGATTGACTGATCATTAATGTGCATGTCCTGAACTGGTGCTCAAAGTGGAAATAAGAACTGAGTAGTAAAGATGTTGGCTGGATCAAATTTAGTAAAATGTTTATTATTTTCAATGATCAATACAATGGAATAAGTTCTGTTTCTTTAATGCCAAAATTCTACATTTGCAAATCACAAAACATCATGAGAGAATTCAAATTACAAGTAATACAAAGAGTAATGGGGGGAAAAGTAATGGTAGAACCATAAAGAAAGATGACTTAGCATCCTAAAAGTGACATACAGTTTTCAAAGTAGCATAAGACCAGTAACTCCTTGCCTGGATAGTAGGATAGTTGTATAATGAGTATAAATGTCAACAGATGGGGATTCCGAGGTATTACATTGGTATCCCTAACGTTCTAAAAGAACAAGACTTTTTGCACATCCTTTATTGAATATACATGACAGATATGGGAAAAAATAAAATTGATTTAATAAATTCATATTAAGCACCTACTATGTGCTGGGGGTTATGTTTGGATCTGGGAATAGAAATACAGATATGGAAACTAGGGGACCAAAAGGTGAAATTTCAATGGGTATCTATGTTGTGCCCACAACAGTAAAATCATTAGGTCTAATTTAATTTAAGGGTATTGGGAAATGAAGGAAGATTTTCTATAACAATTGTCAGTAAATCAATAGTATCTAAGAATAAGAGTCAGTGCCTACAAGACAAAAATTATTTCATACTAACTTCCCTGTTGCATATTTGCCTAACAATGTTCAGCAGTGATAGTACTAAAGAATATGAATTTTCTATAGGGTTTGGATTATTCATAGATGTTTAGGAAAGAGAGTAATTGCTATTCATTCTTTCTATTACATACAAAATTGGGGCTCATGTTATGTTCTTACCCTCATGCCTCCTTTAAAGTAGAAAATGAGCTGTGTCTAGAGCCAAAATCATCACCACCAGCCTCTCTGTGCCTTCCTTTCAAGGACCCAAGGGTACTTTGAGTAGTATTTATGCTGCCAGTACTTAATATATAAAATTGATAGGGAGATGATGACATGTCCTTGGTATTAAATGTGATGAGAAGCATCTTGCTAACACTGAAAGAATGGAAAAGCCAAAGATGAAAAGTAAAAGAGAACGAATCACACACGAAAATGCGAAAAAATAAATATTGGATTAAAGACATGACTTATTAGTTTTAAACTAAAATGTGTAAAAAAAAAGTGTTTAACCATGTGAACTTTTTTTTTCAAATATTTGTGGTTAAAAGTATGCATTTAACGTAAGTCCAAATTCCAAGTGCCAATAGCAAAAAGTGACATAATTTCCAGATGTAGCTTTTAGCAGATCATGTCTTGGGTAATTAAGTGCCCTCAGAACTGAAAGGACTAGTAATTGAAGCTGCATAGAAAACGATTTCTTGCTGAACAATACCAGACACTAGGAAGAAAGTAAAATAAAGATGCTTCAACCTTAGTCTCCCTGCTCTAGGAAGCTTCTTTCAGTCTCATGGAGAAATGGGTCATTTTGTTACTTTGTTTGGGATGTAAAATCTTAGTTGAAGTGGAAGGCAAGGGGAAATGTTTCCAGAAATTTGTTTCTCACTAGAGTTCTGTTGTTTTTCTTTTTATGCTTAGGTACTTTAATTTAGAGAGGTAAGTGCACAAATAATGAGGACTCCCATTTGTGCCACCTTTAGCCTACCCTACTTAGTCCAAAGAGACAGACAGTTTGACTCCAACCTGTACATCAGCTCTTACGATTCAACTTTGAAGTGCTCAAAATAGTTTATGCCAAAGTATAAACTGAACCCATCAGAAATAGGATCTCAATCCATTAAAATGTCAGAAGATCAAGTTCACAGTGAAGGCAATAGCTGAGTTTCCAATCCTAGTGACTTGCATCATTGTCAAAGACTCACAATTATTTAGGTGAGTTGATTTACTGACATGGCAGCAGACACGAATTTGCTCTTGAGGGGGGTTGATTTATAGTTTAGATTCATTGTGTCGCACAAACTAAATAAAACTACTTAGAAACCAAAAAGAAAATTATAGTCCTTTGTAAGTTCCAGAGAATGACTTGAAAGTCCCCAAACATATTATTCTGCTCTGGAATGAATCTTAGAGCCCTAGGTGAGATCTGTTCTAACGCATTCTCACTGATTAGCTAGCAACGATGAAAATGGATTTTTCTATTCTTTACAATTTTCATTTTTCACTTTAAAGCTTTTTTTTAAAGCACAACTGACCACAGTAAAAAAAAACAGATGAAGGAATCTCTCTCTTCTGTTTTATTATACCCTTAATCACTGATACACATTATTTATTTTCTTTTTCAGGCTTATATACTAAAATCAATGGGCTTCTGATAAATCTTGTATATCAAAGCTGAAGTTTAAGATATCCTTGCTATTTGCAGATTTAATACATTAATTTCCACCATTCTCCCATTTCTGGAACCAATAGAGGTATTAGGGAAAGAAAAACAAAGCAAACAAAAGAAAAAACACTGTGCTCTTTGATGAAGGGCATTCTAGAAGTTGATGAAGCCTACCAGTCAGTGCTTTACCTTCAGAGGGTAAGTTTCTCTGGGGATATTTGGACCTTTTTCCTCTATTTAATACTGCCTATAAGATATTCTAATTTTATTAGTCAAAATAGGATTGGGCTTTTAAGCAAGTAAAAGTCAAGTCAGTAGTTGCCTTTGCAGTATGCCAGTCAGTTGGCTTCTCTAATCCCTGACCGTGCTTCACCTCTTATGTTCAAAAATATCCTTACCTTCATCTTCCATTGTTGTTACCATCCATGGATGTCCAATTCTACTATTTGCTCTCTTCCCTCTTGCCCTTTTCTGCAACATACTTGAGGCAGCTAGGTGGTACAGTGGATAGAACACAACTTAGAAGTAAGAATACTGTAAAGCCAAGCATGAGCAGCTTTCCAGAGAACTGCTGCTGTGTACAGCTTCAAGGTTCTGATTACATAGTATAATGAATTCTCTATTAATTCAGTAATAAACTAAGGAAAAACATTGACAGAAACCAAAGTACAACATTCACAATGTTATGACATAACAACTTATCACTAAACTCGCCACATAGTTTTAACCAAAGTGGCCACATAGTTTTGGTATTTTTCTGCTTTTTGGAGGGCAATTGGGGTTAAGTGGCTTGCCCAAGGTCACACATCTAGTTTTTGTGTTAAGTGTCTGGGGTTGAATTTGAACTCAGGTCCTCTTGACTCCAGGGCCAGTGCTTTATTGACTGTGCCACCTAGCTGACCATATAGTTTTTAAGTAAAAGATACTATCCAGTAAGTTCTCAACTCAATCATCCTTAAGGAGCAGGCCTCCTTAAGGGACACAAGTAAAAAGGTCAAATTTCTCCACCCCCTAGGTCACAGTAAATCATAATCTTCTCAGTTAGCATTAGGTACCCAAGAAGAGGTCTTTTCATCTTCACTCAAGGCTGGCTCTCAGATTCCATGGTTCCTCTTCCATGTTCCCAGCTCCTACCTGAATTTATTCAACTATCACCTGGATTCAAAGGCAAGCAGTTCACAGCTCCTCATCCAGTTCCTGTTCCATATTGAAGCTCACAGTGTCCAGTCTACTTCAAATCCTTCACAGTTTCTGTTCCTGGGAAGACAAAGCTTAACAAAGCCACAATAACATTCATGCACATTGCTGACACCATCATCAATTCACTGTCTACCTTTGAATTCAACACAGACCCACCAACAAGGTTTTAGAACTAAACACACATCACAAACAAAAATCAACACAGGTAGAAGAGACAAACAGAGTGCCGCCACCACAAATGTTCCCTCCTCAAAATTCGTCACCACAAGTCATCTCTCAGTTCTGCTCTTTCCCGGCCTGGCCTTCTCCATATATGTAGTCATTAACCTCCTCCATGTTCCACCCCTTCCTGTTGCATCAGCAACAAGGGTTCACAAGTTCTGTTTCTCAACAAAGACTTGATATAATCATGGGCAAGGCTTAAAAGAAACTTGAACTGAAATGAGGTACTAAATAATTAAATAGCTGAAACTATTTCTTTGATTGTCATTATAGATACTCATCTTCATGAGTTCAAATCTAGCCTCAGATTTTTACTAGCAAGTCACTTAACCCTGTTTGCCTCAGTTTCTTCATCTGTTTAGGATTGAGATGTTGAACTACATGGCCTGTGAGGGTCCTTCTAAATCTAGATTAACCAATATTGTATGGTGTTTTACTAACATCATAGAACAATTTTTGTAGTGTGTATACAAGATAAAAGAGACAGTGAGAGGCATTGGACCTATCATTTCTTTGGTATATGAGGCATCCCCAGGTGACAAAATCCCAATTCAAGTTGCCACTTTCTCTGAATCCTATAGGTTTAGATAGTTGCCAAGAACAGTGAAAGGTAAAATAACTTGCCCAGGGCCACATAGCTCAACTTTGTCCAAGGAAGGATTTGAATCCAGATCTTCTAAGCTTCAAAGTCCAAAATCATTCTCTTCAGAGTTATTTGTCAAATCCATTTTTTTTTCCTGAGTCCTCTTCATTCTTGACGTCTCTGCAGTCTTTGACAATATTGATCACCCTCTACTCTTTGATATTCACTTCTCTCTAGGTTTTTAGGACACTATTCTCTTCTGGTTCTCCTCCTTCCTATCTGACCAGTCCTTAGTCTCCTTCACTGGATCTTCACCCAGGCCATACCTACTAAATGTAGGTGTTCTCCAGTGCTCTATCCTGAGCACTCTTCTCTTCTCCCTCTATATTCTTTCCTTTGGTAACCTCATTATCTATTATGTATTCAATTCTCATCCATGTGCTGATGATTCTCAAATCTTCTTATTTATCACCTCCAGTCTTACATCTCCTACTGGCTCCTAGAATCTCAAACTAGATGTTCTATAAACATCTTAAATTCAACTTGTTCAAAATGAAATTCATTTTCTCTCCCCACCCTACTCTATTTCTTCTTCCAAACTTCCCTCTTACTATCAAGGGCACCACCATCTTCCCAGTCCCCTTGGCTGTCAACCTAAGTGTCATCTTTGATTCCTCACACTCTCAAAATCTACCCCCCTCCATATCCAATTTTCTGTCAAGGCTTCTCAGTTTTACCTTTGTAATATTTCTCTCCTCTGATTCTGCTACTACCTATTCTCATATCCTTATGCCTGTCATATTTCAATAGCTGACTGGTTGGTCTAACTGACACAAGTCTTCTCAACTCCAATCCCTCCTCCATTTAGTCCCTAAAGCAATTTTGCTGAAGCACAGCTGTATCCCAATCATCTTCCTACTCAATAAACTCTATTAGCTCCCTATAAGTATATTGCCATTCAAAACTGTTCCTAATTTTGACGCCCCAACCGTTACCTTTCAAGTCTTCCTAAATGTTACACAACTGTTCCTCACCCACCATGATACCTTCCATCCAGTAATGGTGGACCCCTTGCTTTTCCTCAAACAAAACACTCCAATTCCCAATGGTAGGCATTGTCAGTGGCTGTCTCTCATGCCTGTAATGCTCTTCTTTCTCATCTCCTGGTTCCCTATTTTCTTTCAAGTCCCAGCTAAAATATCAACTTCTACAGGAAACTTTTCCCAATCTCCCTTAAGTCTTGTGCCTTCCCTAGAACCATTATTTCTACTTCATCCTGTCTCTGTCTTGTTTGTACATAGTTGTTTGCATGTTGTCTCCTTCATTACAATATGATCTAATAGAAAGCAGGGTCTTTTTCCTTTCATTGAATTCCCAGCCCTTAGCATAGTGAATGGCACATAGTGGGTGCTTAATAAAAGTTTATTGACTAACTGCATCTTGCACAATACCAGATTAGGATAATTAAGTATGTATACAAATAAGTTTAACAAAGCACAGAATTACAAAGCTTTTTAAGATGCAAAATGTACTTTACATGCATTATCTCACTAGATCCTTGTAATGCCATTAGATAGGGGCTATAAAAATCTCCAAATTACAGCTAAGGAGACTGAGGCTTAGAGGTTAAGTGTCTTTCCCTGGGTCACACATCTGGTAAGTACTGAAGGCAAGTTTCAAACAAACAGCAATAAACATCTCCAAATCTAGAGCTCTATCTGCACAATGAATCTACCTAGTCTAAGTTTGAATAGTATCTCAAATTTAGAATTTCTAAAACTTCTCAGCTATTCTGTTTATCTGCAGTTATCTAAGCTTAGCTTGGCCCATGCGATCTATCTTCAGCCAAGTCTGAAATATCTTCTTGCTTCATGGTACCCACCACAGAATTTAGTTTGCATTTTCACAAAGCACCCTTTATTAGTCATTTATTACATTGATTCCAATGGATAAAATATAAATGTCTTATGCTGGCATTCAAAAACCGAAATTGTCTGACTTTAATCTTTGCCAGTTTTAATTTATATTGCCTCCAATCACATAGTCTACGCATGCCTTTTTCTTTTCTAACTCTGTTCCTTATCTCTCTAAACAGCGTTTCTCAAACTGTGGGTTGCAAGTGGAAAAGGTTTAAGAAGACCTGATCTAAAAGACTCTACTTATTCACATTTTCTCCTTCCTTCCATAGCCAGCCTCGATGTCACTACTAACACCACTAATGTGGGTTAAGATATTTAAAATGTGAATGTCAACTGGAGAAGATGTTTGTCATCTTCAAACACTGACATTTTACCTCAAATTAATTTTTGGTAAACTAAGTGGATATTATTTTTTTAATTTTTCAAATGCTTTATTAACTTCTGATTTACATAATTAATTTCTGCCAGATTTTGAGTTACAAATTTTCCTTGCTCCTCCTCAGCTGAGTGAGTTCACTTCCTCTCCTGATTGATGTATACAAGAAGGCTTCTTCTGATTCTAACTTGCATAATATTTAGTTATGTACATTCCTCATCTCCATACTCCCCTTCTTCCTTGAGTCCAGGGACTATGTCACTTTTCATGTTTGTACCCTCAAAGTCAGGCTTAGTTCCTCGTGTGCTAAACATTGGTAGAAATGAATTATATAGGGGCAGCTAGGTGGCTCAGTGAATAGAGCAATGGCACTGGAGTCAAGAGGAACTGAGTTCAAATCCAGCCTCAGACACTTAACACTAGCTGTGTGACCTTGGGCAAGTCACTGAACCTCAATTGCTCTGCCTTCCCCCCTCCAGAAAGACAAAAACAAATGAATTATATAGTTAGTCTTTAATAAGCACCTACCATGAGCCAGACACTGTGCTAAGTGATAAAATTGCATTCCCATGTTAGTCTCTTTTGTGGGTTAAGATATTTAAAATGTGAATGTCAACTGGAGAAGATGTTTGTCATCTTCAAACACTGACATTTTACCTCAAATTAATTTTTGGTAAACTAAGTGGATATTATTTTTTTAATTTTTCAAATGCTTTATTAACTTCTGATTTACATAATTAATTTCTGCCAGATTTTGAGTTACAAATTTTCTTCCCATTTTTGCCCAACCCACCACCCAAAAGAGCAGTCCGACAGGATATCCTCTCCTCCAATCTGCTCTCTCCCATATCTTCTCCCTTACCCCCTTCAACTTTTCCAGGTGGATCTCTATGCCCCAGTGGCTGTATATCTTATTTCCCAATTATATATAAAATAGTATTAATAATAGTATATGCATATATATATATTTAAACATTTGATTTTAAAACTTTGAATTCCAGATTCATTCCGTTCCTTCCTTGTCACCCACCCTTACTGGGAAGATATGCAGTTCAGTATAGGTTGTACATGTGTAGCTAATGCAAAACATTAACCTAGTAGATGTATTGTAAAAGAATGACTTTATTTCCCTCCCTCCTATCCCACCTCCCACTTGTTCTATTCTCTACTTTGATCCCGTACCTTTTCTAAAGTGGGTGCTTCCAACTTCCCTCCCCCCCAGCCTGCTTTCCTTTCCATCTTCCCCCCTCTCATCCCCTTCCCCCTACTCTCCTTTAGGGTGAGATACCCTATTTAGTGTGTATTTCATTCCCTCCCCAAGCCAAATTCAATGAGAACAAGGTTGACCCATTCCAATTTTCCTTCCTATTCTTCCCCACCATTGTAACCATTTTCCTTTGCCTCTTCTATATGAGAGAGTTTGGCCCATTCTGTCTCTCCCCATCTCCTCTCATTAAATTCCTCTCTCACCTCTCAATTTCACCTCTTAAATAATATCTCTTCCTATTAAATTGGTCCTGTGCCCTCTATCTATGCATATCTGTAAACATATATACACACATTCACATATGTATTCATACACTCGTATACCTTCATATATAGACATCTATCTATCTATCCATATATATGTGTGTGTGTGTGTGTGTGTGTGTGTGTGTGTGTATTTCTATTCCCTTCAACTATTTTCATACTGAGAAAAGTTTTAGCAGTTACAATTATCGTTTTTTCCATGTAGGAATGTTAATAGTTCAACTTTGATAAGTTCCTAATGGTTTCTTTTCCCTGTTTACCTTTTCATGCTTCTCTTGCTTCTTGTATCTGAATGTAAAATTTTTATTCAACTCTCGTTTTTTTTTTTTCAGCAAGAATGCTTGAAAGTCCTCTATTCCACCGAATGACTATATTTTCCCCAGAAACATGATACTCAGTTTTGCTGGGTTGGTGACTCTTGGTTTTAATCCCAGCTCCTTTGACCTCCAGAATATCATATTCCAAGCCCTTCTATCCCTCAGTGTAGAAGTTGCCAGATCCTGGGTTATCCTGATTTTGTTTTCACAATATTCAAATTGTTTCTTCCTGGCTCCTTGTAATATTCTCTCCTTAATCTGGGAATTTTGGAACCTGGCTATAATATTCCTAGGAGTTTTCTTTTTGGGATCTTTTTTCAGGAGGGGATCGG
This sequence comes from Petaurus breviceps papuanus, assembly GCF_028583685.1. NCBI lineage: Eukaryota > Metazoa > Chordata > Mammalia > Diprotodontia > Petauridae > Petaurus > Petaurus breviceps. The sequence continues at coordinate 18,290,670 of NW_027186473.1, forward strand.
TGGATTCTTTCAATCTCATTTTGCCCTATGTTTCTAAAACATCAGGGCAGTTTTCCTTGAGAATTTCTTGGAAGAAATTTCAGGTAGTCCAATAATTTTTAAATTATCTCTTCTAGATCTATTTTCCAGGTCAGTTGTTTTTGCAATGAGATATCTCACATTGCCTTCTATTCTTTCATTTGTTTAGATCTGTTTAACAGCATCTTAATTTCTCATAAAGTCATTAGATTGCATTTGCTCCAAACTAATTCTGAAGGAATGATTCTCCTCAGTGAGCTTTTGAGATTCTATTTATATCTGGCAAATTCGGCTTTTTAAGGCATTCTTCTCCTCATTGCCTTTTTGATCTTCTTTTGCCATTTGAGTTAGTCTATTTTTTAAGGTATTATTTTCCTCAGTCAGGCTGTTGACTCTCATTTAGTAATTTTCTTGCATTGTTCCCATTTTTCTTCCCAATTTTTCCTCCACTTCTCTTATCTGCTTCTTAAGGTCCTCTTTGGCCTGTAACCAGCTCGTATTTTCCTTTGAAGCTTTTGTTGCAGGAGTTCTGACTTCACTGTCTTCCTCCTGTTCCATGCTTTCTTTCTTTTTGTCCCCAAAATAGGAGTCTAATGTTGGGTTCTTCTGTTTGCTTTGCTTCCTTTACCTAGCCTGTTACCACTCAATTACTTGACTTTTGGGCTTTTTGCTACCGTAGGACTCTGATACCAGAAAAGGGAGCTTCATACAGGTGCCCTCTCTGAAGCCTCCACCTGCTCTGGCAAACTGGTCACAAACCCCAGGACCTCCACCCTAGACCGCAATCCAGATCCAAGCATGTTAAAGCAAGAGCAATAACCCCTCAGACTGGTTACTCAGTTCACCTACACTCTGGAGGCCAGGAGCTAAAGCTGCCATGTGGCACTGACTGAGCTATAGCCCTCAGTGGCTTCTAGCTTCAGGGGCAAAAGCCGACCCACTCCCAACTACTGGGTCCCAAAGTCCACACAGCACTGACCTCTCACTTTGTCCTTAGCATCTATGTTTTGATAATTCTGGACCTCCACAGCTGCTGGTGATCTGGAGTTCCTCTAGCTGGTGGCTGGTCAGGCCTGCCCTGGGGCTAAAACCTTGGTGTGAAGCTGGGCTCGGCTCCCAGAGTGCTGTGCTGTCCGATTCCTGCTGGTCTGCCAGGCTGTCCTCAGAGGGAGGTTAGCTTCTCTGTGTCATTTTGTGGATTCTGTAGCTCCAAAGTTTGTTTAGAGCCCTCTTTTACATGGATTGGAGGTGGTGAGTGCCAGAGACACACGGAGGTCCTGTTTCTCCTCTGCCATCTTCCATATTATCTTAAAACAAGTCTTATTAGATGGATTCCAAGACTGACAAAATTTTTGTTCTGTTGTTAGTGGGCTATAACTTTCAGAGCTAAATCATTGATGTTGGACAGCCCAAGTGGGAAGTTTCAGAAGGAGAAACTTAGAATGCTGACATAGAGAAAATTCTCCCAAAGGCAAGTCATAATCAAAAGGTAATAGAATGGGCTTGGAAACAGACTTAATCAAATTCACAATTTGGCCTAAAGGTAACACAACATAACCAAGTATTTATCCATCCAATGAAACATTGGAGGGGGAGGGGGCACAGTATTTCTTCTCATGAGTTTGAAAAATACTAACCAAATTATTTTATCTCTTTTGTTTTAAATTGTGATAGATCAACCTTCGGCAGTAATCCTTTGGCCCCTAACTGTCCACAAATTATGCTTTGACTACATGAGGATCACCATATACAGTTCTGGGCATGATATTTTAGGACAGAGATAGGAAAGTTGGGATGTCTGCACAACAGGATGCTCAAGACAATGAAGTGCCTAGAAATCAGAGGGATCTTTTGAAGGAATTGAGGGTGTTTATGTAGGAAAAAAAACCTTAGGGGACAGGTACTGACTTAAGTATCTGAAGGGTTGCCATCCAAACATCTCTACGACTCATTTCAATTGGCCACAGAGAACAGAATTAGGTATATGAAAGAGAAGGAAAAAAAATAGACATGGGTACCATTTAGAGGAGAAATAAAACAATAATCCAAAAAAAAAAACGTTACTAACAATTAGAACTGACTAAAAGCAAAATTGACTTTACCAGGTAGTAGATGATTCTCCTTTGTCATGGGTCTTCCAAAAGAATCTAGAGCCCTAGTAGCTGGGGATGTTATAGATACTTGACAGATTCTTGTTCCGTATAGATCAGAACAAATGGCCTCTGTGGTCCCTTCCATCATGTAGATTCTGGGATTCTTTTCTTAGGGATCAGGAATAGGTTTACTGGATTCTACTCTAATCAAGAATTCAGACATTTGAGATGCCCCAAAGTCACTCTCCTGCAATAATTGAGGTTTGCACAATCACTTCTGTTATACTCTTTGGTGAACACAAACTAAATTCGCAGTATATTGAAAATTCTTAATTATTTATTAATGCTAAGAAGTTTTCAGTAATTTGTATACTCTTTTCTCCTATCGCCCCCAAAAATAAAGTACCAACCTGATAGCCCAAAGATGTGTGTTGTGAACTCTTAGAGGAAAAAGAATGATCTTTTGCCTCCTTCTGTATCCCAGTGGGAATCCCAGGATAGCGGCTGCCACATAGTAGCAACTCATTGGGTTCCTAGGCTCAGCTGTCACTAACTAGCTACATGACTTTAAACATGTTGCATGCCTGAAGTTTCTCATCAGTAAATAAAAGGATTGAATTAGCTGGTTGCTAAGGCTCCTTCCAGTTCTATCATTTTTCACCATCAGTCAGGCAAAGTAAAATCTTACCAGTTTTAGATCTAACTCTAACCCTTCTTGAGCCTCATTCTGATACTCTTTGAAGTAGAAAAACTTCCACACACATAAGACAAGTTTCCATGGCAGCTAAAATGCTTCTATGGGCCTTGCTATAAAAACTGCAGTGTTTTCAAATATAAGTACAACCCATTATATGATATTTTTCATTTAATCCTCATTAAATATTAGACTCCTCTTTTTCTATAAGCCTATCTCTTTAACTGTTTCATAGGTCTATAGTAATTGATACATTTATTCAATTTCTCAGCAAAATTCCCTGCCTTCTTTTCTTTTTTCTCAAACTTGTGACATAAGACACAGGATCAAAGTCCTTGGTTACAATATGGCTTAAGTTTTTCAATAATGAACTAGTATATATTCCATTGCATTCATCACATTTTTCTTAGGTTTTCTTGTCTATCACGTCGGACACACATTTTTCTGTTCTTGCTTTCTTGAATGTCATCTGGATAATAATCCCTGCCAATGTTTACTTTAAATCCATTATCATTTGTCAGTCATCTGGAGCTGATTCTGTGTTACCATAGTTCCATAATAGGAGACATGATTTAAGTGTACCTAGTGACCCTGTAGTTCTGGCCATTCAGTAGATAAACAATTACCACCATGACAAAATATTTGATTTGACAAATATTTTAAGAACCTACCATGTGCAAGGTACTGTGTAGGTATGGGGAATATACAGGCTGAGTTATCTTCTCTCTCAATTCCCTCTTTGAGGACACTATTACTAAGATTTTCAATAGATGGATAAACAGGTAGACAGACAAGGCAAAAGATCTAAATAAACAGACAGACAAATAGACAGACAGACAGACTTAATTGTGGCATCCTGTTCAAGATTTTTTAGTGGTACTATATTTCCTACACTTAAATTAAAATATATGTTTAACCCAGCCCTCAAAGTATTATGAAATGTGATGCTTCTTTACATTTCCAGCTTTGTATAATACTCTCCTGTTTATAAACTATGCTACAAATAACTATACTAATTGTCTTCTACCACTGTCACCTCTGAACCTTTATACTATCATAAATGCTGTTCATCATACCAAAGATTTACTTTTTCTTCCTTCTACCTTTTTAATTATATATTTTGTGACTGTTTTAAAGTTCACATATATATATGTATATATATGTGTGTGTACATAAATGTATGAATGCATATATAAATGCCATCTCACCTAGGAAGTCTTCCCTGATTCACTAAGGTGGTTAAAAAAAAAGAAAGAAAAAAGCAAGTAGGTGGAACAGTGGAGAACACATCAGCCCTGGAGTCAGAAGAACCTGAGTGCAAATACATCTTCACACACATATTAGCTATGTGACCCTGGGCAAGTCACTTAACCCCAATTTCCTCCCCCCCCCAAATAAAAACAAATGTCTTCTCAGAATTTCATGCACATTTCTGCTGTATTTCTGTAAAATTTTGTATTGCACTTATTTGTATGTGTCATATTCTACATGGTTTATGAAGCAGAGATCATTTCTTATCTAACTTTACATCTCCCTCAAAAACTTAGTATAGTGTTCCAAAAACAGTGAACACAACATGTATGGTTAAATTGACATAATGTGTTTGCAAATATTTGCTGGCCTGTCATATGAAAAAAAAGAATGAAATATCCTGAGTAGTTCTAGAAGGCAGAAATAGGAAAACTGCCTGGTATAAGTAAAAACTATCTAACTAAAAATGAGTTGTCCCCAGGACTCTTTGTGTGGTGTGAATTCTCTATCACTGAAAGTATGCAAAGGCTGGACTTTAAGAACCAATACTGTTTTCAGGGATTGTGTAGGAATTTTTAACTTGGAGTCTGTGACCTTCATATTTTAATAACTGAATTTCAAAACAATTAGCTTCCTTTGTAATCCTGTGAATTTTATGTAATTTATTTAAATTACAAGCAAAGAGACAGTTAAAAGACTTTATCTCAGATATGCAATCCTTGGTCTAAAGGGGATTTCAACATGGGACAAGATTTTAGAATGAATGCTGATATCACTTCCAAATATTCTGTGATCAAACTCAATGTGTAAAGAACTTTCACATATAGCATTAATTTAATTCTTACTCTGTCTTTGTGAAGTGAAACAAATAATACTTCTATTTTATAAATGGGAAAACACAGAAGAGAATGTGATTTTGCCAAGGTCTTATATGCCAAGATAAGAACTAAAATTTGAGTATAAAGACTCTTAGTGCAGTCTTCTCTACCGTAGAAAAATTCCAAAGGCAGGATCCTTCTTTGTTCCAGAAAAGAAAAAGAAAAAAAAATAAACTTAATACTTGTCACCTAGAGGGGGGAAATAAAGAAATTCAAATAGAATCTAAGCAAAGCTTTGGAATTGGCTGTCAACCCAAATAGCTCTGTGGAAGGACAGTTTTCATTTGACTGTATTCTTTCCTGCAGAGTTGAGTGCCTTAACAGGAATAAACTACTTCTTTAGGGACTTGCTTTCATTTGATCAATCCATGCCCAGGCTCTCAGACCAAGGAACAGACTTTAATTGTTAGATGGCTCCAGGGGATCTGGAGTGAAGAGTGACCAAATCTCTGGGGGCTTTATTTACATATCAGTTATGGTCAGTGCTGCTATTTTCTTAGTCTATCCTAGAATTACTAAATTGATTAGAAAGCTGAGACATTAAGAATGAATTTCCATCCCTTATTAGGGGGCACAGTCATAGAACCATGTTATACGTTGTGACTTGTCACTCTTTCTTCCCTTCCTTTCTTTTTCCACCTCCTTAGTTTGGATAGTTAAGAAATCTACTTCTAATTCCTTTTTCTTATACTCAGTTGTACATTTATAACCACTAAGCTATATTTCTTACTGGTCCCAAGGACTATCCCCATTTTACAGATCTGAGAACAAAGGCAAGCTATTATATCCCCAAAGTAAGCCCTATTTATGTCTGAGACTGAAATTTTAATTCTCACATCATCACCAACCATCTGTCACTTTTTAATTAGCACAGTTTGAATGGTTATCACAATGAGCCAAGGCCTTGAGAAATAGTGGTCATCCTAGAATAACCCGTTGTTTCCTATGATGTAACTATAAGCAAGTCAGTGCCAAAAGACATAGAACACAAATCTAGTGGGATCAGAATTATGCTGCCACAGCCTCACTCCTACTCCTCCATCTTCTGAGGAAAGATGAAGAAAGCAGAGGTCAAGATGATAGGAAAATGACCTGGTCTTCAGTGAAACTTTAAAAGAAAATCATGGCAGTAATTGTATGAAACAGTCCATATGCTAAGGATAGAGAGGAGGGTGGAGACAAATGTGTGCCAAGAACTAAGAACTTTGGTATGGTAGGACTACAAATCATTTGACATTTCTACCATTGGCTTTGTGTACAACAACAGTGTTATAACTAGCAGGATACCAACATGTGGTAGTGATGCAGTTTGGGGTTCTGGGAACCCCAATAATACAGTTGCTTGGGAACCCCAAAATGTCAGGGTACAGGTACTTAGAGGAGGTTTTAAGCTCATTCCTAGAAGGAAAGAACTTTCTCTCCCAAGTCAATGCAGTCTCCATGCTCTTGGCCTTCATTATCAGGGCCAGGGTCCCATTAGTATGGTACCCCTCTTCTGGGGCCCTCTTTCCCTCTCAAACCCTGCTGGGGCCAAGGCACCATTCTTTTTTCAGGAATTATGCACACAGTGCATATCTCTTCCCTATTACCTCTTTCCCCATCAAGTATATTTGCTCTAAGCATAGTTATAGCTAATTAAGATCCTGATAATTGATATGGAACATTCAGTAAGTCACTTATCTTATCTATGACTGAGTTTCTTCATTTGACAAATTGAGAAAAGTTTTGCTATGTTTACCACTTATAAGTATAAAATGAGATGATTTATGTAAAGGATTTTGAAAATGTTGAAATTGTTATAAAATATATAGTATAATTTATAGAATTTCAGAGCTAAAAGAACTTTAAAGTTTATCTAGTCCAGCCCTTTTCTCTTACAAATAAGAAAACCAAGGTCTAAAAAGAAGAAAAGAAAAGAAAACTGAGGTCTAGTAAAATCAAGTGACCTGCTCAAGGTCACTCAACTAATTGCTTATTAAATGCTTCAAATGATTCACAATTTCGACCATGTGGATGTTTCCCTTACTGACGCAGATTGCAACCTCTCCACGTCTCCACATCAACCCATTGCTGCATAGGAAACCAAAACACTCTGAAGAACAGTTAGAAGGAGAATTCTAGACTGCTCCTCAAATGATCACCCCTCCCAGTCCCCGAGAGTCCTGGTTTATCCACTGAGGTTGCAAAACTTTTCCAAGAAAACCCTTTCTTACAATGATCTTCTTTCAGTGGTTAAATACTGAGAAAGGAATGAAATAGGATGCCATCAATCAATAAACTTTTATTAAGCATTTGCCCTTTACTAGGCACTATGCTAAGGGCTGGTTTACAAAGACAGACAGACAGGGGTTAGACTTTGCCTTCAGAGAGTTCCGAGTCTAATCATAGAGGTGGCATATACACATTGAGGTATATACAAAACATACAGAAGTCAAAAACAGTCAGGCTATCAAAAGACAGTATTAAGGAAACAAGTGTTCACAATATGCCAGGCACTATGTTAAGCAAATACTCTGCTCCTAGAGTTGTTTTTATTTTCAGTTTCAACATTCATTTCCACAAGATTTTGAGTTACAAATTTTCTCCCGATCTCTCCCCTACCCCCACCCCAATATGGTAAGCATACTGATTACCCCTTTCCCCAGTCTGCCTTCTCTTATATCCCTCCAACCTCTTTAACTCTTTCCCCCTTTCTCTCATCGAGGTCTGGCTTCTGAAAATAGTAGGCAAAAAAAGATCATGTCCCAGAGCACAGGGCGATTTGAGTAGGTTCCTATGTCTTCAAGATGAGAACAATGCCCACAGCAAAGGTAGCATTGCTTAGAAATTGTGGCCTGGAAGGTGAGTGAGAAATATTACCTGAGGGAGTAGGGAATATATAACATCAATTGATGTGAAAACAGATTGTATAGTGCAAAGGGAGAAAGACTCCAAGGAAATACAGGTACAGTATATAAGTTCATGACCTAGGCTCCTAGATGGAAAGATAATGCATGGACTGATAGTGTAGTTTAAAGTGAAAACAGTCCAAGGCAAAAGGCAGGATAGTTATTCAACCAGACCTTTCATAATTTCCAGGACAGAAAACTGGGAGAAAAATTTTATGTGAACCAGCAAGAACAAACATAAAGAGGGAAGACAGGCTGTGGAGTCAAAACCTCTTGACCCCAAAGTTACCCTTGAAGCTTCTAGATAGTCAAGGAGTATTGTTTCTACAAGATATATGTACCTCTTGCCTAACGTTTTGGTGGGACGGCTTATTTCCATTGGGTAGCTAGAACTGTAGGCATTTTCTGTATGTGGCTTTTGCTACATTTAGAAGCAAGCTGATTTCTATACTAACAGCTTCCTGTGAGGGAACATTGCAAAAGGAAGGACCTGGGGACCTCTCCATCTCCCTTGAGGCAATATGGGCTCTCTAGAAATGTTCCTGAATCTTTTGGACTTTTCATTAATTCTTTGCTGTTTTAGACACAAAACATCACATTTCCAATCTAGGTAGAATGTAACCCATAAGGATCAAGGAGACCAAGAATCCAGGTGCAGTATTACAGTCAGTCCAGCACTGATGTCCTAAGAATCAAGGGTCCAAATCTCTAGTTCAGAATGACTTTGGACATGAACTTGGTGAGATAAATGCTACATAGGAAGCTAAATGGTGAACCTAGTCCTTTCCCATACTGAGGTGGTATAGGGGAGATTACTTATTTACCTCCCCACCCCCAGGTATTAGGAGAAATTATATAGTATTGCTTATTTTTGCCATATCTGTGAAGTAATATTTCATTGTAAAAGTCAATTAACATTGAGTGGTTACTAGCCCCTAAGAGGCAGGAAACACAGTCAGTGGGACCTCAAGTTAAGGATAAAGAAAAATGTTCTATGAGAGAGTAGAGGTAGATCCCTACTTGTTACACTTGGTAAACCTGACTAAATGAATATTATACTTGGAGAAAACCAATGAATCCAGACTGTAGTCACCCAAATCAACATCAAAGGAAGTATATGAGATCCTCTGCATTTAAACCTTCTGATTTAAAGAACTGCCCATAGTACATAGGCATATCTTGGGAGAGGGGTGACTTCTTATTTTTATTCCTTTCTTGTTTTTTCTATTAGCTCACTATCCTTATCTGTAAAATATAGAAGCAAAGACAGATGATCAGTACAGGCATTCCCAACTCTATGATCCTTTCTAACTTGAGATGACCTGGTAAAGCCATACCAAACTTTGGCATGGGAAGTCGACACTTATGTCATACTTTCAAGCACCAGATTTACCTTTAAGACACAAGAACACATCAGGGTAGGATTTGAGTGGAAAACACATCAGAAGAGTATTACAGTAAACATTCATACCATACCTTAAGGATAATAAACCAATGTTCTCAAAACAGTCTGAGAAACAAGTATTATGGTCTTCATTTTAAATAGGAGGAAATCAGGGCTCAGAGATTTAGAGTTGCAGAATTCCCAAGTGTCACAAATAAGATTTAGTTACCAGTTCATCAGCTAAAACTAGAAGGGACCAGAGAGGACATCTAATCTGACCACTTCATTTTACCAATGAGGAAACTGAGGCGTGTGCAGGTGAGAGATGTGAAGTTTAAACCCAGGCCCTCCAATTCCAGAGTCAGTGATGATTTCCCTGTATGATGCTGTCTCCTGACAGTGGAATTCAGTAATTCAGATTCCAGGGCTCGTGTGTTTTCCATAGCATTCCATAGGAAACCCCAAAGATTGAAAATAGGTATGAGGATGGAGTAGGGTAATAAGAAATGGAGGAGGAAGAACAGGAAAGGAAGGAAATGCTTAGTTAAATAAAACAGTCTATTATATATTCCTTTCAAATATCTTTACTGGAAATTCTATACATCCCTTGCTGAAGAGAATAAACGATATCAATTGATGGTGAAATCCCCTAATGTTCAATAAAAGCTTCGCAAATGCTCAGCCAGTATTATTCCCCAATCACAGAAAACCAGAAAATCTCTAAAAGCTGCACAGAAGTGAGTTATTTTCTGTTTTTATTATGCCTCCATTTTTCTAACTTGGCCACAAATATCCTAGGGTGAAAATGCATTACCACCCTTACACAGGGAGAGCCAGATCTTCATTTGTTCTTAAAAAGAGTATGCTTACATTTTCTTCCACCAAAAGTTTCTGTTATAGTGCACTTCCTTTTCCTTTAATTCCTTTTGTGTTAACTACCCTCTTCCACCACCACCCCCCAACCCCTTCCCCAGCATGCAAAGACTTCTATACAGTATTGAAGAATAATTTATTCATCCTTGTTGATTTTTCCAGATAACTTCAGTTATACCCTACAAATGCCAAAAGTTTAGCCTAACTATGTATCATACCACTTTATTCGACAGCTGCCCTTCTATCCCTTCCCCTAACTTTCTGAACTGAGCCCTGAGTACTTTGGGGCTGGGGGGGGGGGGGGCAGGGGAATTTCCTGATACTGCTGAGGCATAATGGAGGCAGAAGGATTCCAGTTTGTGTAGGGATAGATGCCAGGACCATGGTGATAAGGTAACTTGCTGAAACAGGCTGCAGAGTCTACTCAGTCTGATCTTTTTATTTCTTCTAGCTTTACTGTGATTTCAATTGACACTTTTTTAAACTTTATTTTGTTATTGATTTTTCTTTCCTCTTCTATTTAATTGGATTGGCTAATGGTATATAATTTCTACTAGTTATTTCAAAGAATCTTCTTTTAGCATTCTTTAAAGCATGAAATTTTCAACAAATACCCATCAAGAAATCACTTTGAATCAAAAGTTGGAGGAGGTACCTAAAATACCTTTGTTTCTTCCAGGCAAGGCACAACAAGAATTACCAATAAGTAAGAGGAGGATGTGGCTTACCATATTATGATATTTGTGACATGCTGAAATCAAAGCTGAATGGGAAGAATATATTTAAAACAGTTAATACCCATGCGGTATGAATCTCAGGGCAGCTAGCTAAGGAGTTTATGATAGCATTTTAGGATCAAATTATTGCCACCAGAAACCCCAGAAGGATTGACCTTAACAAGTTTGCACTTAGTATGCAGGAAACTGGTGGAGACTATGTAACATATCAATATAGAATGTGAGAATTTACCTCCTAACAAAATCCTATCAAAATATGAGTTGGTAATTGGAATTAGACATCAAAAGATCACCATCCTTCATGGAATACCAGATAACAAACCCTCATGCTACAAACACAGTCCTCAAACTATCCCATGGAGATCAACTAATACATTTTACTGGCCAAAGACCAGTACTAGAAGACAAACTGTTGTACAAAAGGGCAACATGACCCTTTCCCAGGGGAAAAAGATAAACAAACTTCGGTGCTTACATACTTAGAAATTGCATTTTTAATAGATGTTACCATACCAAAAGTCAATACTCAAAATCTCCAAGTTACATGAAACAAAAAGCTTTAAAAGTATATAGATTTGGCCAAGAAGAATCAAAATCAAGAGGGAATATAATAAGATGCTGTTGTCCTTTCTGCTAATGCAGTTAGTTATTCCTTGGATGCTTTTAGTCAGCCTATGGAGAATAAGCTAACCTTCTAATTCTTTTACTGAGCCATAGAAAGTAGGTATTTTAGTTGGCTTTTCCATAGTCTGTATTCTGTAGAACATTAACTTGAAAAGGAATTACAGCAAAATAGCAACATGGCCCAGGACTGCTTCTTTTTGAACCCCATTGAAAAATGTAATTATGAAGCAAACAATTGTAATACAAGAATAATAGCAGGATTTCACTTGTCCTCCATCTGTTTCTATGTGAACGGCCATCAAAAAGATGATGAGATAATAATAACTTAAATTTATATAGGCTTTGTATTTATACTAGGTTTACAAAACAGTCCTCATAATTATTTTATAAAAGGGCTAGTACACATGGTCTTCCTTTTACAAGTGAAGAGACTTAGGATGAGAGGTCAGATGACTTACTGGTGGTGACAGAGCTAATAAGATTATAGGAATTTTTTTTGACAATTTTTTTTTTTAGAATTTTTGTAACCCCCTTGAAGAATCCCTGAGGATTAGTAAAATTAGTTAATCTCTGTTTTACTATATTTTGAATCCTCATCCTGCTCCCAATCAAACCAAAGTGTTGCTGCCAAATCATTTGCATATATAGGGCTTAGAAGTATCTGAGGTCTTTACTCTTTTTTCTTGCTAAGTAGGGTCAAGTAAAAACAGGTTAGAATTGAAAAATATTTAAAATTGCTACTGACATATAAACAAAAGAACCCTCTGCTTTTTTCTTTGACCATTCATCTCCATGATGGATATTAGAACTTCCCATTCATTGGATACTAGAATCAGAAATTTACAAACATTGCGGTAGCTAGGTGGCTTAGTGAATAGAGCACCAGCCCTGGTGTCAGGAGGACCTGAGTTCAAATCTGGACTCAGAAACTTAACACTTACTAGCCGTGTGACCTTGGGCAAGTCACTTGACCCCAATTGCCCCACCTTCACCCCTACAAAAAGAAAAAAAAACAAATTACAAAGAAAAATGGAAGCCTAATGAGATAACGTGGTATTTTTCTCCTCTTTATAGCTGAAGGAATGAAACTAGGATCTACAAAATGTTTAATTCTCATTTTTTAAGATATGAAAACTCCTGAAAAATTACTCAGAAGTGGTACAGAGCATGTTATTGACTGAATAAGAAACAATTTTTTAAGGAGTAAAATTGGTCATTGTTGGATTTTTTCTGGATTTCAAGGATGGTGGTAGGAGAATATCCCATGGGTCTATAAGGGACTTATAGAAAAATTGCCATTTACAGTGATGACTTATTTTATTTGCCAAAATAAAAGTTTATTGACAGGAAGAAAATGTTATCACTCCAGAAGACTGAACATCTACATGAAGAGAGTAAATACTTGAAGGTGGCTAGAGCTGAACCAGATTTATATTCCAAATCTAAATCAAGTGACTTGTATAGTCTGAGTGCTATAGAAGATAATGGGTACAAATCAGGAAGGTTTGCAGTAGTGTTAACTTACCATATCAACAGTAGAATAGTTGTACTATGTGTGCAAGATCAGCTTTGCCTCTGGCTGATCAGCACAGAGCAATTGATCAATTCCCAGCATGGATTCAGGCACTGTTCTTGGCTAAGTCTTTCCATTTTTATTCCAGATATATTCAGGTCTACTAAGTATCATTTTTAAACCACATACCTCAAAGATTTTCTGAGTATTACATCAATTATCTTCTCATTTATAGGACTCTGGTTTCTACCAGAAGATTGTCTAACAAAAATTATGAAACTTGTAGATTGGGTAAGCTATAACTCTACCCGGAATAATAGTTGTATTTTCTCCCTAAAATTCAGCACAAATATTCAGCACAAAGTATTATAGAATTTAGAGTGAGAAATCATAGATTATAGCCTAACCTCCTCATTTGAAAGTTGAGAGAATTGAGTCTCAAAGAGGTGTTCCAATCAAAAGTTTCCAAGGCATGTTAGAGATGCTAATCATCTGATTCTTATAACAACCTCATTATATAGGTACTATCATTCTCTATTTTACAGGTGAGGAAACTGAGGCTGAGAAAGGCTAAGTGACTTATTAAAGCTTGAGTAATTTGCTCAGGCTCTCACAACTAGTTTCTGAGACAAGATTTGATCTTGAGTCTTCCTGACCCCAAGTCCAGCACAAAGACCTCTCTCTGCTGCCTCCACAGTCCTCTGGAGTCTAACATTTGACCTCACTTAGCTCCTACCAGAAAACTGGTCCTAATTTCACCTTCTGTACCTAGTTGAGTACCTAATCCAGTGGTTTGCCCTTCATTTTCAAAGAGCACTGATGACAACCGGGGGTGATGTCTTCATGTGAATCGCAGTTAACTGAGGCAGAGTTAAACAGGGTTGTCTGCCTCATTCTCTGTTCTGGAGTCATTAAAGTCCAGTGGTAAGACAAAGGTTAGGATGACTGGTAATGGTCCAGGATGCAGTGGATGACCTTGGAGTCCTCAATGTCTGACCAAGCTCATGGTCATTGGAATAGATTAATCTCATTCATCCCTCCATTCCGCAGGGGTCATGTCTTCACATGCTGGGAGTAGACATCACTGTAACTCACTGATGACTTGGAGGCCTGTTAGTTACCTCAACCTGGTTTAGCCTGTCTACTGAGGGGGTTTATCAGGGAGTGGCTAACTACATCTGCCATAGTTTCTTGGAGCTGTGAGAATTGAGTGCCAGAGAGATACCAAAAATGGATAAGCAACCCTGAAAAGGGCTTAGCAAGCACTCACACCAAAGACTATAGTCTTCTTTCAACTTCTCATACACAGCACCTAATCTAGAACGTCATCTGTAAAGATAGAAGAAATCTTTGATTTATAACTTGAGCAGCTTACCCTCATTGTTGGTCTGCTTTGATTTACAGAAAAAAAAATGTTGCTTATGGAAAAGAAGACACTGTTAGTCAGCCAGTCAGTAAACATTTATTGGGTACTTCCTATGTGCCAGACACTGTGCTAAGCACGGGGCTTATAGAAATGAAAGAAGACAGTCCATACCCTCAAGAAGCTTATGATCTAACAGAAGAAGTTAAACTAGAAAAGGAAGCAGAAAGGAGTATGGGGAACATACCCAAGGAAGGGCACGAAGGTACATATTTGAGCAAGAATCCAACTTTTGCCTCTTTAACAAATTATCATTCAGTTTCCCAGTAGAGACTCCACTTCAAGCCATGTTACCCTTTCCAGTTTTGAACACCTCTAATCATCAGAAAGGTTTTAGTTATTGTGAACTGAAATTTGACTCTGCTCTAATCTAAGCTCTGCTTTAATGAACCAAACAAAGCTTTCTTCATGACAGCCCTTCACATACTTGAAAACTTCTCTTGTCTCCTTAAGTAATAACCAGTGCCCAATGATGCTGAGATTTAAAAGACAGTGAGGTATGGGGAAACAAAAGGCAAGAGAATTTGATGATTAGGTGATCATTGTTGACCTTCTAGAAAACAGTTTCAGTAAAGTGAGGGGAGATAAAGCCAAATTCCAAAAGAGCCGACTAGAGTATCATTTGTAACAGAGTCAACTATTCTAATTTTGCACCCTAAAATTGAGGATTGTAGTTAATTAAATAAAGTATCTTTGGATCTAGATTTCTCCATATTAATGAATATGCAGTATTATATAGGAAATAATACATGATCTAAGGAAAACACTACACTCATAGAATCATAGGATTTTATGTATAGAAGACACCTCATAAATCATTTCTTCCAACCACTTCATTTTACATATAAAGTAACTAAGATGCAATGAAATTAAATATTTTTTCCAAACTCACATACCTAGTTGCTTAGAGATGCAAAATAAAAATCCCAGTCCCTTGAATTTTAGTACTGTGCTCTTTCTACCTTATGACTCAATAACAGCTTCTATTTATATAGCACTTAATGATTATAAAGAACAAAATCATACAGTCTCAGAGTTAGAAGGAACCTCAAAGGTCAGCTGGTTCAATCGATAATCAAGAAAGAATTTGCTTTGCAAAAGCCCTGAAATGTAATCATATAGCCAGTGCATGAAGATCTCCAGTAGTAAGTGGTTCTCTATCCCTATCAGCAACTCACTGAGCTTTTGGTCAGCTATCATTCTTAGAAAATGTTTGCTTTTATTAATAAGAAACCTCTCTCTTGGAAGGAAGCTTTATATGAAGGATGACATTATCTGCATCCAGAGAAAGAACTGATAAATAGAAGTATGCATAGAAAGATTATATATATATAATACACACACATGTATGTATGTATATATTTATATGTATGTGTGTATACACACATATTTGTGTCTAATGATGGTCATGCTAGGATGGGGGGAGGGAAGAAAAAAGAAATGTACATGATAACATGATAATTTTATTATATGTTTAAAAGGAACAGAGAGTTGTACATAATAGATCTGTGGCTTTTTGTGTATTGTTTATTATGCTGTGTTATAGACATGTTTGTTACATTCTATAAATAAAAAATGAAATAAATAAAAATAGAAAAAAATTCCCTGTTTGCAACTTAAAATGATAGAATTGAAAGCCAGGTGATACTTTAAATTTCATTCAAATCTCATTTTATCA
This sequence comes from Petaurus breviceps papuanus, assembly GCF_028583685.1. Lineage (NCBI taxonomy): Eukaryota > Metazoa > Chordata > Mammalia > Diprotodontia > Petauridae > Petaurus > Petaurus breviceps. The sequence continues at coordinate 18,306,724 of NW_027186473.1, forward strand.
ACAATTTTATCTATACACACACTTACAACACACATATGTACATAAGCATACACATGCATGTGCAGATATGTGTACATGCATACACATATCTATATTAGTATGTATATACCTATAAATACCTACATGTACACATACACACATATATATCTTCTTTGATTCTGATAGGAATCCTGTGATAAGGATAGATCAGGTGTTAGCATCCCATTTTATAGATGAGGATAATGAAGCTTGAAAACATTATGTAAATTACCTATGGTTTAACACGTAGTAGAAAGGAGAGGAAAGATTTGAATAAATACTCCTAGACTCCAAGTCCAGCACTCTCTTTTATTGTACCATTGTATCAAGGGGCCAGTTAAATCAAGGCTAATTATTCTTCTATATGACAGTCCTTCAAGGAATTAATAAAGTTATCATATGTTCATTACATCTTTGCTTCTTCTAAAGGCTAAACACCCCCAGTTATTTCCATAGATCCTTGAATTTCAGATTTCTTCACTATCCCAGTAACTCTCCTCTGAATATATTCTAGCTGATCGATGTCTTTTTATCTTAATGTGATATACCAAACCAATTATGAAGTAAACAAGAATGAGTACTGGGGGACCATGTTATACCTTATTTGGGATCTCTGTCAATTCATGCTAAGATTGTATTGAGTATTTTTACTGCCATGTCACACTGCTGACTCACATTGATCTTGAAATCTACTAAAAACCAAGTATTTTTCATAGGAAATAAAGGCTGTTTAGACAACTGGGAAAAATAAATTGTAGTTCAGCAAAGGATGGATTTAACTGACTCCTTAAACTATATGCAACAATAAGCTCCAAATGAATACTTGAAATAAATATAAAAATTCATATCATAAAAAATTTTAAAACAAAGGAGGAAATGTCTTTCCAGTCTATGATAAAGAAGATAATCCTAAACCAAAGAGCCAAGAATTATGTGAATCAATTGCGCAGGGAAGAAGGGATTATAGAAACAGAAGAAAAAAAAGTAAGTTAATTTTGTTCTAGAAGCCTTTTGTTCAAAAAGCTCATCTTATAAATTTGGAAGACAAGACATATAAGAAAGTTGAACTACTGGTCAGATGTTCCAGAAGTAGAGCAATGGAGTTAATGGAAAACCCCAGGAGTCCTTAGGATGAAGGAGCAAATCAGAGGACACAGATCTAGGGAACATGGTAAGACATTTAGATGCAATGACAGCATAGACCGTAAGGTCTGGTAATTCTCAATCTTAATTCAGTTTAATTTAATAAACATTTATTAGGCACTTACTATGTACCATGTACTATGCTAAGCTCTGAGTATACAAATAAGAAAAAGAAAGAGAATATCTGTGTTGATGAAGCTTTCAATCTAATGAGGGAAGACAACACATAAAAGGAAACTGGGAAAGTTTGGGCAGCAGGGGCTAACTAGTCATGGGGAGAGTGTCATCTTATTCTATAAAGTTCAAACCAAGCAAAGCTGCTGATGGGAAGTACGGTGATCTGGAAGTCAAATTCTTGACCTCTGTAAAGCAGAGTTTGGGAAGAGTTTAGTTCTGTACCCTCCAGTCCTACAATTTAATGGAAGAATTATAATTTGTTGTTCCCAAATAATTCAACCAGTGTGAATACCCATGCCATTTTTTTTGCAACCAATATAACCCAGAGGGGTTACAGTCTGGGTAACATGAGGTCAGACAAAGGCATAAGGGTACCTCCACAAGTTCTTCAAACCTAGTCAAACTAGTAGAATCTTACATATGCTTATAGACAGTGGTGTGAGTTTCAGAAAGCATATTGATTTATGATATTACAAATTAACATTATGTTTTACTTTGATTTTATTTTGTTCAACATTTTCCAATTAGACTTTTTCCAATTACATTTTAATATGATTCCTACCAGTATTCTGGAATTTGTGGGACTGCTTGTACCTGTGAAAAGCAAGTATGATTGCTAGTCAATTTTATTTAATCATTGAGGTTTTGTTGTTGTTTTCAAGAGAGGGATCAGTGATTAGGGGAGTATATTGAGAAGTAATGATAATGCTAAAAAGGACATTAATTAAAATAGAAAAAGTCTATAAATATCTCTATTATCTTATACTTATGCAATTGAATTGCAAAATTGGACTTTAGGTTTATTGCCATTAAATTTATACACTCACATTATATGTATATATATATATATATATGTATGTATGTATTAGATTTGGCCCTCTATCCTGTCAAGATCTTTTTCTATCTTCACACTCTCATCCAGTGTATTAGCTAGTCCTCCAATCAACAACCAATATGCATTTATGAATGAATGAAAAGTATGTTTACATTATGCTAAGTGATGGAGAAGCAAATAAAAGCAAGCAATGAATTCCCTGCCCTCGAGGAGGTTACATTTTATAGAGAAGACAAAGCTGAGCTAGAAGGGCAAGTGTTTGGATGGCTAGTTCTGGACAGGAAAATGAAATTTCAATTATTAGAGATCAGAGTCCCAGGGGCAGAGTCCAGTTTCCAGTGAGGGTAAGATGATGATGGCTAAAATAAAAATGGCATCTTTTAGAAATGGTCAGGAAGTGCCTAATGTGTACCTGTGCCCTGGACACTGGTGACATAAATAGAAACAATGAAACAATCTCTACTCTCAAGGAGCATCATTCAATAAGGGGAGTTCTGTGCTATCTGAAAATTTGACAAGCACACTCCATGCCAACTTCCATTCCACCTTGATCATGTTAAACACAATAAAGAGCCAAAGCCAGAGCTTGGGCACTCCTTTAGAAAGCCCCAAGTATAAAACACTTCCTCTCCATTTTTTCATTTCATCTGTACAATAGTCCTATATTTCAAGACACAGAAAATGAAACTGCAACTCAGAAAGTTGAAGAGATTAACTTAAATTCACACTGCTAATAATTAGCAGAATCAGAATTGGAATGTACGTTGCCTGACTCTGAGGTTCGTGTGTTTTCCATTAACACCATGTAGCCTATTACAATGTTCATAAATCTATTTATAGAATATCTATAAAATATGAAAACTGCAGAATTTAAAAACAAGTAGCACTAATAACAAACTTAGAATCTTCAGCATGAATATGAACTACAGATGCAAGAATGAGAAGGAAAGGTAAGTCTGAAAAAAAAGAAATGGGAGACCTTTAAAAACAAGTGCTTTAGAGGAATGATCTTTTGCACTGGGATTAAAACAGTTTCAACCCAACTAATAAGCTCAGATAAATCACCAATGAGCAGCTTGTCTCTACCAGAACCAGAAGGAAGCAGAAACCTATTTCAGCCAACCACTCCAGATGTCCACCCACAGGCATGGAGCCGTTGTCATCAGATGGTATGACCTGGTTGCCAAAGAGAAGTCTTAAAAAGGACCCTGAACAGGAGAAAAAGGGGGCAGTTGATCTTAATGCCATAGAACAGATGGCAACAGAGTGTGTAAAAGATTATGTTCTACCCATTGTGCCAATACTGAAAAAGAAAGAATACAATAATCTATTCCCTTTTATGGTAAGAAAAATTTTGCCATATTTGAACTAGAATATACTCGCAAGTTTATTTTCAATCTAGAACAAAATATTAGTGAGGGAAATAGCAAATCTTCATTTGAATGCCTGTTATTATGAGGCAGAAATACACAGAAATTTTACAAATATATCACATACTAATAATACAATCAGTATTTTTCCACTGCCATACCTTTTCTAGAGATAGTTAGGTGGCTCAATGGATAGATCGCTGTTCCTAGAATCAGGTAGACCTGAGTTCAAATACAGCCTCAGACATTAACCCACTGAGAATTCACTTAACATCTCTCTGCCTTGGTTTCTTCATCTATAAAATGGGGATAATAACAACACTTACCTACCAGTATTAATGTTTGTAAATAATTTAGTACAATAGTTGGCATGTAGTAGGTGATTAATAAATGCCTGCTGCCCTCTTCTCTCTTCCATACATCTTGAATGCTCACTTCCATACTTTCCTCTTAAAATGCTACATATTATTAAAAGTCCTGTTCTGTATCACTTCTTACTTGTAGAAAGTATTCTCTGTAAGAAACGTTCTTTCCTTCTTCACTGTTTGCATAGAAGTTTTCAGTTTTTTAAGCTGTTTTACTTCTGAACATCCTAGGCTTCCTGCTATGGCCACAAGTTACACAGAATCTGCCAACCAGCATCAATTAAGGACTCTATACCTTTGGGAGTGCTCCAAATCAATGAAATCATAGTGCCAGTCCCTATTTCTATCACTAAGTTCTTTTCATAGCATATGCCATGGTGAAAAATTAGTAGAAATCATCCTACCCACTGAAGACAAGCCTCTCTGAAATAAGCTGGGCTAGTCCTTTCCTGTAGATAGAATCAAACCTTTGTAGCTTGGTAGGACCTGGAGGAACTTATTATCTACTATCACAGGCCTCACCACCCCAAGATCATCTATGCTTCATAATGAATCATAGCAAGGAACAGAAATATTTAAGCAAGTGGGATGGGCCATATATGTGAAATCAGGCAACACAAGCTGCTCTTTGAAATAAAAATAAACAAACAATTTCATTCTGGTGATATCACAGAGCTATAAATCTTGGTATGCTGCAACTTCCAAAGAATCAAAAGTATGTGTAACATACTGCCACGCATTACCAACAATAGCTGGAAATTTTAGGTGGAATTTTTTAAGTGTCATATAAGAAATTAATGATCTAGAAGGATGTACCAAAAGCAAGGAATAACAAATTACAATCTGAATGTGTAATTTGTGCCCAAAAGAAGCTAACAAATTTAAAAGGAGCTCTTGTTCCCCTTTTAGGCTCAGACCATCCCCCTCCTTAATAAAGAATTCTTGATTTCCCCATAGTTAATAATGCACTTATAGCCACCTCCTCTCCCTCACCCCAAAAAAATCACTTTGTCTATATTTTGAATCTACTTATCTATGTGTATGTCATGTCTCTGCAAGAAAATATAAATTCCTTGAGCACACAAACTATTCTATTTTGTTTTTTTTTTATCTTCAACATGTGAAAACTACCTGGAACATTGTAAGTGCTTAATAAAGGCTTGTTGTATTGTTCTTACAACCATTTGGTTGTGAATTTAGCAATCAATAAACATTTCAATAATACAAAGAATAAGAAAGATAGCATTAATTCTTAATGGTCCATTTTTGTCATCTATGGAAAATGTTTTATACCATATTGTCCTTGTACAAAATACACATCTCCATTATTTTTTCTTCCTGTTATCAAATTGATCAGAAGGTAAAATAATGTCAATGTTGTTCTAAACAAAACTATATTTGGGAAAAATTTATCTACAGGAGGAAAAATTAAAATGATACCTCCTAAATCTATTACTAATTATTTTTAAGTCATATAAAACTGGTTCCTTGTGCAATTGTCTATCCAAATACAACTACATTGTATTTGTAAGCATTGACTACAAACTGTTAAAAAGGGGGTATGGAATATTAAAATGAAAAGTAGACTGGAGGTCAGAAGGGCTGGACTTAAGATCTTGTTCCATTACTATTATCCAACAACTCAGTCAAGTAACTTACTATCTCTGACAAATAGTTTCTAAATCTTATGAGTTTAACATTATGAAGATCAATTGAGATCATCCATGCAAAGCATATATTAATAATATAGCAGAACAGAAATAATAGGGTGGATAAATGATTGGGAAGCTGTCAAGTCAGGAAGACTGGGTTCAAGTTCTACTTCTGAAGCAAACCTAGTTGTGCCATCACATATAAGCGACGATCTCTGAATACCCCCAGGAAACCATCTAAGATTGTATTTGGCATATAAGTTACCAATCTGCATCAGTTGAGGTCTATTACTAACCCACACCCCAAAGTGATTAAAGAAAGCAAAAATCAATCATGAAAGAACCCACAAAATATGTATTAATAGTTCATTCTGATGTATCAAAGAACTGAAAGGAATGGGAATACTGATCTATTGGGGAATAGCTGAACATAATGTAATGTAATCTTATTGAACAATAAAAAAATATGAAAAAAAAGTTTCACACAACCTGGGAAGACTTGTAGAAATTGATGCAAAGTGATGACCCAGTAGAAAAATTTATATGGTAACAATAAAATGGTAAGGAATATAGCTTTGAAGTACTGAAGAAGTAGGATCCATGTAATGATCAATCACAACTCCAGAGGAGAAGTGATAACGCAGATTGCCCACCTCCTTACAGAAGAGTGACAGGTTCAGAGTGCAGCATAAGATATATATATATATATATATATATATATATATATATATATATATATATATATATATATATATTTGTGATGGCGAACATTTTTCATGCATTCATTATTCTTGTTACAAAATATGAATTTGTGTATACAAAATGTGAGCCAAGGGGTGGCTAGGTGGCTCAGTGAATAGAGCACCAGCCCTGGAGTCAGGAGGACCTGAGTTCAAATCTGGCCTCAGACATTTAACACAAAAACTAGCTGTGTGACCTTGGACAGGTCACTTAACCCTAACTGCCCTCCAAAAAAATGATCCAAATAGTAGGCATACCCAATATATAACTGAGATTTTCTTTTAATGAGAGGAGGTTGGATCATTTCAATTTAGACCATTTAATTAAAAAATTCATTTAGAAGCTATCTTTTTTTCAACTGTGAAATCAGTTTGATAGTCGTAACTAAAGGTTCAATTATAAATAATGGACTTGATAGATGAAAATTAGAAATGAACTCTCGAACTTTCAAGACTAGTTCTAAATTTTACAAGATTGAACACTAAGATTGGTCAACAAATATAGTTAGAATATTAACTTAAATTACTCTTTTGATAATTCAATATTTCAAGTATTAAAAGACTGATTTATTCATCCAAAGTACATGGAAGAAGTTTTCACACTGTTCTTCCCAATACGAGTGGGCTTTTATTTCTAGGAGGTGAAGACTGTGTGAGAGGGCAAGAAATCTGAAATCCAAAATTAATTCTATTTAACATTTTTTATCAGTCTTTTGATCATCTTGAATCTGTTGTATATACAATTTCAGATATTTAGCTGATCCATTCTCAGTGTCTATTACTGAAAAGGAATGAAAGACAACTTGCAATAAGAAAGTAGCAAAACAGTCTGAAATTCTAAGGGATTCATTTCAAAAGTAGGAAAGCTTCTAATTGTGTAACCCTGTCCTGGTGTATAGGACTGGCTATGTCAGCTCTATCTGAAAGTGGCCATGTTGATTTTCACAATCCATTGGGAATAATTAAAACATTGGGAAAAGTTCTCTCTGAATATTTTATTGGTTATCAGTGGCTTGGCAGGAACCATTTGGTTTTCAATTTGAGTTTTGTCCTAGAAGTCTCCATTAGGACATATGGTGGATTCAAATGGTGGTAATTTCCAAGCTAAAAAGTAACCAATATTTTGTATCATCTAAAGCTTCTCTTAGAATCAAATGAATTAAAGCAGATGCCACAATGGTATATAGCCAGTAGAATCCAAGTATGTATAAACAAAATGTTTACTGGGCAATTATTGTCATTTTTGGGGGGTTTTGGTACATTTTTGTTTACTTCACACTTTTACAAAATCCTGTTAGATGGCAAAGTACTAGTTGCCATTAATTAATTTATAGTTTTAATATTTCTGTTCCTATTAACTTTGCCATATTTCCACTTTTTCTCTTTACTATGTTGAAGCAGAACTGGCTACAAATCATTATTCAACAAAATTCATCCACTCAAATTGATAATTATTCATAAATTCATAAAATTCAGTTTTTTAAGAGTTGTCTTTTCTGGCAGACAGTATTCTAGTAGGATAACCACAGAAAGAAGGCAGATAACTAAATAACTAAAACAATAAATGAATGAATGAAACAAATAAATAGATAAATATATACAAGTATCTGTGCATAAACCTATGTACATAGGTATATACATAGCCATATACATACATGTGTGCATATTTTTATTTCTCTGTGAACACATACATATGTGTAAAGTGGAAGTAATTGCAGAAGGAATGTGCCATTGAATCACAGAGAACATGGAAGGGGGTAAAATTTAAGAAATCATATAAGGTAGGAAGGGATTGGGTGGTGAAGGATTCAAAAAACCAAATAGAAGATTCTTCTTTGGTTATGGAGGAATAGGAAGCCACTAGAGTTGAATGACTGACCTGAACTCCAGGAAAATCACGTTGGCTGTTAAGCAAAAGAGGACTGGAGTGCAGAGAGACTTGGATAGGGAGATTAGCCAGCCAACTCTTGAAACAGTCCAGGAATGATGTAATGAGGGCCTATAGCAGAGTAGTTGTTGTGTTGAAAGAGAGAAGGGAATGCATACAAGAGAAATTACAAAAGATAGAATCTACAGGACACAGCCACAAAATGGATGTGAGGGATGAGAGAGTATAGGGAATTGAGGAAGACACCTAAATTCCATTACTGGTGACTGGTAGTATAGAGGTACCCTTGAGAGTAATAAATAAGTTCAGAAGATGGGGGGATTTGGAAAGAAAGAAAATTAGTTTAGTTCTGGACATGCTGCATTTAAGATATCTATGGGACATTCCAATTGACTGACAGAAACTGTTCTCTCAAAAGTCACCTCCTAATTGCCAAACACAGTGACATTTCTTCAGCCTCCCTTCTCCTTGACTTCTCTGCTATACAAATCACCAACCACTGCCCATCTCCACCCTCACCTTTCTGAATGCTTTCTCCTCCCCATCCTCAAAGTGGCATTTCATTCTTCAAGTTTTCTTCCTTCCTCTTTAACTTCTTGCTTCTCTGGCTCTTCTCACAATGGCACTTATTCATGGGGAATGTTGTCCATTGTTGTGTTTGTTTCATAAATGTTGTCTTAAGGGGCAGCTAGGTGGCGCAGTGGGTAAGAGCGCCGGCCCCGGAGTCAGAAGGACCCAGGATCAGTTCCAGCCTCAGATACTTATACTCACAGAAAATAACTGGCTGTGTAACCTTGGGCAAGTTATTTAACCCCAATTGCTTTAAATAAATGTTGTCTCATTTTGTATTCATTGCAATCATGAGAGGTAGTTATTATTACTATCTCTACTTTATAGATGAGCAAATTGAGGCTGATAGATCTTAAGTGAATTGGTGAGGTCCACACAATAAGTATGTGAGGCCATATTTTAACTCAATTCTTCCTAAGCATCCTAGCCATGATAACATCTAGCTGCCGTGTGTAGGTGGTGTGCATGTGTGCATATATACACCAAATATCTCACACACTTGTGCATATTATAATATATGTATATATATATATATATATATGTGTGTGTATATATATATACACTGTGTATATACACACATACATAAACCTGTATATATGTACATATGGTATGCAACATATCTTTATTCCTTCTCAGACATATATTCTTTATGTTATACAAAAATCAATATTAATCATTTCAGTAATATATTATTACATTAACTTATCCATTTAAGCAGCATTTTATAGTATGGCAATGCATCATACATAATATGTATTATTGGCATATTATTATTCTATATATGTCATATCATTTTCTTAGACTATAAGAAAGTTTTTTGGTTTCATTTTTCCTGAACTTTGAATGTCATGTAGCACCTAGCTCAGTGTTTGACACATAGCAGATATTTAATAAATTCTTGTTAGATTTCATAGTGCCTATTGAAATATGATGAATGAAGACCATTTTTTCTTTCTGGATAAGGATCAAGCTTGCACAAGTCTCCCTTCTTCCATAAAGGCAGGATGATAATTTGGCATGTTCTGCAGAGAATTTTAAATCAGAGCACTTGACTGAAATCCCCTTATGAAATAGTTCTATAATGCTAATCCCTGAACCACAGCCCCATACCAGTATGTATAGTCCCAGACCATTTCTGAAAAGTGACAGAGAAAACCCTACAGTTAAACAGGTCTCATCATTCACAGCATCTCATCAGTGAAGGTCCTGGTCCAAGCCAGATGCAGTTCTGAATAAGTAGTGTAAGAATAAGTAAGAGGATTCGGCTGATGTGATCCCAGGCAAGAACTCTAACTAGTAATTGAGGACTGCTGCATTCTCTACCATCTGTAGTCTCCATGTGGTCCCAGAGAATAGATGGCACAATTGGGCCCTTAAGCATGCATTAATCAATGCTGTTCCATGTTCTGTTGTGATTTACCAGTGTTATAAAAGTGACAGGAGAAAATAATGGCATTAAAAGTGCTAGTTTTCAAGGGAAATGTAAAGCCAGAATTATGTAAAGTACTACTTTGGACTTGTTAGTGGGGCTTATTTTTTCCCCAAGTAATATTAATGTAAATTAATGTTTTGTCCATGTTATTTAAATCTTTTATCCCGGGCATGAGAGATTTTATTCATTTATTCATTGCTTCTGCTTTCTTCTCTCACTCCTCTCTCTTCCCTGCCAGGCTCCATCCTCTGGCCTAGACATGGTCAGCACAACCCATTACACGTAATGTATATAATCCTTCATCCTCAGCTTCTATTACCAAACTCAACTGCACATGTTCTGATTGTTACAAAAGTGGGTTGGGATTTTTTTTAAGAGTCATATTACATGGTTGTCAGGAGGTAAAGGCAGATTAAAAAGGAAATAGTTCCCTCACCCCTCTCATGGCCTCCCATATAAATAATCATTTCTCTGCTAAACTCCAGTACTTGGGACTTCTCATATATACCCAGAATGTAAAAGCTCACAATAACTGAAATTTTACTCGGGAATCCGCTAGCAGCAACTGCTCCCACTTGAGCTATTCAAAACTAACTACAATTATTAGCCAGTTTATTATACTTCAGGCAGAGCTGTGAGAAGCCTACTTTCTACTGGAAACTAGAAAGGGAAAACCTCACTGAGGTTGTTTTCCCTTCCATCTTTTTCTTCATACCAAGGTAGCCTGGCTCAAACACTCATTCCTGTTTAAAACATCCCATCTATAGCCTAACCCCCTGGATGAGTAGATTATTACTTTGAAATATTCAAGAGGGAGGGGAGAATGGACCTGAAAGAACACAGTGACGCAGAGCCTTTTTGTTTGCTTTTTTAAGTGTCCTGATTTGGTTTGCTATTGAGTATGCATACTTATAAACCTTAGTAAGTGAAGCTTATTACAAGAGTCTTGTTCCCTTATGCTATAGGGTTTTTTTTCCCTAGTTGTCAAGGCATTGAACATAACACAGTCCTGCTTGAGTGATGTTTGTGTGTGTTCTAATGAAGGTAAAAACTGAAATTTTCTGAGCCTCTGGATCTAAGTGCCAAAAAAAGAGCTTACATTTCTTTCCCAAGAAGGGACAAGCAGAGACTTAGACCCAACCACAGGAAGAGCAGGAAAGATGATTTTCTAACTTAAGACTTCAGAAAGGTTGTTGGGGTTTTGAGTCCAGGTGCAGGCTATTACCCAGTATCTGGCAAAGAAATATAGGATCTTAGACTGATTATTTACAAACTGGTACAGGTGGTGGCACAAAATATGTTCTGGAATAAAGATGTTAGAAAGCAGAAAAATAGCAGCTCTCACAAAACAGGGTTTTCCTCCAAAATTTACTTCAGTTTAAAATGTATAGGGTTTTTTTAACATAAAAAAATTGAGTTCCAAATTCTCTCCTTCCCTCCAGTCTCTCCCCCACCCACTGTGAAAGGAAGCAATATGATTCCCATTATACATGGGAAATCATGCAAAACACATTTCCCTATTAGCCATGTGGGGGGAAAAAAAGCAAAAACAAGTCGAGTAAGAAAATTATACTACAATTTTCACTTAGAATTCATCAGTTCTTTGGAGTTGGATAGCAATTTTTGTCATGAGTTCTTCTGAATTTTCTTGGATTATTGTATTAATCAAAGTAGCTGTCTTTCACAGTTGATTGTGAGTAATATTATTGTTACTTTATACAATGATCACCTGGTTCTGTTACCTCCACTTTACATCAGTTCATGTAGGTCTTCCCAGGTTTTTTTTTTTCTGAAACCACCCACCTCATGATCTCTTACAATACAATAGTGTTCCATCACAATTATATACAACTCGTTCAGTCATTCCCCAATTGATGAGTAATGTCTCATTTTCTAATTCTTTGTCATCACAAAAAGAGCTATTATAAATATTTTGTGTATATATAGGTACTTTTCCTTCTTTGATTACTTTGAGATACAGACCTTAATACAGTATTGGTATTATTGGGTCAAAGGGTAGACACAATTTTATAATACTTTGGGCATAGTTCCAAACTGTTTGCCAGAATTGTTGGACCAGTTCATAACTCCACCAATAGTTCATGAGTGTGCCTATTTTCACTCATCCCCTTCAGCATTTTCCATTTCTTATAGGTATGAAGTGGTATCTCAGTTATTTTAAATTGCATTTGTCTACTAAATATTGATTTAGAACATTTTTTAATATGACCATAGATAGCTTTGATTTCTTCTTTTGAACACTGCCTTTTCATATACCTTGTTCATTTAACAATTGGGGAAGGACTCTTTTTTTTTTCTACAAATTTCCCTATATATTTGAGAAATGTAACTTCCCTATATACTTGAGAAATGAGGCCTTTATCAGAAAAACTTTCTGTATTGTTTTCATATTCATTGCCTGTGGTAACCTTTTATTAAAAGGTAGTTTTCATGATTATTTCTTTTAATTAGATCAATTTTTGCTTCTGCCTTGTCTGAAATCATGATTGTTCTTTCTGTTTCAACTGAAGCATAATAGATTCTACTCTAGCATCTTATTTTAACTCTGTGTGTGTTTCTGTTTCAAGAGTATATCTTATAAACAATATATTGTTATATTTTGGTTTCTAATCAATTCTGCTATCTGCTTCTGCTTTTTAGATGAGTTCATCTCATTCACAATCACAGTGATGATTTTTATTAATTGTGTATTTCCCTCCATCCTATTTTCTTCTATTCATCCTTTTCTCTTTTTACTAGGCTGTTAATTCTCTCTTCATAATTTTCTTGCATCGTTCTCATTTATTTTTCCAGCTTTTCCTCTACCACTTTTATCTCTTTCTTTAATTCTTCTGGGAAATCCTATTGGACTTGTATCCAATTAATATTTTACTTTGAGGTTTGGGTTGTAGTTGTTTTTACATCGTCTTCTTCTGAGTTTGTGTCTTGATCTTGCTGCCACCTTAGTAGATTTTTAAGAACAAATTCTTTTCTTGTTACTATTTTTTTCTTGCCTATTTTTTGACTTTGAACTCTTTGTTAAAGTTGGGTTCTGTTCATCTGGGGGTATGGAGGAAGTATCTCAATTTTCAGACTTTTTTGAGCGGCTACTTTCAGAACTAGTTCTAGGGGTGTGTAAGTTTTGGGTGCTTCTAACATGGCATGCTATGGAGAGAGGTGTGGTCACAGCTCTCCTGGTCTAGATTTGTGTCTTTATGCAGGAAGTTTCACTGTCCTATACAATTGCAAATGTTGGTACTCTTCTTGGTGCTGGGACAGTGAACACATTCCCTGCTCTCCAGCAGTCACAAATGCTAGCACTCCTCTATGCTTTGGAAACTGTAACAAAGACCCCTGTTTCATTGTAACTACCCATACCCTTCCACCCACCCTGAAACTGAGACTCAGAACTTCATATGGGCAATAGAGCTGCCAAAGTCTACCAGGCCATGGACCCAGTACCAGCAAAGGGTTCTTTGTATTTTTTTTTTTTTACCAGTCATCCAACTACCTAACAGTACCTGGTCTGGAAAAAATCTCTCATCCCACCCTTTGGTTGGTTCTGTCACTCAAGTTTGATTTGAGGAATTATCTTAAAGTTGTTTGGAGAGGAATATTGAAAGAGTTTGGTTGGACTGTTGCCTCTATTCTGCCATCTGAGTAGATTGGCTCCTTTCATTCTGCTTCACTTTTAAACACAATTATTCATTATCAAAAACTAAGTCTCTTGATTAAAAGCAGTATATATTAAGCATCAATTTAGAATCATGGGATCATAGATCTAGGAGCAGAATAGACCTTACCCTTGACTATGACTGGATCATTTTATGAATTTGGAAACTGAGTCCCAGAGGGACTAAGGCTACATGTGGAGCAAGTGTCAGAGCTAAAATTTGAATGACTTTGTTATCAATACACTTTCTACTCCATGTGCCATTTATTCTAATATGGGTTGTTGGGATTTAAGTTCTTTTAATTGACAGTTTTTCATTTTCTGTGACTTGTACTTTCTGTGTCTGACTGTGTTCCACCAGAGCCACACAGAATAAGACACGGTTTTCTTTTGTGTTTGGAGCTAGTTATCTCAGCCTCCACCACATCTTCTCTACGCATCCTGAATTCCTTTGGATGTCCTTAAAAAATTATAGGTTCCCATATGCACACTGTGATGATTGACTTTCTCTGACTTTGTCCTTCTTTGGGAAAGGAATAGAGCAGAAAGAGGCCAGAGTTTGAAGTCAGGAGGCCTGTCACTTAACTCCATGTGTGATTTTTAACAAGTCACAGCTTCATTGGACCTCAGTTTTCTCATCTGTAAAATGGGAAGGCTGTACTAGCTCAGCACAATACCTGGCACATAATAAATGCTTAATAAATTATTCCTCACTTAACTAGGTAACCTTTAAAGTCTCTTCCAGCTTTAAATCTTTAATCTTATAGTTTTAAATGGCAATATATGTATTTGTATGTATGTGAGTGTGTATGTGGGTAATATCATTGTGTATGTTATATGGTATATATTCTCTATAGTATATGGAGTGTGTATGTACATAATATATATACACATATAGATATGCCCAACTATCTATATTTATCTGTACTTATATCTATATATCTATACCTATATCTTGGCTAGATATCGTCTGTATAGACAACAATGGAATTATTATCACTCTTACTCTAAACATTATGCTTACATTCATATAACCTAAGATTATATTGGCACTTTAAGCAACCACTTGTACTCTCACATTCAATCAGTAAGCATTTATTGAGCCCTTGCTTAGTGTCAAGCATGTACTGGTGATATAAACATGGTAATGGAAACAGTGACTTCGGTTAGAAAATGGGGAGTGCTTTGAGTCATTGAGGATACTAGGGCAATGTTTTGGCTGATGTGAAGAACAAAAAAATGATTTTATCTTCATTAGATTAGTACTGGAACTCTATGTACTTGAGTACCTAACTCAACAAGATGAACTAACTTTGTTTAGCAGAGATTCAATTAGTAACGATTTTCACTTCAGATGGTTTAGAAGATAGAAGTGACAGACAAGATAAGTTAGTTCTTAACTGGAAAATGTTGCTACTTATTAAATTAATTTCCAGCTGAGAAATTTTAATTGATTTTGAATAGATTCTATGGTTCAAAGACTGTCATGTCACCCCATTTTTAAAAGCAGCACTACTCAATCAGTCTGCTTGTCATCTGGATGAAGAAAGAAAGACCACAAAACTATAATGTGATAGAGAGGAAATAGTGCTACATCTGGAATCAAGGAATAGATTCAAAAATTGACTCTGCCATGTAAAGTCACTTAATTTTCTGAACCTCAATTTCCTCATCCGTAAAATAAAGGATTAAACTAGATAATTTCTAAAGTACTTTCTAGTTCTAAATTTATCATTCTTATGGTTTTCTCTCCTGCAAAAAACTAATTAAATTTCATATTAACAATTTATTGAGGGGTAGCTAGGTGGTACAGTGGATAGAGCACCAGCCTCAAGTCAGGAGAACCTGAATTCAAATGTGGCCTCAGACACTCGACATTTAATAGTTGTGTGACCCTCAGCAAGTCACTTAACCCCAATTACCTCAAAAATTATTGCATGTAGTAGATCTTCATTGAATTGAAGTGAAATAGAAGTAAATATATATTTAGGAGGTAGTCAGCTGCCAGGAGGCAGCTGGTAGCACAATGTATAGATTGGTGGGCCTGGAGTCAAGAAGACATCTTCCTGCATTCAAATCCAGCCTTAGACACTAGTTGTATGACCCTGGTAAGGTCATTTAAAACTGCCTCAGTTTCCCCATCTTTAACATAAGTTGGTGAAGAAAATGGCAAACCTTTCTAGGATCTTTGCCAAGAAAACCCCAAATGGGGTCACAAAGAGTTGAACATAACTGAAAAACAACTGAGCAACATATATTTAGGAATTTTAAAAATAGTTATTTGGCAAATACAACACAAAATCTACAAAGCATTTTCCTCACAATAATATCTTACTAGAAGTGTCTAAGAGATTTACTCAAAGGTACACATGGAGTAAATATCAGAACCAGGACTCAAACCCAGATCTCCTGACTCCAAATTCAACATTCAATGTAATTTGTCCCACTAGATACAAATATGACCAGGGCTTTATAGTTATTCCTTATGCATTTCTTTCATTCTTAAACAGAGTTCTTTTTTCCCTCATCAAAATCTTGAGACTTTTCCAGCTGGCAATGACATCAGTAATGCAGATGCCTGTATGCAATGGAACCTTTCAACACTACCATGAGTACTGACTATCTCCCACTCAGAAACATGCAGGCTTTCCATGTGAGATCAAAGGAGATGAAAGCATGAGAACTGTGTTCATATGCCATGTTTTATGATACTGTAGTTAAAAAAAAAATCAAGACCTGCTCCTGAAAGCATGCCAATCAGGAAGCAAAGGGAGCCTTAACAAATTGAGTTAATGACATAATCTTAAAGAAAAAAAAATGCAACTCCTCATTTTATTTTTGTTTTTCTTTTTCTTGCATGGAGCATATGTGACACTGTAGATTATCCCAAATAAACCTGATTAGTAAGTCATTATATAAGAAATTAAAAGTTGATAATAAAGATTTTAGGAATTAAAAAAAATTCCATTATATCACTTAACAATATTAAGCACAACTACCATCAGATACAATACACATTATTTCCACATCTGCTCTGATGAAGATTAGAAATTATTTCTACTTATATGTTTTCCTGCTGCCACATTTTCTTCCTATCCCTTTGGAAAATACTGTAACGGGGTTTGGCTCTAACTGGATTTCGTCAGAGAATGCTGCATATTTAAAATTTCAGCCTACAAATATTTCACCTGAACATATTTTCTGGAGTATTCTGTGAGAAATGCAAATCAAAAATCATGGATACAAACACACCAACAGGAAAGAAATATATGTATCAGAGTCCACTGACCCTTGCTACCAGCCTAAATCTCTAAAGCTTTATTGTAATTAATGTGTTAATGTTTTTCAGTATCTCTGAAGGGATAAATGCAACATAAGAAACATTAATTAGCATGAAAAGGAAAGGTGGTGAGCTCCTCCTTTCCAATTTGAAATTGTTCATATAGAATGAGGAACGAATCCATTTAATATTCCTGTTTCATTTTTTCTAACAGCTACATTCTTCAGATTTTGAAGGTGATTTGTTCTTAATTTGCAAATGTTGCATCTGTTTTTGTAAATTAGTGTTCTAATAATAATGTAAAAGAATGAAAAAAATAGTCGTTTTAACCCAAATTACAGGCTGATTGTGAGTGTTTGTTCTCTGGGTCATTAAAATATTACAATTAATTCCATCTTTAAATACTTGATGGCAATTAAAAACTATTTCATAGGTTCCATTTTCTCAGCAATACAGACATTTTCCCCACAACATACATTAGATAGGAATAGCATTAAATTATTTTTAAAAGGTTTCTTTACAGGAATGCATTTTCAATAACTCATTGCAAAGATACAGTAAATAAGCTATAATAACTTGACACATGTTTCTGTTAGTTGGGAAAAAAAACATAAAAGAAAGAGAGCAGTTGGCATGAAATTTAGAATTTTACAATTTTTAATTAGGGAATAAAGTCATTTTTTAAATAGTGTGTGAGATTATATCTAAAAATAAGGTGTAGTTAATCCAATAGCTAAGAAATATAAAAAATGGCCTTGATTCAATACAAGATGTTCTTTCATAAACCTAATGTTATATTGGGAGAAGATTTTGACATTTTTTGTGTCACGATGGTAGAGATACAACAGGAACCCTTTTCTTAAAGAGAAAATCATGACCTTCTAGTGGGGAAAATCTCTTGGACGTGTTGAACTAATCCAAACATGATGACACCCTGAAGTGCCTATTTCCTTAATGGGGGTCCAACAAGCATACTTGAAAAGCTATAATTGAAAACAATATGTAAAAGTGGCTTGTATAAGTAGCATATTATTCTAGATGAAAGGCATCAAACACCCAGCCTGGAAAATTCCTTGGTAAGCAGATTAAAACTTAATTGGAAAACATTTAACCAAATTTAAAATTCTGTAACAAAACATAGATAATCTTATTATGTGTTTTTATATTTAGTTTTATTATGTGTTTTTTAAAGTCGGTGTGTCACAACAAAGGTCCTAATTTATGATTGAGTGATTTTGTTTCTATTTGATTTTGATACCACTAGTATATCAATCAATTAACCAATAACATTTTAAAGCACCTCCTATGTGCCAGGCACTGTACTAAGCACTGGTGTTACAAAAAAAGAGGCAAAAGACAAACTCTAGGGGTGGCTAGGTGGCACAGTGAATAGAGCACTGGCCCTGGAGTCAGGAGGACCTGAGTTCAAATCCGGCCTCAGACACTTAACACAAAAACTAGCCGTGTGACGTTGGGCAAGTCATTTAACCCCAACTGCCCTCCAAAAAAGAAAAAAAAAGACAAACTCTGCCTCAAGGAGCTTACAATCTAAAACATACAAAATATACATACAAAAAACCCTACATATGTAATAAATAGGATGTCATTAATGGAGGGAAGGCACTGGAATTGTGAGGAGTTAGGGAAAGATTCCAGTAAAATGTGGGATTGTAAAAGAAGCAAGATAGGTCAGGAGTAGTCAGAGTGGAGGAGGAGAGTGTTCCAGGCATGGAGAATGGGATTACAAGAGAATGCATGGAGCAGTAAAGAAATGGAGTGTCTTGTTTGGAGAACAGCCAGAAGGTCAATATAATTAGCATATCTGTCTAGGAGTAAGGTGAAAGAAGACTAGAAAGGTCAGAAGTTATGAAGAGCTTTGAATGCCAAACAGAGCATTCTGCATTTGATCCTAGCAGCAATTGGAAGCCACTAGAGTTTATTGAGTAAGAGGGTGATATGATCAGACCTGCACATTAGGAAAATCATTTTTTAATGGCTGGAGAATGGATTGTAGTGGGGAGAGATCTGAGGAAGGCAGACCCACCGGTAGGCTATTTCAAGAGCCCAGAAATGAGATGATGTGGCCCTCAACAAGACTGGAAGCAGAGTCAGAGGAGAGAAGGGGGTATATTTGAGAAAGTCTGCAAGTGTAAAATTGATGGGCTTTGGCAACAGATTAGATATGAAGAAGGGTGGGTAAGGTGAAAGATAGTGAGGGTATCCAGGAGGACTCCAATATAGAAAACCTAAGAATCTGGGAGGAAGGTGTTGCTCTCTATAGTAATAGGGAAGGTAGGAAGGAGGGAGAAATCCCATCCCCAGCATGGAAGAGACAAACATTTGAGAATGAAAAGAAATCAAAGAGCTGGATATCAAGGGAGGCAATCTGTTGGAATGGGATGAGAAGTAGAGGCATTAAACTTTATAAGGAGTAAGACCACTTCATCATGTGAGACAGGTGAATGCAGAAAGAATTTAAGTGGGAAGGGATAAAGAAGAGGGGAGAAGAGGGAATTTATGGAGAACAGCCTCATTTTTTTTCTAGAAAATGTGAGACAAGGTTCTCATCTGAGAGAATGGCAGTGAGGTTTGATGAGGCATGGAAAGGTTTGGCAGAATCAATGTAGAGAGTGGGATAATGAATTAATAAAATAAACCTAGAGCACTGCTGTCAAATTCAAACAGAAAATGATCCCTTCCACTAGCATATTGACTTAGCAATCCAAAAATTATATTGTCTATGTTTTATTACGTTTTATTTATTGTAATATGTCATAATTTAATATATTATAGTTCATATTATATATGATAATATACTATGATATATAATAGTATTTAGTATATATAACAGTGGTATATATAATATATAGTAAAATATAATACTATAACATATAATGTATAATAAAATATATAATGTATATATTCTAATGTACTTATAATTATAATATAATATCAAATATTTCCCTATAACATCTTAATCTGGTTCTGGGCACACTCAAGAGTCTTGAAATTAGGAAGGATAAAGAATTTGACATGTCTTTTCAAGAGGACACCCTAAATTTCTATTTATGAAAAGGAAAAAAAAATATTGCCACCACCAAACTAAAGTTATTTGAACCTTCATTGGTTAGTCCCTAGATTAGAAATATACACAAGCATTTCAAGGTTACTACTTATGCATTTAAGAATCAAATATTTAGAAGAAAGGGGTTTTTTGGATTTCAAATGCCTTAAAATATTAGATCATTTCGTTGTAGTATTAATATTATTTCTCAGTTCCATATAGGGCTTAAACCTTAAAATGAGCTTCTTTAAGAATTCTGTGAGAGAGATCATGCAAATAAGATTTTGCTCATTTTAAAGATAATGAAAGTGAGATTCTGAGAAAGTCAATCCAATTCAAAAAAGCATTCGTTAAGCACAGACTGAATGCAAAGCCTCATGCAAGGTGATGGGGTGCAAAGAGAGATTGAAATGACTTTTAAATGAAAAGTTAAGAAATTTGTATCTTCTCCTGGAAGCAATAGGAGGCCTCTAAAGGTTCTTGAATAGAAGAACAGCATGCTCCAGTTTGAGCTTTCATAATGTTGTTTTGGCAGCCACGTGGATGAAAGTCTGGAGGGGGGAGAAACTGGGAGCTCAGTAACTTAGCAGGCTGTTCAATAGGCTGTGAGGAGAGAGAAGACAGATTTGAAAGATGTCAAGATTAAATCAACAAACCCTAACAACTGATTGAAGGGAGCCTAGACAAGTGGGGCAGGGCTGTGGAGTTAGGAAAGGAAAGAACGAGAGCTGACCTTGAGAATCTAAATTTGGGTGATCAGAAGGATTTTAGTGCCCTCAACAGAAATAGGGAAGTTTGGAAGATGAATGGATCTGGAGGAAAAATGATAAATTCTGTTTTGAATACAATATGTTTGAGAAGTGGGTAGGACATCCTGTTGTTAAGCCTCAACTATTTAATAGTCACGGTGGTAAGCTAAATTAAGGAAAAAAGATGCAAAATAAAGCCCCCTGTCTTCAAGAAGCTCATAGTCTAATGGGTGAAGGCAGCAGTATCCAAAATCCAGAAAGTAATTAGTGATTCAGGACTGGACTTTATGAAAAATATGAGTGGTAAATAGGTATATGGTAGAGTCACATGCTTAGACATGCTAAGAAAAATGAAGAATCTCATGGGAGCTATTGAGATCACCATAACACAAAGTATGGATAAATAAAAGAAAAGAAGCCAGTACAGAGTCTTTGGGCACACTCAGGGTTAAAATATAGGACATAGATGAAAGTCCAGCAAAAAACAAAAATACAAAGAAGATGATGTCACACATGCTAGAGAGAATAGGAGGTGGTTAACAATGTCAAATAATTCAGGCAGGGCAAGAAAGATGAGAACTGAGAAAAAGCCATCGGATTTAACAATTAAGTAATCAATGGTGAAAAGCTTTCACAGGAACAAAATCAATGCATATAGGATAAGAATGGAAACAACCAAATGAATAGTATCAAATATCTCTGATAAAAGTCTGATACATAAGTTTTTTCAAATAATTAGCATAGCTATATAGAAGCCATTCCTTATAATACATGTGGTCAAAGGAAATGAATAGTTTTCAAATTAAGATTTGTAAATTATCAATAACTATATACAACGCTACAAATCACTGAAAATGTAAATTAAAACAGATACGACAGTTCATCTCATACCCAGAAAATTGGCAAAGATAGTGAAAGACAGAAATGGTCAATGCTGAAGGAACAGAAGATAGGCATTTGGATACACTGTTTCTAGAGGCATGCATTGATCTACCATTTTGGAAAATAACTAGAAATTATTCTGGGAAAGCAATTAATTTTTTTATACTTTTTTTTTTACCCAGAACTATTGTGAGTAGACACTCAGAGCAGATCAAAGACAGAAAGATCTAGTGTATATGAACCTTTTTTATAGAAGCATCTTTTGTGGTAGCAAAAACAAAACGAGACAAGACCTAGCAAAAAAAGTAAATGTTCACTAATTGGGGATAGCAAGAAAAAAACAAAAGTGATATATCACTCAAACAACAAGAATTTATTTATCTATGTTCCAGGCACTGTTAGGTACTGAGGATACAAGGTTCGAGAGAAAAAAGCAATCTCTGGTTTCAAGATTATATCATAAGAAGATTGTGAAATATTATTTGATGTCCTTTGACATACCTGTACAATTGTTAGAACTATATCCAAAGGACTTGCGCATACAAAAATGTTTAAAGAAGCTCTTTGTGTGATAATTTAAAAGGTTTGTGTCACTCCATGGTACTCATGCCACCACCATTGGAGTAGAGCTTTATTGGCATCTCCATCAAAAGGAGATTGCTTAATGCTCCTTCGAAAGAGTTCATTCATTTACTTATTTCTTGGCTGGACTGTGTGGGCTGTCAAGCCACCAATTTTGTCCTTATCACATTAAGGAGAAAAACTAATCTCAAGACAACAAGTAAATTAAAAATCAGCCACATCTACTCAATTATGTTCTTTTTGGTCTAAGAAAGGTCAGTAATTGGAGTAGACCACTTGATCATTCTGTTTAACTGACTGGCAAATCTTACCACTGACCACTAAGTGACAGCCAGAAGTAAGGTAAAATTGTTCATAGGAAATCTGATTGTGTTTAAGCAGACACATTTTTTATTTGTGTTGTACAAAAAGAAAATTACTCAGACTTTGCTGAACATGTACTCAGCTTATATATAATTTAGCTTCCTTCAAGATTACTTTATTTTATTTTAAATTGATGGATATTTACTTTACATTTATTGAATAATGCATTTTTTTATATCATGTTCAAGTATATACTTCCCCCAGACACTACCCAGTAGGACATCTTCTGTAAGAAAGATTTAAAAACAGTGAAAACAATATGCTAATAAGATCAAATATCAAATTTATAATTTCTGAGAGAAAATTCAATATTCCATTTCCATATTTCCCCACCTCTGCAATGAAGGGAGAAAGATACATTTTCTCAACTTTTCTCTAGTAATAGGCTTGCTCTTTATAATTACACAGTATTGTGTTTTGTTGTATTGTTCTCTCAATTTTAGTTGTTGAAGTCATTGTATATACTGCTTTCTGGTTATGCTATTTCACTCTGCATCAGTTCATATAAATCTCATAGTCTCTAAATTCTTCATAGACATTGCTTTTTGTCATTATATTAATACACCACATTTTAAAAATCAATTCTCAAGTTGATGAGCACTCTTCTATTTCTCGTTCTTTGTTATTTCAAATAGCAATGCAATGAATACTTTGGTACATAGAGAATTCTTCATTATGACTTTATTGTCCAAGGAGTATATAACTTGATACAATCCTTCTAAACTAAAGCGTAAGTTATTCCAGTTACTTCTCAGCATAATTCTAAATTTCTTTCCAGAAGGGTATAACCAATGAACAATTCTAAGAACAGTGTATTTGTGGGCCTGTCTATCCATAGCCTCTTTGACATTAAGTGTTGTTACCTTTTATGAATTTGACAGTTTTCTGGGCAGGAAGTGACACCTTAGAGTTATTTTAATTTGCATTTCTCTTCTTATTAGCAACTTAGAGCAATTTCACATTTATTTTCAAAAGTTAGTGAATGACATATTAGACTTCTTTCCATTAAGATCACTGATATCTTATGCCCATGGAACGTAAAGTAGGGGATGGGCACCATGAATAATATGTATATAGATATAAGAACTTTTATTATTTAAATGACCTTATATTTTGGCTGACAGTAGAATTATAAAAAGCATAGGTTTATAACTGACAGGTGCAAGCTATCTTCCCCTTTATAAGGCAATCTCCTAAATGGCAGGGACTCCTTCACTTTCATCTTTAAAACCTCAGCACCTTGGGGGTGGCCAGGTAGCACAGCAAGTAAGAGCACCAGCACCAGTGTCGGGATGACTTGGGGATCGAATCCAGGCTCAGACACTTAGCACCCACCCAGAAACACCTGGCCGTGTAACCTTGAGCAAGTTACTTAATCCCAATTGCTTAAAAAAAAAACAGCACCTTGAACAGTGTCTGGCATATAGTAAGCAATTAAAAAAATATTTGTGGATTGTCAGATTAATATAAGTCATATAGCCCAACCCCTTCATTTTATAAATGAATTTTTAAAATTAATTTGTGTTATATCTTTAGTGATGCTTTTAACCATGCATTAATACTTTTTTATAATATGATATAATATAAAACATCAACCTAATGGCTCTCTAATTTTAAAATATATGGCATGGTGCAGACATAATACTTATTACTTTTCAAGTATGAGACTCTAGTTATTAAAATATTCACTTTCTCCATTCAGAAAAAAATTATATGTAATCTGCTACTTATTATCATCAAATTATATTTGGTCAGCAATACTGAAGGTCACTTAAATGTTACAAATTTTTGCTCTTCTTTCCAATTCCTGACCTATGATCTCCTAATTATCCTATTTTTTTCATCTATGAAATGACAGTAAGGAAAACTTATAGAAACTTGAAATAGTTTCAAAAACTCATTTGACATACAAACATTCTACTTATCCCACTAAACATGCCATATTGCTGCTAATATTTCCTAATGATTCAATTCCCTTATTTCTTCTTCTGTTCCCCATATCACTAGGGTAAGAAAACACAAGCTTTGTCACAACCTTTCCCCTAAAAACAGATTCAGAAGAGAACCAAACCAAAATGAAAGCAAAAAATTGTGAAGCAAAGTGATTATTTTTAAAACAAACTATATAATCTCATCCATACACTCAAATTCCTTGAGGTATTTGGGTCACTAATTTTTTTTAAGGTTTTTATTGTCTCCTTATTGTACTCTTCATAAAAGAAAAACAATCCCAATCATTACTTTAATGTAATCATATTTATTTAAGCAATTCTGCAGTATCAACATCTTAGCCTAATGTAGGCACACTGACACATCTTTCTCCTGCCAATGATAATTCCTTGTAACCCACAATTAGACTAACAAACAAAATAAAAGCTTCAACAGGCCATTAAAAAGGAAGACAGTGCTACAGGAGGAACAATCTCTAATTTGGAATGGACTTGGCACTACTTAAGCCCCATCAGTGGTCTATTGGCTTGAAAGATAAAAGCCACATTAAAAGTTTTAAATAAATGTGCACACTGCACAATCTAGTCTTTGGTGGAAAGCTAACCTGTGTAAGCCCTTTAATAATATAATTAAGAATTCAACAATGCCACTGTATGTAATTCACAGTTCCAAAATGTCTACAGCTCTGATTTTGACCTTTCAAAACCCCATTAAGCTATGTAAATACAGAGCAAAGGAATGTGTACTGTGCATAAACAGTTTGCTAATGTCAACTAGACAGGACACACTGACTCCTTCTTGTCCCTAGTGCTTAGAAGAGCAGTGCTCGGGCATTAACATGGCTTTTCTATTGATTTGTCTATGACAGATCTACCATGGAACTCGTGTTGTGGCCTTTTTTGTTCAATGTGAAATCAGAGAGTGAAACTGCCTTGTACCTTCCTGAAATCGAAGACAGGGGTTCTAAACAAGGAGGAAAAGACATTAAAAGAGAAAGAAACATTTTCAAAAACTGAGAGAGAAAAGGCCAGAATCCCACAGAAAGGGAACTCCAGGCTTTTAAAGCTGGACTGAATCATATTTACTTGCCTGGTTATGTTATTTCCCTCCAAATTCAACTAAGCCCTGGGCTGGGCATTAGAGATACAAATGAAACTCTAAAAATAGCTCCTGTTTTCAAAGAGTTTACATTCTACTAATAGAGTCAACACTTAAACATGTTTGCTTGAAGTTTTAAAAGTGATTCCACTTCTACAATAGCATTTTGTTCTCATAGCAACCCTGTGAGAAAGCCAGGTCAAGTAATGGTATCCCTACTTTATAGATTAAAAAAAAAATGAGTCCAAGAGAGGTTGCCTAAAGGCAAGTCCAATGCCTCTGCATTGATGCTGATGCTAAGATGTCATTTTGGTCCTTTTCAAGGACAAAGGACAAAAAGCAACCCTAAGCAGTGGAACTGTTACTAGAAATTAGATCTCTTCTTTCCCAGTTACCTGATTTTTTTTCCATATTCAAAGTTATCTCCAATCCTATGAGATGGTGCATTTTAAGTATTTTGTAAGCTTTGAAACCAACATAAATGACAGCTATTATGGGGCAGCTGGGTGGTACAGTGGATAGATTGCCAGACCTAGAGTCAGGAAGACCTGAGTTTAAATCTCTCCTCAGACACTTAGCAATTGTGTGACCATGCACAAGTCATTTAACTCTGTTTGCCTCAGTTTCCTCATCTGTAAAATGAGCTGGAGAAGGAAATGACAAACCACTCCAATATCTTTACCACAAAAAAAAACAACAAATATGGTTGTAAAAAGTTAGAAACAACTGAATAAAAGTCTTTCCTATAATTATTATTAGTCCATAACACAATTTTCGTAGTATTATCTTAAACTGCATGTGAATATGATGAAAAAAGACAATATTTGTAAAGTGCTTACCCTAGGGTCTAAAATATAGTAGTCACTATATAAATGCTTATGCTTTTCATAATCCCCACTTCCAACAGCATGTAGCCAAACTCATCTACTTTAACTGTCGCCTGAATATAACCTTTCTGTGTACATCATTTTAAATACACAATTAGTAGATACTGATCAGCTTAAGTTGTTCATGATATTTGAAAATAATATTCTTGCTCAAGTATAGTCTTTAACAACTTAGTTTTGTTTTGGTTCGAAGCCATTAGGACATGGTGAATCACTCATATCCATTTGGACTATATACCTGGATGGTACCAAAGTTTCTAGTTTTAGTGATATTACATATTTAACTTTTTGCCTATAATAATCTCATTTGTAATATGTTGCATCTTCCTCACACATATCATGAAACTTTCCATTTTAGGAAAATGTCTAGTCTTCAGAAAATTATGGAAAAATGTTAATAATGCAAATTAATTATAAGTGCATCTTGTGTATATATATATACACATGTACATACAAAAATATATATGATTTTTTCCCCAAAGAACCAGTTGTGAAGTTAAATATTTATTAGAACACTCCTGCCTTTAGGTGACCCTCAACGTTAATTCTGCAGAGTCTGTGGCCAGTCATTACACATTTATTGCACTTAGTATATGTCAAATACTGTGCTGTGTTGGGGATACAAAAAGACAAAAGATAGTTCCTTCAAGTTTACTATTAATGGGGCAAAATAACCTACAAAAAGGATGGGTAGGGAATATGCATTTATACAGTTCATACCACCTGTCAAGTAATGAACCAAGCACTTCACTTTACAAATTTGATCTCATTTGATATTCACAAAAACACCTGTGAGGTAGGTGCTATGATTATCTTCATTTTACAGGGAGGAACTTGAGACAAATAAAAGTTAAGTGACTTGTAAAGAGTCATACAACTAGTAAGTGTCTGAGACTGGATTTCAACTCTTGTCTTCTTTACTCTAGGACCATTGTTTTATGTTGAAAAGCAGAAAATGGGAGGAAAAAGGTGTCCAACACAAGGGCATGATAGAGAAATCCAGAGGAGCATAGCTGTGTAGAAAATGAAGAGATAGCTACCTGCATTTCCCCTTAAAAGGGGGTTCTTAGGAAGAGAGCTTTCTTCCCCCCTCCAATTAGAGGTAGGAAGGAGACCCAGGAGTAGAGGGTATTCTATAACTAAGAACCATACAGAGTCATTGGAATAGTCTTTTTTGTTCATGTTTTAGAAAGACGCTAGTGGCTATGGTTATTAAGGGCTCACTAGGGAGATGATGCCCAAAAAATTATGATGATCTGATGATGATCTGGTCAAAATGAAAAGAGAGAGAAAAGCAATGAATCACCTGTGTGCCCATTAGTACCCACAAAATGTTAAGAGATCCAGAGCCAGACCCTCATCAAAGTTTAGTGAATCCTCTGTGCCATAAATATGGTGCTTCATAGACAAGTATTGTATAGAGCAACCAGGAGCTGATGGGTTACTTCTCTCTTACCAGAGGGAGTACCCACATTGATCACGGATCCCAAAGTGTTGGTGTATCTATAATGGCCATCATAATAAGAGAAAAGAGGGGGAGAGGGGTGGGAAAAGCATTTTTCCTTGCTTTTTTGATGTGTTTTTTTAGGGGGGAAGACAAGGCATTTGGGGTTAATTGACTTGCCCAAGGTCACACAACTAGTAAGTGTAAGTGTCTGAGGCCAAATTTGAACTCAGGTCCTCCTGACTCCAGGGCTGGTGCTCTATTCACTGCACCACCTAGCCACCCCTGAGAAATGCATTTTTATAGGCTTAGTATAGCATAGTAGGTGCTGCATAAAGTGTTTTCCCAAGTTCCTGGATAAGGAATACCTCTGGCAGTTTTTTTTGTTTTTTCAAGGAGACAACCCCAGATGTTGTATTTGTAACTTACTGGTGTAAGGCAATTTTTTCTGTAATCTAACCCAATAATATACTCAGTTAAAGAAGAAAGGAAGAGGAATAAAATGGATTCCCCCCCATCTTTTCAGGACACAAGTTTACCATTTTCAAAGTCAGAACGAAAGAAAGAATAGATGAAAAGGCAAAGGAGAAGGGAATAGTACTCTTTATACTATGCTTTATTAGCAAAGTAAAACAGAACCAGGTTCAATTCTATAACTTACCTAATAGGACTACATTTCTTATGTCCATCCTTACCTTTTTAATCCGGCATAAGCACTGCCGGATGAGGTAGCATGGTATTCAAATCTGCCTTCCACTTTTTACAAATCAAAGGCATCTTGTGAGTATACTGTTTAATTGTTTGGTTGGTTTTGGTTTTCCCCTGCTTTTCTTCTTTTCTTTGTTTCTCTCCAAGTTGGCGACAGGGGACATTGCCAATGTCAACAAAACCAAGAATAAACACAAGGGTTAATAATCAAGGTAATTTTTAAGGGGGGAAGTTTGCCAAAATGATATCTATTCCCCTATCACCTCATTTTTCCTGCTCATTTCATCTCTTCTCTGTCCTTCCTCCCCTCCTCTACCATTGGATTCTACTATTTCTTTCCCACCTTCCACTGTACACATTATACACAAAGCTTAAATTTTCTTTCTTTTCTTTTTCTTTCCTTTTTTTTTTTTTGCTTTTTGGAGGGGAGGAGGGTAGGGCAATCAGGGTTAAGTGACTTGCCCAAGG
>NW_027186473.1:18341061-18383426 GCF_028583685.1 Petaurus breviceps papuanus
GGCAGTGTGATTTTACATTAATAAATTCTTCTGATCCACAGCTGGTAAGGGGAGCAATATTAGCACCTGCCTCCCAGGGCTATTGCACTTACCAGTGAGGTAATGTGGGGAAAACAATTTACAAACCTAAAGTCACAAAATAAATGTGAACTGGTGCATGATTCTTTTTACCTAAAAAATCTTAGCCTTTCTTTCTTTTTTAAATATATTTTTGTTTATTTTTCTCAAATATTTCTCAATTACAATCAAAATAATTTTATAATAATCTTTTTTTTAATCTGATTTCCAAACATTCGTTCTTCATCCTGCCCCTCTCCTATCCTTCTTTTTTAAAGCAATTGGGGTTAAGTAACTTGCTCAAGGTTACATGGCCAGTTATTTCTGGGTGTGGTGCTGAGTATCTGAGCCCAGATTTGATCCAGGTCATCCCGACACTGGAGCCGGTGCTCTTACTGGCTGAGCCACCTGGCCGCCCCGCCTCTCCTATCCTTGAGAAGGCAAACAATTTTATACTGTTTATTGATGGGAAGTCATGCAAAACATTTCCATATTTGCCATGTAGCAAAAGAAAACATAGGAAAAAACCAACAAGAAAAATAAAGTTTAAAAAGTTATGCCTAAATCTGTATTCAGAGTTCATTAGCTCTCTCTCGAGGTAGGTAACACTTTCAGTTCCTTTGGAATTGTCTTGGATCATTGTCTTGATCAGACTAGCTACATCTTTCAGTTAATTATCCTTGCAATAGTGCTGTTACTGTGTACAATCTTCTGTAAAAAAAATCCTCTGGTTTCCTACTTTCCTTCTAATTTTAGCTGCATTAGTTTAGTTTGTGCAAAAGCTTTTTAATTTCATGTAATCAAAATCATTTACTTTATTTCCCATACATAATTTTCTCTATCTCTTGTTTGGTCATAGACTTTTCCTTTCTACTGAACCATCAATCTATTTCTTAGCCAGTACCAGATTGCTTTGCTACTTACTTCTTTGTAATGTAGTTTGAAATCTGTAACTGCTAGGCTACCTTCCTTCATTTTTTTTTTTAATTTTTTTTCCTTGGAATAAAACAGGAAAAAGAGCAAGTCAAAGTTGCTCTGCAAATT
The DNA here is from genome assembly GCF_028583685.1 of Petaurus breviceps papuanus. Lineage (NCBI taxonomy): Eukaryota > Metazoa > Chordata > Mammalia > Diprotodontia > Petauridae > Petaurus > Petaurus breviceps. The sequence goes on from NW_027186473.1 coordinate 18,342,163, forward strand.
AGCAATGAGTGGGCCTATAAGGTATTATTGTATGTCCAGCCTACATGAGATTTCTCAATAAAAAAAAAAAACCTTTTTTATTATTTCAAAGAAAAAAATAAGTAATATGGGGAGCCTTGAATGCAAGAACGATGAACTTATAGTTTAAAAAATAAATAATATGAAATATTGATAGCCCTCCCTTCTAAAGTCACTTTCCAGTCACTCTGTTAATATCTTGCATGTATCTAGATATTTATATGTTGTCTTCTCCATTAGAATGTAAACTCCTTGATGGCTGAAATTGATTTTTGCATTTCTATGTTTTTTTAGTGCTTAACACAGTGGAACATAGTAAGAGTAGTCAATAAATAGTTGTTGATTAATAAGGAGCCATTCTAGATTACTGAGGAAAGGAGTCAAGCAAGAAAGATGTCTTAATAAGATTACCAGCAAGACAAACTGAAGTGGATACTGGAATCAAGGAGAACAGTTGAAGAGGCTAGATAGGAAATGAAGACTTGAGTTAGAAGGTATAGTAAAAGGAAAATTGGAAAAATAAGTGTTTTATTTATTAATTGGATATGAAGGATAAAATAGAGGAAGGAATTAAAATAAAACCAGTTTCTAATGGTGCTGCTGATAAAGATGGAACGTTTGAAAAGATGTTGTTTTTAGTAGAAAATACTGAGTTTAGTTAGGAGCATAGAAGGATGTCTTTGTGAAGGGCTCCAGAGAGACTACCCAAAATCAGGACTAAGTTTTGCTTTGAAGAGAGAATGAGGAGAGGAGAAAAGTTGAAAGTCTTTTTCTCATCCATGCCCAGATGGGAATTTCAGGTAGTCATCCCCTGGGATGAAAAGGAAGAAATAAACTGAATCATTTCTGATATAAGTGAAGGGCAAAACTTCTTCAGATTTCCCCTTGCTAATAGTAGCATAAATATTTAAAATGAGCATTTCTGAGAGTTGTCAATGGCCTGAATAATTATTATAATTAACCATGCATCTGTCTATTTTTGCATGTCTATTGTATATATTTGAGTCCTGTTTGGTTTTCATCATAGAACTATTTTCAGCCAGTAAAGGATCTTGTGAATATGTTGATTTTTTGCACTCAACTTGTAAAATAAAATAATTTAAAGAGTTTTAGTAATATGTTTCACCTTACTCAACTTTCCTGGCCCACTGAGAACTTTGACTTTCTTCATTAGACTGTGAGTGTCTTGAGCATAAAGGTCACCTTTTGCTTTTCTTTATATGCCCAAATACTTTATACAATGTCTGACACATAGGAGGTGCTCAATAAAAGCTAATTGACTACTGATTGACTGTAGAAGGTCGTTTCCTAGGGAGTACTTCCAAACATGCAATATTTATCACAAGTCATAGAGGAATAACCTTTTGAGATGATACCCCAACCTAACAATCCTCTTGCATTCCTTGAGGGGGAGGGAAACTGTGCTATGTAATATTAGTCATTTTACTGGGCAGAAATCTTAGAAAAAAAGTGTAATAATTTTTTTCAGACACCATTGTCTCAGGAAGGCCCTCCTGCCTCAGAGCTAGTGGCTCCTATCCCTTATAAGAATAACAAGACAGCAGTTCCCTATTTCCCTGAGAGTATGCAGAGTAGCTCTGCTGAATCAAGACCAATGCCATGAAAGTATATTTCTCATGAAAGTAGCCATTGTAACCTATATAAATAAATAGCAAAGTATGTGATCCTCTTTTGAGACCAGAAAATGTCATGGAAGGGGTGGCCAGGTGGCTCAGCAAGTAAGAGCACCGGTCCCAGTGTTGGGATGACCTGGGGATGGAATCCGGGCTCAGACACTTAGCACCTACCCAGAAACACCTGGCCATATAACCTTGAGCAAGTTACTTAACCCCGAATGCTTTCAAAAAAATAAAAGAAAATGTCATGGAAAGCAACAACATCACTTCATCGATCCACTGGATTTTTTTTCTCCCCTCTTAGATTGTGAGTTTCTTGAGGGAACTGTCATATCTATATCTACCTATATTTATATAAAATATATACATATTATTACATATATTATGTATGTAGGCATATATGTGTGCATATGTGTATGTGTGCATATCTATATCTATCTCTTTCCAGTACTTAGCAAAGCACCTGAAACAGAGTAGGCACTTAATATTTCCTGAATGACTACCACCTAAATGAAGATAATTAAGCTTCTACAAGGATCAATAAAACACAAAACAATTAAAGGAAATCTGTTCATTTTGTCATGCCTCCATAAGTATTTAAATTATTAAAACATCAAAAAGTTTAAAGGACTAAAAGCAGAAATGCCCAATTTTGTCTTTGTTTTTTCTTAGAAAACTTTTAATGTTGAGTTAGAATGCAAACAAAAAATAATAGAAAGTCTAAGACATGATGCTAATAAATATAGCACCATTATCACAAACTTCAAAGTTGAAGTGTGATCTTATAAGCACAGTCCCTTCTATCTCTTGTTCTTAAATACCTGATTTCCCTTTAGCATCATTTAGAAATGGGGCAAATAGACTCAGTTCACTAGGCTTATGCTATTTTGCCCTTATTGACATTATTGCTGAAAATGGGGTTTATCTAGAAAATATGACCACGAGGCTATGCTGAGGCTTTTTGTTTGGTTAGAAGTTGTATTCATCATTACTGATAAAGACATTTAGTTGCTAACAATAACCATTCATTAGCCTTCATAAAATTGAAATTTGCAGTTTGTTTCACATCCAACAGGTTTATGTAAAATATGTTTCAGTTAGCACCAGGAGATAATAATAGGACTGGTTTTTAAATAATCTTATAGGAAATGAATTCTAGTGTTGTCTTATTTAAATCTTTCCCTAGGCAGAAGAAATTTGAATATAGAATTAAAGAATCTCATAATAGGGAGGGACCAAAGACACTCAGTCCATCCCTGAACAAGAATCTCCTCTACCACATATCCATCATATTGACAAAGACCACACATGATGACCTCTGGTAAATGAAACTGAGTACCTCCTCCCTCCCAAATTTCCACTTTGGGATAGTTCTACTTTTTAAGTTTTTTTTTTTTAATATCAAACCTAAATGTCTTCCTTTTTGGGGAAACCTGTGAATCTGGTGCCAAACAACAAATCTCTTCTCTCCTTCACTCGATAGCCCTTCAAACACTTGAGGAAATTGATCATGTTATCGCTAAATATCCTCTTGTTTATTGTCATATTTGTTGTTGTATTTGCTGCTGTGGGTTATCCAATGTTACTTATACCTGGTTTTGTTCCTTTCACAACAGTGTCAGATTAGTCTATTATCCCTGTCAGAAAAGGAAAAAAAGGTGAACCTGATATGTCCTCTTGCTAATGAAGCCATTCTGGCTCTTGGTTATCACTGCTTCATTTGAGAGATGTTTACCACCCTTAAAAAATATATTACAGAATTTTGCCAAAAATCAGCAAAGCCCATTGGCCTAAAATCTGCAAAATCCATTTTCTTCCCCCTTTTTTATTTTTGGAAATTAAGAACATCTGTTCTTTTCCAATCCAGTTCATCAGTTTTCAAAGATCATTTACATTATCCCAAAGAACTGTCAGGGGTGATTATTAAGTACCTGAGGATTTAATTCATTTGGGAGAGGTGACAAACTCATCAAGGACTGGAGGCGCTATCTTATCTCCTTCCTTATCAACCTATTAGCTATTTTTATTCTCTCCTTTCCAGTCCAAAAATCATTATCCTGGTCAGATAAAAGCAAAACAAAAGAACGGTTAAAATACATTGCTTTCTCTCTGGTCTTTGCTGTTACAATCTCAACCACCCCAAAGAGTGGTCTTGTCCCATCTTTGATGCTCTCCTTTTCTTCATATAGTTAAAATAAACATTTAAATGTATTTTAATGTCTTTTTAAAAAATTGTCCTTAGGTTGTCTAGACAGTCTTAGTCCTTCCTTAGCTTTAGCAGTAATTATACTCTTATTGCAGGACTTTAAAAAATTTTTGTATTCATCTTCCATTGTTGGATTTTGCTTTCTTCTTCTGATCACATTTTTTTTTTTTTTTTCAACCTCACTCCTTCAACTACCTCCTCAACCAGCTGCTTTCCAACAAGCTTCAGGTCCACAATAAGCAAGGAGAATTAGACTATGTGTCAGATTTTGGGCATATAAATGCAAAATTGAAAAGATTTTGCCCTCGGGGCAGCTAGGTGGGGTAATGAATAGAGCACAGGCCCTGGGGTCAGAAGGACCTGAGTTCAAATTAGGCTTCAGACATTTAATATTTACTAGCTGTGTGTCCTTGGGCAAGTCATTTAATCCCAACTTCCCTGCCTTTCCCCCCCTCAAAAATGCAAAAAAAAAAAAATAGATTTTACTCTGAAGGAACAACATTCTCTAGGGTAGGGAGAAAAAGAAAATACATACAAAGTGAATACAATGTAGTTGAAGGTTTTTGTTTTGGGGTGGTTTCTTGGTGAGGGGGGAGATGAACAAACACTTAGAAAGATCAGCTTTGCTACTATACTTTAAAAGTCATGTGACCTTTCCATGTGACTTGCAGCTGAAGCCTTTTGTATATGTTGTTTCAACATTACAATGTGAGGTACTTAACTAAGGTATGTATTACTACATTCTATTTGTAACCCAAGATTTAGCATAGTGCTTGGTACATAGTAATCACCTAATAAATATTTTTTTCTACTCATTTATCCATTTATTCACTTATTCATTCAGTTATTATTTTAAATGCATTATGTTACAGTTGACTTTGAACTGTACTTTCAGTATAACTTTGGATTCCAAGATGTATAGGTAAGGGTACTGGGGACAGCCCACCCCAAGGCACAGAGCCAAGAGATACAACTTCATGGATAGAGGACAGGAAGTAGTTTACATATAGCACAGAATGAATGTGAGATAGTCATGTGAAATCAGTCTGGAAAGATAGATGGGGGAAAGATTGTGAAGTGTTTCATATGATGAAACCACAAGAATTGGTAACTGATTAGATATAAAGGGTGAAAGAGGGAGAAGAGTTAGGAATCATTCTGGGCCTATGAACCTATGGACAAAATACAGAAGTTCTGAACAGTTTAAGCAAAAAGATAATGAGTTCCATTTTGGACACATTTAGATTTGAAAGATAAAGTTATCACTAACAAGAAATAACTGGATATTCCTCTGGTAGAGAGACCCCAAATAAATGATGATGATTCTTCTTCTTCTTCTTCTTCTTCTTCTTCTTCTTCTTCTTCTTCTTCTTCTTCTCCTTCTCCTTCTTCCTCTTCTTCCTCCTTCTTTTTTTTTTATCTTCATCATCATCATCTATGATTTAGTAGCTAAGGCCTGGCAGCTAGGTGGCTCAGTGGATAAAATCCTAAGTCTGCTACAGTCAGGAAGATCTGAGTTTAAATTCAGTTTCAGAAACTCACAAATTGTGTGACCCTGTGGAAGCCACTTGTCCTCTGCCTTAATCCATGGAAGAAAGAAATGGTAAATCACTTTCGTATCTTTACCAACCAAACCCCATATGGGGTCATGAAGAGTTGGACACAACTGAATGACTGAACAACAAACTAAGTTGGCACCTGGAGGTTAACTGACTTATCTAAGGTCACACAACTAATGAGTGTCAGACACAGGGTTTGAAGTCAAGTGTTTCTAAAAACAAATCCAATGCCTTAGTTACAATTCCATGCTTGCTCTTCAATAATAATATAACCATGATAATAAGAATCACCTCCTCAAAGTCTGGCCCATCATGCATATAATGGGTGTGTGAGTTTAAAACTATAGATTTGCCAGGAAAAAAAAAAGTGATGTATTGCAGTAATTTAAAACGTTCTCCCTCAGAAGGCCTAAAAGAACCTGAAACAATGATAAATTAGACTCTGGTAATGCTACTATTGGATAAGCACTTCAGTAACCATGATGCAACTGCTTCTTTTATTTTTATTTTCTTTTTGGAGGGGGAAAGGCAGGGCAATTGGGGTTAAGTGACTTTTCCAAGATCACACGGCTAGTAAATGTTGTGTCTGAGGCCGGATTTGAACTCAGGTCATCCTGATTCCAGGACTGGTGCTCTATTCACTGTGCCACCTAGCCACCCTTACAGGCAACTGCTTCCAAAAGTGAAAGAAATAGATATATTTAATCCAAGATCATGGTGATTAACTTTACACAGAAGATAGTGGAGATGGATGGATGGATGCAAGCAAGGAAGGGAGGAAGAAAGGAAGGAAGGAAGGAAGGAAGGAAGGAAGGAAGGAAGGAAGGAAGGAAGGAAGGAAAGAAGGAAGCCTTTATTAAAGCTTACCATGTATCACGCCCCATGCTAAGCATAGCACTATAAATATAAATAAAAAGAAAGTCCATAAAAAAGCCCATAAGAAAGATTATATTCTAATGGAGGAGAGGAAATATACATAAGGAAGCTAAAATGTAAGGGGGTGAGGCAGATGAATATATTCAGTGCAGGAGCATGGTTTTGAAGTTCAGAAGTCAGAAATAGGAATGGAAGGGCCCTATAACCATCGATACTCCTGTTAGAATGAGTCAGTTCAAATGGCATAAACCACTAAGGCAGACAAAACACAAGTGCACAATGAAATGGACTGAAGACAAGAATGTCTTCTTTATGTGTCAGTAGTATATAATAACAAAATTACAAACAGGTTTCATCATTCATAAGCAGTGGCTTCGTACTGTATTTAGTATGCTTAGCCACAAGTAACACAACAAAGTATTATCAACTAATGAAGGACAATTGTAAGCAATATCTTCATCTCTAAACTTAGATTAGAAGAAATAAAAGGATAAAACACGAGAGCAAAGTTGAAGAAACTAAAGCCATTGAAAAATTTACTTAATTCAATTTTCAAAAATCATAACTAATAATAAAACAGATGACAAGAACAGAACCACCATTTCAAAATAAAATGAAAAGGGGATGTGCATACTTAAAATGGAATTCTGAAAAGTTCTTTTTAAAGTTTTTGCTATAAATCTAACCAGTAGACCAATTATACCAAAAGACTATTTTTTTAAATCTGATATCTGCTGCAAGCATTTTAGATTAATCCATCTCCAGTTTTTGACAGAAAATGTAAAATAAAATTAATTAAATCTGAGGACAAACACACATACTGTATGCATAAACTATTGCCATGCTAAGATCCAAAGGAGGAAAGGTAATGCTATAAAGGAATACCCCCATGACAGATGCAACATTAATTTAAGACTTTACTTCAGAGACTTGAGAGGAAACTAAATCAGAAGTGAGAGAGAAGAAAAACAATGTAGGAAATGTCTGGTTTTTAGGAATACAAGAAGTCCTACACAATTACAAAATAAATTGGATCAAATGAAAACAGATATTCTTTTCCACACCTTGTAAACAGTCTCTATGGTATCTACTTTGATGGATATATAGTAAGTTTTTTCTACCCTCCTTTTTAAGTCCAAACCCCTTTGGATCAGATTTGTGGGACTCAAAGAAAATAAAAATCCTAATTAGTCCTTGATAGGTGCTCCCTTAGCAGGAATCCATCACTCCTGTATTTTTAAGCTGTAGTCAAAAAACACAAAACCCAGTCTTAGACTTCTTCTACTCAGCCAGCTATTACCTTCCCAAATCTGCCTTTATTTTCTGAATCAGTAGCTGTTAATGAACAGCAGCAATAAAAACACCACTTTTATTTTTCTACTTTCTTGCTCATGAGTTCATAAACTCTAGCATATTTTTAACATGTCTTCCAGTAATATATTTGTGAGCTCATGCTTCACCAGAAGTGGATAACAATTGCTCAAGTTGATAATTCTTGGGAGATTACATCAGTCATATCTTAAAATATATGCCACAGAAACATTTCAAATTTCCTTATTATTATCAGGTAGACAAATCATGGAACCAGTATCTCTCAGAAGCGAGTTACCAACTATTACCATTCCTCTATTCTTCTTCTATTGACTAGATTATCTCTCATCTGGTATCACCCTTGGATCCACAACATAATTTCCTAGAGAACAAATAGTTGCTTCCTCTTTGGTGTCCAAGTCTACTCTTTTTGGAAAAAGCTTCATATCTATTTCTCTATTCCAACTGTTCATTGCCACTTCTATCCTTCTGTGCTTGCATTTCCTGACACAGATCAATATTCCTTTTCAATTCTTCAAATATCTTTTTCCCTCTGTTTTCATTTTGAAACCCTTCTTTTCTTTTTGTTTTAAGAGTCTCAATATTGTCCTTAAAGAGCAGAGGGAAATCCCTTTGGCCTCTTCATCTTCTCTTCAAGGTGGAGAAAGCACTTGTCACAGTGCCTGGAACATAGTAAGAGCTTAACAAATGTTTATTGATTGACTGCACTTTCAATGTTGATAGCAGTTATTTAGCCAGAACAAAAACACATGTACTTCACATCCAATAAAAGTCACATTGAAATGCACCCTGTGTTCCAAATTCATTAGCCATGAGAACCTTGGTTTTTGTCTTTCTTGCTAGTAGCTCCCATAGAGAACTACTCTACCAAATTCATCTGAGGTTGCCATGTCAAATCCAGAGCTAATTGTAAGTACATTGAAATCTTTCATATTTATGGGTTCAACTCATATCAATATTACAAAAATTTATTTAGTGTTTACTTTGTTAAAGATACTATGCAAGGCCCTAAAAGTATAAAGGGGGAAAATGAATGAGGAAGTTCACATTAGAAAGACATTCTACAGAAGAATATGGAGCAGATGCTCAACTTATATTAATTAAGTAAAATACAATTGCCAGGCCAGAAAAAAATTCTCACAACATGCCATCATTAGATAAAGATTCCTCTTTTGTGGAGTGACTAGTTGGTGCAGGGAATAGAGCACCGGCCCTGGAGTCAGGAGGACCTGAGGTCAAATCCGACTTCAGACACTTAACACTTACTAGCCTTGTGACCTTGGGCAAGTCACTTAACCCCAATTGCCCTGCCTTTTCCCCTCCGAAAAGGAAAAAAAAAAGATTCCTATTTTGCTATGGCAATGGGATCATAGGATCACAGATTCAGAGCTTGAAGGGATATCAGAGGTCACCTAGTTTGAATCATCAGTACACAACTGAAACCTTATCTTTAGTAAATTAACGTCCTTGGCACTATAATCAATCACAGCAGCAGTTGCAGATTGTCCCTAGGCCCTCCTTTCCCAATCATAAGGGGATCATGACACTATATATCTAAGTTATTGGAAGTAGTCAGACATGAAAGCTCTTACAATTTTAAGGAAAAACTACTGGCCCATTTGTAAGGGTGAGCAGTTCCAGGTGAAAGTGATAAATTGTGCTTAGGTTAATTCTGCTGGTACTCCCATGTCTAATGTTTAATACCCTTCTGTTGTTCTAAGAACAAACTTGATATGCTAAAGATCCCTAGTGAGGAGGCTGGTCAGCAATTGTACAAATAAACCATTAGGCTGAGAACAGCAGTGTCAACACAGACATAGTCTGCTAATTTTCTGATCATTGATGGACATTAACCATTTCTAGAAGCAGTTCTAACATGAGTCTCACCATGTTCTTAAAAGAGAAATTATGAGTGTTGTTTTTTTTTTTTTCAGAATCATTATAGCCATAAAAACTCTATTAATGAAGTAGTCAGAAACTTCACCTTCCCATGGCATTGATGAAAAGCACAGTCATATCCCTGGCAACCTGAAAAAGAAATCTAGGTATAAGAATATCTAACGATCAGATCAGATTACTTTGCTATACTCTGTGAATGAGATACTTTGGGGAAATGCTGCCTTTGCCTAATTTAAGGTAAAGATTTTCCCCCTCACATATTTGGCAGCCTCCACCAAACCTAAGATCACCATTGTGGGTAAGAAACAGATACAGAATAATGTGGGGCGCCTCCCTGCTGATACAATCTTGGATTGTAACAATATCCTGGCCTCGGGTCGAATTCAATTGCTTATAAATTAAAACATATGGTACTTGAGAACCCGGCTCATGCACATAATATGTGTTCAGACATCTTACAGATCTTGAGTGAAAAGTATCAGGTAAGGAAGAACTGTCTTGCTGGACATTTCTTAGACTAACACCGAGAATGAAATAAAAGCAAAGCCATGAACTTATTTACTTTTAATCCTTTCTTGTGATTTATTATGTAGGACACTGGACACTCCCTAGAAAGCCAGGCTTCTGAACTACAGAGTATTCAACACTACCTTTTATTCATTTAAAGTTTTGGTTCTAAGCTTCTCATGTCTGAGATTACAACAAAGTTCTCACAGTCTCAGAGAGTTCACTAAATGAATATTCCACTATGTGGTCCTTCTGCTGCAGCGAACCCTGCTTTCCATGGAGAAATGTTAGTAACAACTTAATTTCCTTCTGTTTTGAGAGCATCTTTTAGCAACAAAGAGTTGCTAAAAGTAATCACATTTTTTTTCTGCTGAAGGCTACCTTGGCTCCTTGAGGGCTGAGAGGATGAACATAAGCTAAGTGATCACAAAAGCAAAGGGTATTTGAAAAAAAAGAAATAATAGTGTGATAAAAAGAGATCCTTAATGACCAGCTGAGTATGAAAATGAAAAATGTGCAGATTAACAGTTCTGATACCATTTCTATTAGCCTCATTTATTAAAGTCATAGCAAACTGTTTACCCTGCTGGTTAGCTTGAGCAAAATTGACTCTGATCTCATGAATTTTCGGCAGTTGCACTCCAGGTTTACTCAGCTTTCAGTATGGATACCTTTCTTGTCTATCCTTTGAAAAGCAAAGAAAAAAAGACAGAAAAGGAAAAACATCCAGTGGGAGATTACAACATCCCTGGCAGGGGATCGCTCCAGAGCTCTGCTGAATGCAAGAAAAGACTCAAAACGGCCTCAGTATGCCATCAGCCATTCTGAATAGTCCTGGAGCCTTCTGTGCAAGGTGAGCCAAAGGTCTATTTGATGTCAAGAGGCAATAAAATGACCCATACTTAGAAAGTCCTGCAAAAGTCTCATTAATTCTCTCCTTGGTACAGGAAAGTCCATTCCTAAGAACTTACTCAGTGTCCAACAATGCATCCAAATATCAGGCAACTGCTAAGGCAGATGACATTCGGTTACTTTCAAAATAACAATAATATGTATTTCATATAGTACTATAATGTTTAATCCTTACAACACCCCTGTGAAGGAAGCATGATAAGTGGATACCACTACTTCATACATATTTTTGCAGATGAAAAAACTAAGGCTCATAAATACTAAATAACTTGCCAGTGGTCATAAAACTTGAAAGTGTCAAAGACTGTATTCAAATCTAAGTCTGTCCTGGTTCCTAGACTTTCCAATAAAATGAGAGTCTAGCCCCAGGAAAAAAGATATAGACCTAGTCTAGAGTACTTTAGAGTTTAAGGTAATTCTGGGTTTGCCTTAAAGGTTTAAAGAGTCTGATTCAGTTCATTTTATACTTTGTATAGTGTTAGTCTACTTGGAGAGGACTTGATGCCCTATTCTCTATCCCCACTCCCAATTACCTTTTATTTCCCAAGAGGTACTTACAAATATGATGATATAAAATTTAGATAGATCTCCTGAGGCTGCCTCAGATGAGAATATATTCCCACATCCATCCTAGAGTAGACCCTCTTCTATTAAGCAAGGTCAGATTAAGACCACTTGAGGGAATAGGAGAAAGGAGAAAAAGAATTCAAGATGTTCCCTTGGTCATTTGCTCAGCCATTAGCTTCTCTGGTCATCACTGAGGAAATTCTGAATTGTCTAACCTTTACTAATTCAAAAATAGCAAATTCCTTGCTAAAATTTATTTCATTCTATTTAAGTGTTTAGTAGGTTTTTTTGTGTAAATAATCCCCCCAAAATATTCTGTATTTCATCAAATTTTTCCTGTAGCTCACGCCTGCAGAATGCCTTCTAAGTGTGGAAAGGAAAAAAAAAAATAACCCATTCCCTCTCTTCCTAGTTTTGATAATCAGGAATACACGCATATATAATATATATGTATGGGTATGGGTATATATATATATATATATATATATATATATATATATATATATATACACATATAATCATTTTGGTCAGCACTGACATGATGGTAACATTTTTTCTGTAATTTTAAAATGTAAACATGGATAACTTAATAAAAAAACTGGCAACATAAATTTAATTATGAAACAACTCCCCCTTTCCTCCTAATTTAACAAGTCAATCAAATCCTAGATATGGTTTAAAAAAAGACTGCAAATGAAAGGGTAATGTTGGCTGCTACTTTGGCAGCTTTGTGTTTATTTAGAAATAGCTTTGTTGTAGAAGGGGAGGTGACAATTTCATTTTTATACATACTTTATTTTTTAGCTACAGAATGCTATTTATTTTTAGACTTTTTTACATAATATGGGAGTTGATTTTTTATGTATGTGTTCACCATCTATTAGATTGTAGCACTGGAGAATTTCAAATTTGGTTCCTGAGTGTCGTGGCTCTATCTATATTGAGTTTGTCATTCCTGGGCAGATTCCCTGAAAAATGGGTCATTTCAGAAGTGCTACATTTGTATATGCTTATGTCTTGCATAGAGATGAATATCAAAAATTACAGAGTCTATGCCTCCAAGAGAATTTAGATAACATTCAATTCATTTCAACAAGTAAATTTTAGGCACCCACTGTGTGTCAGTTACTGTTCTAGATGCTAGGGATACAAAGAAAAATAAAATATTCTTGCTTTCAATGATCTTATATTCTACTTGGGGTGAAGGAAGAGCAAGGTATATATCTGGTCAGTAGAAAGCCAGAATGTGATCCAAATCTGATAGGATTGGTCTGGCCTAATCCAAGAACAAGACCTTAAAGAAAGGAATCAGTCAAGCAAGAGAATGGCAAATCAAAAGGATAAAAAAATTTGTATTTGTTCCATTTATTATGTATATGTATTTTTGTATGTGTGCCTGCTATTCCCTAGTTAGAGTGTAAGCTCCTGGAGGGCAGAGTTTCTTTTATTTTTGACTATGTCATCCAAGGACCTAGAACAGTGCCTGAAACATAACGAACATTTAATAAATATTTATTTCTTTGTTTGAATTGAATTGGAGACTAGTTCCAGAGGCAATACAGAGTAACAGGGTAAGGAATATACCTGTTTTAAAGGAAGCACTGGGTTTGAATTCTGCTTCTGGAGCCTAGAGCTATAGGATTGCAGACAAGTCAAATAACCTCTCAGAGCCTCAGTTTCCTAGACTGTAAAATGGGGATAGTATAGTACCTACCTTAATTAAGTAAAATGAGACTCAGTTGAATTAGTGTATGAAAAGCCTGATTCTGGATAAGATGAAGTAAAAGCATACCTGTTAGAGTCCAAAGTAGTTTCAAAGGCTGAGCCCAATTTCCCAGTGGGAATCAAATAAGGATGAAGGCCAGCCTAGAGGTGGTATTCTCCAGAAATTTACCTAGAAATTAGGTAAAGGCCTAGATCAGGGAAATATAAGTCAAACTAGCAGAGCCCATGTTGTGTCTGAGGGACACAGGAAAAAAAATGAGACAGAACAATGTTTGGCTAATTCTTCAGAGAAAATCCATGCATATGATTGAAGTAACTAAATAACTATTGTTTTTTCATCTCTCCTTTGATATCCAGGTATTTAGAGGAAATAAAGATTATTTCTCCATAATTTAACTGAATTAGTGACTTGTGCTACCTGAACTGTGGAAACATAGAATTCATACAAAACCATCAGTTCAAGTAATCTTGATAATTTTAATAGCACAGTTATATTTGCATTTCCCATATGAAAATGGGCATAGTTAATATTTCTCCCATGGTAACTTGCAGAAGAGAATGTTAGTTAATTGTTGAGTTGATTTTATACATATACTATAGAAAGCAAAGTTGATCTATAAAAATGAATGTGAAAAATTCTTTAAATCCTTAAATAATGATAGAAGTGATAAACTCTAGGGGAAAAAAGCATTAAAACAGTTAAACATCCATTTTTAGAGGGACTTCTCTGAATGCCTTGTTTCAACCAGCAATTAAAATACCATATAGATGATTGTAGCAAAATTATGATTTTCATGTTTGTTATTTAATTTCATTAATGTTTCTCAATAAATTTAACAAATCAAAATATCCCTACTTTCATTCTTATATTGATCATGTTTCCATTTTTGCTTTTTTAACCAGTTCAAAGTTTCTTTGAGATTTTCAAAATAGCAATATAACTTTCTTATATTTAAAGAAATTTTCAAGGGATAAATGTACACACTTAAAACAAGTGTGCATAGTGTTTATCAGTAAAATGAAATATTAAATAACAATAAAATACCTATAAAATAATAAGTTATAAGATCAAGGCTTTTCCACCCCTTAAAGAAGTAGAAAGTATAGGGGGAGAGATGAATAGATGTATTTTAATTTCTGCTTAGAAAAGACTGAATATTGATTACAAGATAGGTATGGCAAACACAAAGGTATCATCATCTTTCAGAATCATTGAATTGATACTCGGAAGGGATCTTTGAAACCATCTAGTCCAACATACACACATATGTACATAGACATACATTATCTATATAAATAAGAGGTTTACATGTGTATACATATATGTGCATATAATAACACAAAAATCCCCTCTATAATATATGAAACATTCTTGTCCAGCCTTTGCTGGAAGATCTCCAACAAGGGGGAACCTACCAATACCAAAGGTAACCCAATAAACTTTGAGACATCTCTAATGGTTAGGAAGTTTTGTTTTGTTTTGTTTTTTCTGACATTCAGCATTTCTTCCATACCTCCCCTGCTCCTGGTGTGGCTTTTAGAACCAGTTTGTGAGTCAGTTAACAAAAATTTATTAAGGGCTTGGCATAACAACTAATTTTTCTTCTATGTGAAAGCCCTTCAAACACTTGAATACCATTATCATTTCTATCCCCACTTTTGCCCTAGTCTTCTCTTCGTCTGGCTAAACATACCCAGTTTGTTCAACTGATTCTCATATGTCATGAATACAAGACTCAACCATACTGATTGCCCTTCTCTGGAAACTCTCCAAATTACATATAACTTATTAAATACTACATAGCCTATGAAGCTGTATTTTATATACATATACATATATATATACATACATACATATATACTCAGTTTCACTAGAATGAGCAGTCCTATTCTTGAAAATTTACTTCTTTGAACAAATAGCAACAATGGAGATACCAGGGGTGGACAATGGAAAAGATTTTTTTTTATATCATAAGTAACAAAGATGCAAGCACATATATCAAAGACTAAGTAAAGGAGGAAGGGTATTGGGTATTCAAATTTGGACAGGGTAGACGTTGAAATTAAGATCAAAATATTCCTCTGTTAGAGATGAAATGGGAGGGACATAACTTGGAATATGAAATCTAAATATTTCTATCCTTGCCCTAAAATATAACCAAGAGAAAGGACATCCTATTCTCTAAATAGTTTATTTTGTAGAGAACAGAATATCCCTTACGGAAAAGCAAACCCACAATTTTTATGCTGCATCTGCAAAAGGATATGTAGGGGTAAAAATAAAGGCACTAATGGAATTTGAAAGGCAAAATATTCAAAGCAAAAATTTTTATAATCAATCGTTTAAAATATACACACCAAGAAAATATCACATCACATCAATTGTGTCACAAGTAGTAATGCTAAATACAAACAATAAGAGTACTACTTAAAAATTGCAATTCAAAAAACAATCAAAAGGAAATCCATGGAATCCTTTTTTTTGTCCCTGAGTTAAGCATGATGAGTATATGTACAGATCCTGATTTTTGAAAGTTTGAAGAAATTAATCTTCAGGAATTTCATTGGTAGAAGGTAAGAGGAATAGAAGGCAAGCACAAGTAAGAACAGGAGAGAGGAAAGGCCATAACGTAGCCCATTCCTGGAAACACTTAAGAAAATATATAAGAAAAAGGGGAACAAGACAATCAGTCAATCAATAAACATTTATTAGAAGCCTATGTGCCTGGTACTATAGTAAGTTGCTGGGGTTTCAAAAATTCAAAGAAACAAATTCAATTTTGTTTGTTTACTTTCTTTTCTTTTGTGACAATTGCAGCTAGCTTTTTAAAATTAATTTTTATGTTTTTTTTAGTTTAAATCATTCATTTCTACAAGATTTTGAGTCACAAATTTTCTCTCCATCTTTCCCCTACCCATCACCCCAAAACAATGATCCCACTGTATACCCCCTCCCCCAATCTGCTCTCTCCTATATCCTCCTAAATCCCCCTTCCGACTTTCCAGTAGGACAAGATGTCTCTGTATACCCCAGTGCCTGTATATCTTATTTCCCAGTTGCACATAAAAAATAATAATGTTTTTAAACATTTGATTTTAAAACTTTGAATTCCATATTCTTTCCCTTCCTCCCTCATCACCCACCCTTACTGTGGAGATAAGGAATTCAATATAGGTTGTACATGGGTAGCTATGCAAAACATTTCCATAGTGGACATAATGTGAATGACTGACTACATTTCCCTCTGTCCTATCCTGACCTGCATTTGTTCTATTCTGTCCTTTGACCCTGTCCCTTTTCAAAAGTGTGTGCTTCCAACTTCCCTCCCCCGCAACCTGCCCTCCCTTCCATCAACCCCCCTCTTATCCCTTTGTCCCGTACTCTCCTGTAGGGTGAGATACCCTATTTAGTGTATATGTCATTCTCTCCCTAAGCCAAATTCAATGAGAGTAAAGTTGACTCGTTCCCTTTCACCTTCCTATTCTTCACGTCCATTGTAACAATTTTCCAATGCTTCTTTTATATGAGATAATTTATCTCATTCTGTATCTCCCCATTTCCTCTTATTATATTCCTCTCTTACTTCTCAATTTCACCTTTTAAGTATCGTCCCTTCCTATTCAATTGGTTCTGTGCCTTCTGTCTATGTATACCTGTACAAATATATGCACACACATATGTATTCATACATAAATATACACTCCTATATAGACATTTATGTATGTATGTAAATATATATTATATATATACATTTATATTCCCTTAAACTATTCTCATACTGAAAAAAGTTTATGTTACAATTATCGTGTTTCCATGTAGGAATGTAAATATTACAACTTTGATAAGTTCCTTATGATTTCTTTCCCCTGTGTACCTTCTCATGCTTGTCTTGCTTCTTTTAAATGAATGTCAAATTTCCTATTCAACTCTGTTTTTTTTCATCAAGAATGCTTGAATGTTCTCTATTTCATTGAATGATCATATTTTCCCCTGAAACATGATATTCAGTTTTGCTGGGTAGGTGATTCTTGGTTTTAATCCCAGCTCCTTTGATCTCCAGAATATCATATTACAAGCCTCTTGATCCCTCAATGTAGAAAATTCAAGATAATGTTTTATCCTGATTGTGTTTCCACAATATTAAAATTGTTTTTTCTTGACTGCTTGTAATATTTTCTGGGAATTCTGGAACCTGGCTATAATATTCCTTGGAATTTTCTTTTTGGGATCTTTTTCAAGAGGTGATTGGTAGATTCTTTCAACCTCTATTTTGCCCTCTGGTTCTAAAACATCAGGGCAATTTTCCTTTAGAATTTCTTGAAGGATGATGTCTAGGTTCATTTTTTGATCATGGCTTTCAGGTAGTCCAATAATTTTTTTAAATTATCTCTCCTGGATCTATTTTCCAGGACAGTGGTTTTTCCAATGAGATATTTCACATTGCCTTCTATTTTTTCATTTGTTTGGATCTGTTTCATAATATCTTGATTTCTCATAAAGTCACTAGCTTCCATTTGCTCCAGTCTAATTCTGAAGGAATTATTCTCGTCAGTGAGCTTTTGAGATTCTTTTTTCCATCTGGCAAATTTGGCTTTGTAAGGCATTCTTCTTCTCATTGGCTTTTTGAGCCTGTTTTGCCATTTGAGTTAATCATTTTTTTTAAGTGTTGTTTTCTTCAGTCATGGTGTTGACTCCCTTTTCATGATTTTCTTGCATCATTCTCATTTCTCTTCCCAATTTTTCCTCTACTTCTCTTATTTGGTTTTAATAATCCTTCTTAAGCTCCTCTATGGCCTGTAAGCAGTTCATATTTTTCTTGCAAGCTTTTGGTGCAGGAGTTCTGACTTTGATGTCTTCCTCCTGTTCCATGCTTTGATACTTTTTGTCCCAAAAATGGAATCTAAAGTCAGATTGCTGTGCTTGCTTTGCTTCTTTTGCTTGCTCATGTTGCAACTCAGTTATTCGACTTTTGAGCTTTTTGCTACAGTAGAACTCTGCTTCTAGAGAAGAGAGCTTTGTCCCAAATTGCTGGGGTTTTTGTAGCTTCCTGAGCTATTAGTTGGCTGCCTTCTCAGAAGCCTCCACTGGATCTGGCACACTGGTTACACACCCCAGGACCTCCACACTAGACAGAAATCTAGATCCAAGCAGGTTAAAGCAAGAGTGATTAACCCTCAGACTGGTTGCTTGGTCCCCCTACAATCTGAAGGCCAGGAACTCTGAAGCAGCCATGCAGTGGCCACCTCTCCTCAGCCTCTCTTCCCTCCAGGGGAGAGGCAGACCACACTCCCGGACCCCTTGTTCCCACAAAGTCCACACTGACTTCTCACCTTGTCTTTGGCATTTATGGGTTGATAATTCTGGAAACAACCACAGCTGCTAGTGATCCACTCTCCAGAAGTCCTCCACATGGGGCTACGTGTAGCCACCATGAGGCTAAAACTGCAGATTTAGGCAGGGCTGGGCTGTGCTCCCAGCAGGCTGCAATGTATCCTTCCTGCTGTCCTGCCTGGCAGTCTTCAGTGAGAAGTTTGTTTCTCTCTGTCACTTTGTGGGTTCTGTAGCCCTAAAGTTTGTCTAGATTCATTTATTATAGGTATTTGAGGTGGCTATGGAGGGGGCATATGGAGTTTTCCTACTTCTATGCTGCCATATTGTCTCCACCCCCCCTGTTCATTTACTTTCCAGTGGCATTAGTTCTTGCCTCAGAGAATGGTGCAGTTTTTTAAAGAGTAACTGTTTTTTATTGGCTTTATTTTTTAAGAAGCTAATTAATTTTTAAATTTCAACATTCAGTTCCAAAAGCTTTTGAGTTTAAAATTTTCTCCCCTATTTTCCCAGTCTCCTCCCCAAGACAGGATGCAATCTGATATAGGCTCTATGTATAGATTCATATTAGACATATTTTTTTCATTTGTCTTGTTGTAAAGAAGAATTATAACCAATGGAACCACAAGAAAGAAACAAAACAAAAAAGAGAGAGAACAAATAGTATGTTTAGATATGCATTCAGACTCCATAATTCTTTCTTTGGATATAGATAGCCTTTTCCATCATGAACCTTTTCGAGTTGTCTTAGAACCTATCACTGCTGAGAAGAAACAAGTCTATCAAAGTCAGTCATCGTACCATGTGGCTGTAATTGTGTAAAATGTTCTCCTGGTTCTACTACCCTCACTTGGAATCAATTCATATAAGTCTTTCCAGGTTTTTCTGAAGTCTGCCTGCTCATCATTTCTTATAGCAAGAAAGTATCCATTACATTCATATACCACAATTACCTCAACCATTCCCCAATTGATGGACATCCCCTCAATTTTCAATTCTTGGCAATTACAAAAGAGCTGCTATAAACATTTTTGCACATGTGTGTCCTTTTCCCATTTTTATGATCTCATTGGGATATAGCCCTAGAAGTAGTATTTCTGGGTCAAAGGGTATGCACATTTCTATAGCCCTTTGGGCATACTTCCAAATTGCTCTCCAGAGTGGTTGGATCAGTTCACAACTCCACCAACAATGATTTAGTGTTCCAATTTTCCCACATATCTCCAATATTTATAATTTTCCTGTTTTATCATCTTAATCAATCTGACAAGTGTAATGTCTTACTAAGAGTTGTTTTGATTTGCATTTCTCTAATCAATAATGACAGAGCATTTTTCACATTAGTATAGATATCTTCAATTTTTCTCTGAAAACTGCCTGTTCATAACATTTGATCATTTATCAATTGGGGAATGACATGTATTCTTATAAATTTGACTCAGTTCTCTGTATATTTTAGAAATGAGTCCTTTATCAGAGACACTGGTTGGAAAAATTCTTTCCCAGTTTTATGTGTCCCTCCTAATCTTGATTGCACTGGCTTTGTTTGTACAAAAACTTTTCAACTTAATGTAATCAAAATTATCCATTTTGTATTACATAATATTTTCTTTCTCTTATTTGGTAATAAATTCTTCCATTCTCCATAAATCTCACAGGTGAACTACTGCTTGCTCTCCCAGTTTGCTCATAGCATCAGTCTTTATATCTAAATTATGCACCAATGTGGACTTTATTTTGGTATACTGTGTAACATATTGTTCTGTGCCCAGTTTCTGCCATACTATTTTCCATTTTTCCAAGCTGTTTGTGTCAAATGGTGAGTTCTTACCTCAGAAGTTGGAGTCTTTGGGTTTAGAATGGGGCACTTTTTAAATCTATTTATTGACTTGGTAAAAAAAAAAATTGTGTCTGACAGATGAAACACTATTGTTGTCATAAACATGAGCCTACCAATGTGAAAAAATTGATGGTGAAAAATGATGAAAAAATTTCAAAATATTTTTACTTCCTCTTCAATGGTAACAGATCAAAATAAGTTGAATCACTATTAAATATTATAGAAATATCTAACAATGACCCTTAACATTGAGTAGTTTCTCATCCTATCTCAATTAGGGTTTGCATTTTTTTAAGTCTGAACAAAATCAACAAAGAATTAATTCCTTGCCCTACTAGTCTCATATGCTAACAACATCCTCAAAATCTAGCCCAGGGGAAAAATGCATTTTATAGAAGTTCCAGAAGAGGCAAGGTGCCATGCTTCTATAAGCTCAGTTATGGAGGAGGCTGAGATAAAAAAAGATCTGGCAGATCTCCTGCAATCAGGAGTTTTGAATTGTAGTAGAACAAAAGCTTTGGGGGAATCCACACTAAGTCACATAAATATGATGATCCTTTTTGAGTAAGAGTCTTACAAGACTGCCTAAGTTGGTATAAACCAGACTAGGTAGGAAAAACCTTCACCTGGGCTGATCAGTAGTGGTTTTAGGCATATGAGTAGTCCATGCACTTTTAGTCTGAGTGAGAAGAGAAAGAAGAGGAGGAAGATGAAAAAGAAGAGTAGGAAGAAGAGGATGAAGAACAGGAAGAGGAGGAGGAAGAATATTTGCTTCAAAAGTATTCCTTTTATAATACATCACTGTGGTATCCTATGCTACAGGAAAGCTGAAACATTTAATCCCAAATACAGAAATAAACAAATAAAGAAAACCAACCAGATTCTTCTCTTACATAATTCTACTCATCCTAAAGAAACTATTTCAAGATAACATGATGAAAATCAGCCTTTAAATGGAGTCAAACACTCCCCAAAGCTATTCCCTTCAAGAAGTTTATAATAAACTCAACAAAAGCACATTTTTAAGGTAATATACTTTGGGCAGGATTAAGTACAGGATAACATTGCAGTCAGTATTGTCAATAAATAAATGCATATATCCCCAAATGACAAAAGTCACAGCAGAACAGCTGAGCAACGTGCAAAATGTTAAAATGTAAGTACTTATTATACTTAAAAGGGCCCATGGCAAATATTCTTATACATCCACCCTGTTGTAATTCTTAACTTATTCAGGCCCTGTAGGCTTCTATAAAAGCACAGCTAACATGTTTGTGAACCAATTGCTGACAGCTGATGGGAATTCAAGCTCTTTACGATACTTCAACTTGAAAATCCTTTTTCAATTCTACCTTTAAAAAATTGTCATATCAAGTTGCAACATTTTCTTAAACTGACAGTGTTTCTCTTCTGGAAATGTACAGAAATATTTAAGTATGATTTCATGGTTGCATTTAATGATAACATTTAACCTTTGTGAGACTAAGTAGTTAAATGGTGTCATGAAGTTTTATAAGGGGAAAGAAAAAAGTCTTACAATGACTAACCCATCTAAAGTTAGACAGTAAGACTATATTAAAGTGTTCATTCACTTGGGAAATACAAGTCTATGAGAAATTGCAATTATGCAGAGCTGACATCCAATTTTGTAAGAAAGGAACTCTTATAACAAAATATAAAAGTTAAGCAATTCACATTTTTTATTTGTTTAATTTGGGTGTTATGTATGATTTAATTGTCATAGGAAATTCTCAGGGAGGAAATTCCCTCTACCAGTTCAGATTAGTAGCTAGTCTGTATGTCAATCTCATTCAGTTGCTGGTGATCACAGATCTACTCTGCATCAGAGGTGGGACATGACCTCTTGTCTTCCTGACTCCAAGGTTAGCTCTTTATATACCATGTCTTGTTGTAAAGAATTCTTTTAGAGTAAAACAGAAGTAGCTGTCCACTTTGCCCATTGAAAAAAAAGAACAGAAATTGGAGCCATTGAAAATAACTCATTGCCCAAAAAGATAATGACCCATCCATCCCTTCTCACATTTACCACTTCTCAGAATAGAAAACACCTATAGCCTAAAGAAGAAAGGTATTCTAGAAATAATATTTTCAGAATGTTTACATTTTTATTCAACTATAACCTCATTTTTTAATCCTAGACTAATTCACTTCTGGCTTTAATTTGTGGGGTTCAATTTTAGCTATCATGATTATTCTAACATTGCTTTAATCACAGGATTCAGAGAAAAATATTTTTTGTATGTAACATAATTATCTGGGACCATCAGAGTAAGCTTGTGGAATCACAAAATCAGATTTAAGACCCGCAAGGGTTTATAGAGATCCATATTAATTCGTTTTAGGGATTTTTTAAAAATGGGAGCCCAGAGTGGTTAAGTGATTTGTGCTTAAGTGATTTGTGCTTTGCCATGCAAGTAGAAAATAGTATAAATTGGGGTGGCTAGGTGGCACACTGGCTCTGAAGTCAGGAGGGCCTGAGTTCAAATCCAGCCTCAGACACTTGACACACTTACTAGCCATGTGACTTTGGGCAAGTCACTTAACCCCAACTGCCCTCCAAAAAGCAAAAAAAAAAGTATAGGCAACATTAAAACCTGAGTTGTCTGACTCCAGGTAAAATGCACTTTACACTATATAACAGTATCTGATTATTCCCAAAGGTCCTAGTGCATTTTTTAACTATAAAACCTTTAAAATGAAGTAGGGGCATCCTGGATATACATGTGTATTTGTGAAACTTCAGTTTTTACATGTAGAATGACAATTCAATAAACATTGACAAAGTACCTAATATGTAAAAATCTATATTTTAGACACTGACTAAAAAAGTAAGCACTTAATAAATGCTTGTTTCTTTTCTCCTTCCATTAATAATATTCCAGTGATACTATATAGTTGCAAAACATGGAACAAAATTCTAAGTTACCCAAAGAGCAATTAAAAGACACATGGTGGACATGTGGATATTGCAGTGTATTGTCAACACTGACAGGTGTGCAAAAACTGACATAAAGTATAAAATTTAAAAAGTATATGATTGAAGATGTATGTGAACTACCAATGTACTGAGAAAAGGTAACAGCCTGAGTGTTGCACGTTCTATATACTGCATCACTTAGCTGTTCCTATATATTTATTGTTAAAAGACTTAGAGAAAGTTATCGAGTGAGTAGATTCTGTATGGAGTTATGGGAGGATACCCATAAGAATTATATAGGATAGAAAGCCATGGATTGGTTGTGAATATGTACTATTGGAAAGACTGCCCACATCCATCACAGCAAATAATATTTCATATATGCATATATTATTCCAAGCATATAGGCTAGTCAATGCAAAGGATCATGTAGAACAAGGCTGAAAACGTTGGTTGAAGGTAGGTTAGGAGAAGCTTTGAAAGCTAAACAGAAAAGATTTTCTTTCATTCCAGATGCAGTATTTATGCTGAAGAAGGGAACAGAAATGAAAGAATAGATAAGGTAGCATACCCAAGGTCCCTGAGTCTATGATTAAACATGTGTATAACAATCTTTGGCAAATGATTTCACTTTCACTTGTATTCATTATTCCCCATCACAAGACCATTAGCTAAATTGGTGCAGCAAACCCAACGTTAGCCAATGAAAAAAATGAAGGTATTGTAGAGCAAGTTATTCTACCAAGTTCACAAAGCAGATCAATGACAGAACAGGCACTGAAATTCGCAGAGCTCAATTCCTCCACTTCCTCTCACTGAATTCTCTGCACAACTAACTCCAAGTATTACTTAAGATTTCTGGTAGTATGATGATATACAACCAGGAGTTGAATGTGTGTGCTTGAGCTATGTGGTGTTAGGTTCTCAAAAACTAGGCAGAATCAAAAGCTTCCTTTTTTTTTTTCTTCTGAAATAGTAGTTCCACATAAAGGAAACAACTCAAACTGCTTCTTATTTCCAATCATCTAATGCCTATCTAATGTACAGCATATTCTGTGCCTGAATCCTGCATCTATGATGTTAAATAAGTTGCCTATATATAAAAAAAGTAAGTGAAATTTCTTGTCTAATAAGGGCCATGCTCTAATGGGTAGAAAAGTCTGTAAACCTCACAAAGCCAATGAAGCAAAGGTAATTACTATCTTAGGCACCATGACGTGAGAGAAGGTTTTTTTGTTCTTTCGTTCATTTGTTTTTTTTTCAGTTTGAATGACCTCTTATTTATACCATATGGGGGAATAATGACTCCTCTCAGCATCCAAGATTCATAAAGCTGTTACCAAATATTGTGTAGAGATCCCTGTTAATTATGAAATTATTTCCATGGAAGAAGTTAAATATATACTGAACTAAAGATTGAGACAGCATAAAACATGTAATATTGCAATTAAAAGGCACATAAAATCTTATTGGATCAGTGATAAATATTTTCACTTCAGCAATTTTAATATTTTATAGACTAACTTCCTCATGTGATAGTTACAAAATACACAGACACCTTATTTATAGGGCTTAGAATAGAAATTCTCAAATCTGATCATGGGGTAACTACAGTGCCCCTCTTCTGAAAAGTTCTAAGTTAATGACATAATTTGTCATGCAAAAATATTTTCCCTCTAAAAAAAGAAAGAAAAAGCATTTATGAGGTCCATAAAAACAAATAGACCATAATCTTATTCAAATAAATCTGTATTTGTTAAAAAATACTTTGCCTATGTTATTAATTACTTTTTAATTTACTTAAATAAATGTTTTAAATATTGGATATGAAAATTTCATTATTTCTTATGTCAGTTCAATCTCTGGCACTTTGAGATAAGGAAAGTTGATTTCCCCCCCCCTTCATTTCTAGTACAGGTAACTTTCTATTTCTCAAACTCTCAAGAGGACCATGTAGCTCTTCACATTTTTTTTAAACTTCCTTAAGGTGGATGTGAGGAAGGAGGGGCAGTCATATCTGTGGCTTTGTTTGAATAAGGTATTCACCACTCTGAGGTGGAATAAAACTAAAAGTTTGCCTAGGACACAACGATGTTCGATAACTTGGGGTGACCACATGACCAGGAGGTATCAGAGACAGAACTAGAACCCAAGCTAGCTTTCTCTTTACTAGCTCATGCCACCATAGAACTCTCAGTTAAATGGTTTATTAAGAACACTTGCATCTGCTACTCGTTTTGAAATTGATTCTGTGAAGAAAAACTACGCCCCAAATATAAGTATATTCTTTAATTGGGGAAAGTCAGCAATAAGAAGGAATATGGGATTAAATATGGTAACCCTCTTGTCTTAAGGAATGATATTAGGAATGAAAATACTATTTTAAAGAATTGGATGTCTTCTATGCATCCTGAGTATCTCCTCCAGAATCCACATGTGTATTGTGGTTGATCACAAATCTTGCTTTTCTAAAGCCTTGATGTATTTCCTAGGATTGCATTTTTTTTATCACAATTACCTCTCAGTCCAACCTATCAACTGGCCCTCTGTGATCAGACTCTAAATAATCACTTTTGAAAGGTACATTCTACTTCCCACACATACTATATACATATATATACACACATACACATGTATGTATATGTGTTTATATATACACCTATATATGTGCTTATATACATATACCCACATAAATATATACACATATACATATATACATATGCATGAATGTATATATTTATGTGGGTATATGTATGTAAGCATATATACTACACACATACATGTTTTCTCCTGTAGTCTCTTCCTTATTGCTAACACAAATGGAAAGATATCTAGGAAACCACTTTTCTCAAATCAGCGAATCTTAGAGCTACAAAAGACCTTAGAGATTATTTAATCCAATAGTGTTATTTATTTAGCAAAATGGCTTGTTTGGCACTGTTGAGTATTCCCATGCTTCCATGGGATTACCTGGAATGCAATAAAAGACCTAAACTACCCCAAAGTTGTGGGGGTGGGGGGAATTCTTAAGGGCATAGCGCCACATTTATATTTGGGGGAGTTTAATCCTGAAAGGGTTAAGTAATATGACCAAAGTCACACACAGAGTTAATGCCAGAACTGGTATTTGAACCTTCTCCCAGACACCCAGCCTTAAGTTCTAGCCATTGTTCTGTGTTACCTATTAGCCTGAGATTTTTCAACATTGTTTCTTGAAGCTTTTAGGGCAGAGTTTTATACAGTCAATTTGATGATCAATCCCTAGCCCATTTCAAATGAGTTCTGGAGTGGTATGAGCTTTGGCTGTAGAGATAAAAGGGATTTTACACTGTTACTTAACTTGTTGTACATACTTGAATATAATACTTATTATGACATATTGTCTTCATGTGTGCATGGCTAAAATGAACAACAGATGACCGATAGCCTGGGTCTCTCCCCTGAGCTCTAATCCCAAATTACTGCCTGCCTTTAGACATTTCAAACTGTTATTTCCTTATGTGTGTGTGTGTGTGTGTGTGTGTGTGTGTGTGTGTGTGTGTGTGTGTGTGTGTGTGTGTACGCACGCATTGCTACTTTTTTAATTTAAAGAAGATGTTAAGGAAACTTCCATTGCACTGGTGGGTGATGGTGATGATGGGGGTTTTGGTGGTGGTAGTCATGATAGTATAGTAACAATTATAAAGTTCTTTTAAGATTTGCAGAGCAATTCACATTTATTATGTCATTTGATTCTCACAACAACCCTATGGACTAAGTAATAGTATCATTCCCATTTTATAGTTCAAGAACCTGAGGCCATGAGATTTAGAGTGTCTGAGGCAGTATTCAGACTCAGGTCTTTCTAAGTCCACCATGTTCCGTGACATAAGTATCTAATCACCTTTACCCCAACTGAGTTCATATCACAGATCATGTAAAATCCCCACTAATCTCCACCAATAAAGGTGGTTAGCTCTACTAGGACTGCAGACTGACCGTGGTAGCTCTGGAACATTGGGACTTAAAATATTTTATGCTCAAGAATAAGCTGGTACCCTTTACAAATAAATCCATCTAGAACAAACTTACTATGAGGCATCTTTGAATACATTGGTCCACGGGGAAGGTTGTACAATCAAGATCATACAGGGTTTGGCAAATTTTTTAGTGCTGTATAAATTACCTGTATATATTAATGAGCCACACAAACTATTTCTTCACATGTGACTCTCTTCTCTACCAGACTGTCTCAAACATGTGAACCGTTACTTTAGTTTCTCATTTTATTGACTATTTGTAGAAGCTGTCACTGTAACTGGGCCTCCTCACTCCATGGAATCTAAAATTTCTTTGCTCAAAAGAGTTAACCCATTCTCTGATCTACGCAGGCTAAAATGGTAATGTCATGTCAGTAGGCTATAGATAGAATGCGTTATTTGAAGCTGTATTTCAGGCAGCATGCATTAATGGAAAGAATGCTAAATTTAGACTCAGGAGAGACCCTGAGTCAAAATGGTTTCTTACAATTAATTGGATAACCATGAACATATCTCTTGACTTCTCCAAGCCACAATAGTCTCACCTAGAAAATGGGAAAGATAGTTCCTACAATGATCTTTCTGAAGCCCAGATCTGACCAGGTGACAATCAATAGATTCAAGTGGTTTCCTATTGCCTCCGGGATCCAGTATTAATTCCTCTGGTTGGCATTCAAAAACTTACATAAGCTGTCACTTTTCTATATTTCCAATCTTCTTATACTCTACTCACATTTGTGGACTCTCCAATCCAGTCTCACTGGCCTCTTCGCATTTCCTCACAGCAGTCTCCAAGCATGTTTGTTGGGTCTCCTCAATACTTGAAATGCTTTCCCTCTTACCTCTGTCTCCTGGCTTCTTTCAATTAGGTTAAAATCCCATACTTCTGCACAAAGCCTTTCCCAGTTTCCCTTCAGGTTAAAGCATTCCCTCTGAAATACCCCTAATTTATTCTGCAGATAAAGAGTTACATACATACATAAATATATCTTAGTTGTTCTTAGTTCTTATGTATTGTTTCCCCAATTAGATTCCATGATTCTTGAGAGCAGGTGTCCTTTTGTCTTCTTTTTTTTTTTTTTAATTTCCATTCCTTGGCAATATTCCTGCCCTATAGTAGACACTTAATAAATCTTTGCTGGCTTGAATTGACTTAACTGGACTTACAGTTGCTATCTTACAAGAGTATGTATAAAGTGCCTTGTAAACTTTACAATTCTATGCAAATGACAGTTATTATTGCTATTATTATTATCATTCATTGTGCCCTGATAGTAACTCTTATACCTAACTTGCTTCTTCTTGCTTTATTTTAATTCATTGAATACTTGGACTCACAGAATGTTTGGGCTGAAAGGAATCTTAGATACCACCTAGTGATGTGGTTCATAGATTAAGAGGTAGAAGAAGGAAGGACCTTGGAAAGCTAGGAAGTTCAAGAAAGTGCACCCAAAGTGGGAAAGGCATTCAGGCCCAGGCACAAGCTTACCTAGCTATTCTTGGTGCCATAATTCAGGGATCTCTGAGATAATAGACTGGGGAAGGGTTAACCCACAGCCCACTTTTTGAAAGTCTAAGAGTTACACAGTGCTATCTAGAGGGGCCCAGGAGGAGACAACAGCTTGCAAGCCCTCTTTCCTTTTTAATGACACAACTTATCACTGAGAGAAGGAAGAGCAGCAATAAACAGGCCCAGGAGGAAAAAGAGACCATTCATACTTTTCTGAACCATACCAAAGATATGAGTCTTTCAGCACTGAGCACCCAGGTAGCTGAACAAAAACAACGATGACAACAACCACAGTGTGCCTAGAAGCGACCAGGAAGTAGCTCAGCCCCAGGAGGCCCAAGTGCTTTGTAATCATATATTTGGAGTCCCCTGAAGTTTCCAGGGGCCAGTTCAACCTTTCCTACAATTCTATGTAGAGTAAATGTTGCCTCCCTCTCCCCTCAAAAAAGCACTTGTTTTTTTTTCTTGCAGCTTTAAATATTTACTGTCAACATATCAATGAACAGCCAGCTACACAAAAGAATTATATAGGAACATCTTTAAATTTGCGCAGCCAAATATTACTTTTTGTTGTGCAAGACACGCAGATTTTTCAAAATACTTTAAGATTTCCTGGAAACTAGCTACAAGCCGTTTGTGGTTGAGGCTATGTCAAGCTATCAGAAAATCGGGGGAAAGTTGGAGGATTGGGGGACTGTCTTTACGCCGGCTATTCGCTTTAGTTGGGTAGCTAACTCATCCATTGTATTTGAACTTTTTTTTTTTCTATTCAGACTGAGCTATCATGCTATTTATGGTGTGGATGAAAAAGAATCATGGAAGAGTTGAGCCTTAGGAATCATGGTGCTGAACATACTAGTTTAGCAAATGAGGAAAGAGTCCCCCTAAAGGTTGTGAATAGCCCGAGGTCACAAAACGGAAGATGAAGCTCGCACATTGATATCATGGATCTCAGGTCGATGCTGTAGAGTACACACAACTATCCAAGTCCAATGCTATGGACAAGGGATAAGAGACAGCCTGGACCAGGGAAAGAGAACTACCTTTGTAATCAGAAGATGTAGATTCAAGTTTTGTTCTGTGACTTACAAGCTGTGTGGTCTTGGGTAAATAAGCTCATTGCCAGTAGGGACTGCTTCATTCTTTTATTCCCTGTACCTAACAAAGTGCCTTGGTAGCGAGGGGCATCTAGGTAGCACAGTGAATAGGGTGCCAGGTCTAAAGTGAAGAAGACTCATCTTCCTGAGTTCAAATCCGGCCTCTGACACATTGACTGTGTGACCCTGGGCAAGTCACTTAACTCTTTTTGCCTCAGTTTTCTCATGTATAAAATAAGCTGCAGAAGAAAATGGCAAACCATTCCAGTATCTTTGCCCCAAAAAACCCCAAAAGTTCCAAGAGTGGGACAAGATTGAAATGACTGAACAGCAATGACAACAAAGTGCTTGGGATACATAGTAGGAACTTAGTAAATACTTCCTGATCAATTGACTTACTTCTTAGTTTTCATTTCCAGCATGTAACAAAGGGATGGTAATACTTGCACTGCCTACCTAAATTTTATTGAAATTATCAAATAAAATGCTGCAATTTCCTCAGGAGCAGAGCCTATTCATCTTTTCAGCTTTGTATGTCCAGTTAAGAGCACAGTGTCTGGCACATATTAGTTGCAAAATGAAAATTTTATGATAGGTTAAACAAAGCACATTATAAGTAGAAAGTGTAAGCTTTAAAAATGTCTCCTATCATCAAATTACTTTCTTGTTCCGCGGTTGGCATTTGTCAAAAGATAGCATTGGTTATGGTCCCAATATACTGTTTATGTATGCATATACTTGTGTGTGTGCATGTGTGTGAGCGTGTGCACGTGTGTGGGTGCACGATTAATGGGCCCTCTAATGCCAACAAAAGTGAAGCATGCTTATATTCAAACACAGTAGTAGACCTTTCTATTCCTGGCTGTCTAGACATGGGCTCATTTGTAAGGATGAAATGGAGAAGAGCACGTGCCAAGGGAACACAATAGTTCTTCAGATTTGGGAAGGTGATACGTCTCCTGACAACTGAGTTAGCTGTTAGAAGTGGTTTACCCTAGGACCATAACCTCTGACTACTTTGTAGACTCCTTAGTGGCTTTTAAGATTATAAAAGCATCTTCATCCTCATATCTGCTTACCTATCAGTGGGAGAGAGAGGAAAAATCAGAAGAGAGCGTACCCTGCTTTCCATGATTGTTATGGAATGGGTGGGTGTTTGCGTGTGTGTTCTTGCTTTCAGTATCTTCGTGATAATGCAGCATAGTGATCCTGCTGGCCAGAGGAGGTGTGGGTGTTATGCCATGTGGCATTATTAGTATGTTTGTGGGAAGAGAAGCAGTGGGAGGCCAGTGTTACGTATGTGGAACATGCATCTGTGTGTGAGTATATTATGAGTCAAGTGTGTAGCTAACAAATGCTAACATTTTTACATGCTTCCAAATGGTTTAAAACTCATTCTGACCATACTTTTGAACAGATCAAAGGGGTAAAAATCAAAGGAATCAGTTCCAATTGTGTCCTTACAATTAGATGTGGGCAAAAAGGTAACCAGATTATTGCTAACAAAGTCAACTTTCAAAGAGCTGCTTTTCAATCCCTTTTTCACAGGGTTGAGGAAGAGGGGCACAAAGAAAGAGATTAGGGGAATAAAGTTCCAGTGTATTGCAAATTTACAATTTGGGATACTGTATAGTGTAAGTTTCATCCCCCCAAAAAACAATATTTCTGGAAGATGAAAGAGCCAAATATGAGTGGTAGTGAATAGAAAAGTCTGATTTTCCTGTAGCATTAGGCATAGGAAAAGTTACTTTTAAAAGTTCTCCTCTGAAATAGAATCTGCAGTTTGTGGGTTGAAAAAAAAAATATTAATCACTCATCAGTGACAAAACTGCTTTTATACCACAACATGATTCTTTTAAGAACATTTCACTATGAGTCAAAGAAGCAGGATGGGATAGCCCACCCAGAGAGACAGCATGAAGCAAGAGAAAAATCACTTGAGTTGAAGCCATAAGAACCAGGTCCCTAGTCATGGCTCTACCACTTACTAGTTGTGTGACCCTCAGCAAGTCACTTAGCCTCTGTCTTTTTAGTCTATAAAATGGAATGGGATTGGAAGTGTTATTTCAATGGCATAGGATATTCCCAAAGACAAAACTCCATATGCAAAGGTAAATCACACCTTCTTTTTAATTTCTGGTCTTAGATACCTAGGGCACTTAGAAGTTAAGTGATTTGCCCAGGAGTCACATATCCATTATATGCCAGAAACAGTACTGGAATTCACATCTTTCTGATTTATAAAACTATATTTTTATCTATTTCTATCTAAGACATTAAAACTAAGTTCAATAGGTACCTTTTTAAAAAGAAATTATTCTTTTTGTTCTGAACTTAAAAAATAAAAGAAGCAGGGCAGCTAGGTGGCACAGTGAATTGAGCACCGGCCTTGGAGTCAGGAGCACCTGAGTTCAAATCTGACCTCAGACACTTGATACACTTATTTGCCGTGTGACTTTGGGCAAGTCACTTAACCCCAATTGCCCTGCAAAAATAAATAAATAAATAAATAAAAGAAGCATTTCCATACTATAGTAGAAAAGAAAAAAGACAATTGCATGTGAAACTGAAAATCTATTATGTATAACTTCCTATATTACTTTTTAATATATAATAAAGTTATCATATAACTTTTTCCTTTTTTTCTTCCCTTTCCCCCCACTCCAGAGATGGCTACCATTAGACATGCACAGGCATACCCACACCCATCCACACATATGTGTGGGGGTGGCGTGGGGGTGGATGTGTGTATATGTGTGAGTGAGTGTATACATAGACACATATATTTATATAGATACATACTACACATATATGTATATGCATTGTATGTATGTGTGTATACACACACACACACACACACACCTTTTTTTGTTTGGCATAGTAGATCCAGCATAGGACTCAGGATCAAGGAGATCTGAGTTTGAATCCTGCCTCAAACATCTAACAAAAATTTGGTTTTGGGAAAGTCTTTTACCTCTTTCGGTCTCAGTTATATAAGCTGTAAATGGGAATAGAGCATCTGCTTGTGAGAATCAAGTATGAGAATGCATGCAAAATATTGTGCAAACTTTAAAGTGATGTATCTTAGCTCTTACACTATCTATCTCTTAAATGGAGATCCTAATATCTACCTCAGTGGTTTATGATGAAAATCAAATGGAATACTTTATGGGGGTGACCAGTGAGACTAATCCTTATGAGTATGTGCAAAAACTTGAGTGATGTAATTCCCATTAGGGTTTGGAGGCACACACAGAGATTGCATCACTAGTTCTGGTCCTACTGACGTGATGAAGAACTTCTCCGATTGACTGTGTAGACAGAAATGGAGTACATTCAAGAGCCAAGTACCTTCCCTTCTCTTGGTCTGGCCTCTTCTTTCCTGTCAGTATTCAAGTAAGAAAGAGAAAGACTATAATATAAGGGAAATAGGCTTTGGACTCTCCCCAACTGAGGCCAGCAATGTGGCCCTTGAAGATGAGCGTTGGTTCAATGCCTTTGTGTTTGTTCTTTCATTTTAGGTGAAGGAGATGAGAGACAGAGATCGAGGAGCAAATTTCATTCCAAGTTATGGAGTCAATCAGCATCAATGTCCCAGAGAACAAAGGGTTGCCTTGGGGACGTAGTCAACTTGTAGCTGAGGCAAGAACTCATCCAACAGTGACAGTGGATATGTGACCAATGCTATGCAGACAGCACATGAAGTCTGAGCCCACTCTCCCCAGAAACCTATATGAAATAGTAAAATAATGTTTCCTCCCGGTACTTAGGAGTAGGAAACTGTTTGTACTTATGCTCCTGCTATATTTTTTGAAGTAAATATCCATTTGTAAAAGATAATCTATGTTAATTGACCAAATGGAACTGGGGAATTAATCCCTAGTGGCTAAGAGTAGGAGAACTCACTGGAATATGGGCTTAAGCCATTAGAATAAAAGAAGAAACATTCTAGCCAGATTCTTCTAGGAGAATAAATCAGAGAAAATTTCTATACATGTAGATTGTATAAGGCAGTAACGTTACCCACATTTTTACAGATAAGAAAATAAATGGTTGTTGAATCTTCCCAGCAGCATTATGATATTGTCACCCAATATCTCTCTTATTTCCTATTTTTGTTAACAGCCAGCAAGCATCCAGAAATAGACTAAATCATAGATTCACAACTGAAAGGGACATTAAATGGCAGAGCTGGGATTTAAACCTAAGTCCTCTGACTTCAAATCTTTCCCTTACACTGGTACCTGCTGGCACTAGCAGGAAAAGGTTTTCCTGTAAGGTGTCTGATGCTGCTTAGAGATGGTCATTTCCTTATAAAGCAGTGCTGCTGGCAGTGGTGAGATTGGTCCAGCTGCAACCAATTTAGGAGAGGCTGGAAGGAAGTCTGGCCTCATGTGGCTGGGCATAAAAATATGCCCACACTTGCAGAAAACAGACCATTGTAAATTCTGTTAACTCTTTGTGGAATTTTTCTTCCAGGACTCTTTTAGTCTTTCTTACAAGGGAAGAGATGCCCCCTTGAGTCCCTCTGCCTCTCAATCTATCACCTAATTATCTCTTGCTTCTTTTGACCCTCAAACCCTATTTTGATGCTAAGACTAATTCCCTTTTCCTTCTGCCTCTCACTCCTCACTTCCTTCTGCCTCCCTTGACCTTGTCACTGTTTAGTTCATCAGTCTCTTTCTCCAGCTCTGCATGACTGAGCTAGATTTTCTGGTTTTGCCCTAAGAGGGAACCTACTGACTACAGCCTTCTCTGATGCTTCAGTGAAGGATGACTTCATATCCCAAGGAAATCACAGCATAGGGCAAATCCTAGATGGGCCAGGCAAATCCAAAAAGAACATGGCAAGGGAAACCTCCTTCAGTATTGGTGAGAAATAGTGATGCCCACTTCCAAAACCAAGAGTAGCAGCAACTTCTTATTTTCAGGAATGGGAAAGGTTCTTTGGATTATCACTGTAGATGTATCCCAAGGACAATGTAGCATATTTGCTGACTTTTTACAGGTTTGATGAGAGAAGGCAGCAATTGGAGAAAGATGATCACAAGGTCCAAGAAGAAGTGAAAAATAGAATTTGAGAATACTATTAATATACAGAACTTTAAAAGTCATTTAATATGAACCTGAATTCTTCAAATGAAGAACTTAAGAAATGGATGGGTGAAATGATTTGCCCTAGAACAAACTAGAGAGGACTCCTTGAGGAATATTATGCATAATAAGCTGTTAGTTTCTGAGTTTGACTAATCCAAAGATACTGATTTTGGAAAATATATGTGTGTATATACTTTAAGTGATTGAACAATCATGGAAACTGCTACTTATAATTTTTTTTAGAAAAGAAAAGGACTGGACTTGTAGCGTGTTCCAGGACAGGCTCACCTCAAAATATATAGAGAAACGGTCTGTAATGGTAATAGAAATTTGAAGATCTTCCCTGCCCCTTAATAAGCCTAAATTGAATTTGAGGACCTTTCCTGATTTGAAAATATACTCTGCCCCCTAATAGGCTGCATGTGCTCACCTGGAGCCTGTGGTAGGAAGCTTGTTTTCAGTAAGGCACAACTTTTGTTACTTTGTAGTTAAGTGGGTCATGAGGGTTGTGATATTCTCTGACCCTAGAGAAGGCTATATAGTCCTCTGAGGCAAGGTTTTGCTTTGGGGCTCACTTTGGGAAGAGTTGTGTGATGTGGATAGAGGAGACTCTGGGCAGCCTTTGAGCCCCCCTGCTTTGAAAACAGATGTTGGTGCTTCTCTCTCTGGTGACTAACTAGGTATG
This sequence comes from Petaurus breviceps papuanus, assembly GCF_028583685.1. Lineage (NCBI taxonomy): Eukaryota > Metazoa > Chordata > Mammalia > Diprotodontia > Petauridae > Petaurus > Petaurus breviceps. The sequence continues at coordinate 18,377,916 of NW_027186473.1, forward strand.
GATGTAATGGTTAGACAGCTAGAAGCCCTATCTGCTAAATTTTCTTATTTTCTGTTGTAACTTCTGTTTGTTTTCTCTGAAGTTCAGGGTACTGACTTTTCCCCCTGAACTAGGTAAATGAGGTATGTTTGATTGATTAAAGTAGGATTTTTAACCCTTTTTGAGTTGCTTTCCTTTAGAAAAGCAGATCAAAGAACCTGTGCTAGCAGCCATCCTGGGTATGCTAGGGTGCTTGCTGCTACATGGTCTCAGAGTCAAGATGACCTGGATTCAAGTCCTGGCCTTGACACATACTGATTTATTTGACTCTGGGCAAGTCACTTAATTTCAGCCTATAAATTATAGAGAAGGTGCTGACCTGTATTAGTAGAGAAAGTTCCCCACTTGAAACACCCCACATCAATGAAATACAGTCCCTATCCTTGCCCCTAAAATAACTCAAAACTTTAAACAACAGAGTACTTTTCAAGAATAATCAAAAATTTCAAATTTGCATTTAGTAACTGAAATCAGGCCAAAAAAGTTATGTTTAGTTGAAGTTTTTGAGTAAGTTATTTTAAATAGTAGTTGAGAATTATTTATAATTATGATATCCATTGTTTCCAAGCAAATGTTATTATAAAGTGATGATACTTTCAAAGAGTTTTTCTCTTAAACATTTAAACATTAATCATGAACTTTGCATTCAACTTAATACAGCAATTTGGAAACATTCACACTTCAATTATACAAGTGAAAATTTAAAATAGCATCAACATATTTACTTAGAGCTTTTCCCACTAACTATCAGGAGAAATAGAAGAAAATCCTCAACATGGTTGTTGTATCCCCTATGGAAGATTTATGGGAAGTCACAGAAAAGAGTGGTATATATAAGTTATAAATGGGTTAAGTTTAACACTATTGTAAGGATAAGACTGAAATCCTATTTGAGTATTTAAGTAACACTTTAAGACATCACCAAGTACTTTTCCTCACAATAATCCTGGAAGAGGCATAGCACAAGTTTTATTATCCCATTTTCAAGTGAGGAAACTGAGGATCAGATGGGGGAGGAACCTGACCAGAATGACACAGGCAATGTATGTGATAAGACCCAGGTCTTCTGATTTCAAAACAAGGGCATTATACTCTGTCATGTGGCTCTACACTATCACACAACCTGCCCTGACGAAAAATACACGTTTATGATACATATATATATATATATTATAAAGCAAAAGCTTTATATAACAAGAGCTAGTATAAAAATAGAAAGATGATTGAGTCATTGGAACAGTTGATTTTAATGTTCTTGCATGGAATGAAGAATAGTTTAAGATGGTTACCAATATTGGCATTAATTATTCCCAGATCTGTATACTAGTACTAAGCTCTCTCCTGAGCTACAGCCCTAAGTCATCAATTGCCTGATGGACATTTAAAGTCAATGTTCTAAAAACATCTCAACCTCAACATGTTCAAAGCAGAAATCATTATCTTTCTTCTCAAACCCTTCACTAGATCCAACTTTTCTATTACTATTGAGGGTTCTGTCACATAGTTCACAACCTTGGTGTCATGCTAAACTCTTCATTCAAGTAACCATATACATTCAATCTATCACAAAATATTGTTGTTTCTACCTTTACAACATTCCTCATTGATTTTTATTTCTCTTCATTCATATAGTCACCACCCTAACACAGGGAATCACAATTTCTAACCTGGGTTGTTGCAATATGCTTCTAAAATTGGGTTCCCTCCCTCCCCCTAGATTGCTGGTCCTCTGTGCAAGGTACTACTCTGATGCTGAGGAAACAAAGATAAGATGAAAAATAATCCCTGTCATCAAAGGAACTTGTCTTTTGCTATGAAATATACTTACCACATTCAACATGCACCCAAATGAATATATAAAAGATAAATTGAGGATGGGAAAGAATGTTAATAATTTCAAGGAAAAGGAAAGGTTTCTCATAGAAGATGGCACCTGAACTGAGCCTTGAAGGAAATGAAAAATTGTGAGAGGAGGAGTTAAGGTCTACTCCTTGCCTAGAGCATAAAATACAAATGTACAGGTGTAGCAAGTGAAGTCTTGAGTTCAAAGGCCAAATCAACCAACTTGATTGGAATGTAGAGGGTACAGAAGGATAGGAAGTAAATATGAAAAAAGATCAGAAGCAGACAGTGGGTGGCTTGAGATGCTGAACTAAGGAATTTGTGTTTTATCTCAGAGGGTATGGGGAGTCATAGAAGATCCTGGAATGAGTCAGTGATATTCTCACATGTGCTTTCAGGATATTATTTTGGCAGTTGTATAGAGGATAGATTATATGGAGGGCTTGTAGACATAACCTCATTAATTTATAGTAATACCATCTATCAAAGAAGGCAAAAAGGGTTTTAGTCCCCCAAATCAAGAAGGTTGGTTTCTTCTCAGTAACAGCCAGGGATATGAAACAGAGCTAGGATCATTTTCACTGAATACAGATGTCTAGAAAGCAGCAATTTTATCCTGTAAAGTTGCCAAGGCAATGCCAACTGCCTATGACAGCATGTGGGGGTAGAGGAGAACTCACAGAAACAGACTCAGTGATTTCATAAGCCTTCTTTATGAGACCAAACTAAAAATAAAAGTTTTCATCAAGATTATATTTTATTGCATAAAAATAGCCTGCTTTGCCAGGCTGTGGGCAGTAGATGCGGAACCATTCCTGGCAGTATGAAATGGCAATATGCATTTAATAGAAGATCTAATTGCTTTTACCTAATACTGTGGATGAAAATACCACACTCATACCTTTTGGTGACTGAACGGAAATTGCCAGGAAGACAAAAGGAATTAGGTAAGCATGCTTTATTAGTTGTTAGTGATCTCTTCCTCCTAAAATTGCTTTATATTTATTTATATCTCAACATGCTACCTACCTCCTACACCCTCAACAAGTAGAGTGTAAGTTCCTTGAGGTCAGGGGCTATTTAATTTTTAGCTCTGTATTCCCAACACCTAGGACTACACCTGGAACATGATAGGAATTATATTTAAATGAAATTGAACTGACCATCTTGGTATTAGCTTAGATCAGTAATGAATAAACAGAACAAAAGATCTTACTATATTAATCCAAGTCAACCATAAATAAACCAAAACCGTGACAAGGCTAAAGGAATTTAGAGTACATTTATGATGTCAGTACTATTCAACATTTCATTTAAGCAGGAAGATATAGCTACTTTTTGTGATAAATAGACTTCAACAAACACAAACTATTCACCTGCTTTTTTCCCATTAAAATCAATAAAAGGGCCAAAGTAACTTATAATTTGCTTTTATTTTGTACTTTGTTCCTCTTCTTCCTTTTGTTGAAAAGCTCTCTCATACCCTTATGACATAACTCAGTTATTTGAGAATGTTGTAGAAACAGAATGATCCATTAGGTTAATTTAACTAAGAGATTAACAATAAGTTCTTCAGAAATTCTTGATGTTACAGTAAATTGGGATTTAAGGCAATCCAGCTCAGTTGGAGTCACTAGTGGAAATTTCCCATTAATGGTTCTATATTGAATTTACTCCCTCAATATTCCTTCTTCTTTCTCACTTTCAATATTTCCACTGCTGCAATAACAGTCCACCACTCTTTCTATTTAAAAACCAAGGCCATACATGCTGAAAAATTCAAGGGTAGATCAAGGTAAAAATGAGCCCTTAAATGCAAATGACAAAAATATATTCAAAGTGTGAAGGATAACATTGTATCTTTAGAGGAAAAATTACCAATTTTACCAATGAACTTTTAGCTGATGTCTCATATTCAAATGTAGAGATATCAAAATCATCAGGTGAATTTTTTTAAAGCTGGGGGTGAGAGGTGTGGACCTCTAACCTGAGATTTTAATTGTACTCTTTTCTGAGTTTATAACTTTTGAGGTAATTCAATCTTGTCAATTGAAAATAGTATATAGTTTTGAGTGATAAGATTACTTTTATGAAATTGATTATTTGGAGAATGTTTTTCCACTAAAGTTTTACTTCAGTGCCTCATCCTAACATGAAGGTTACCATAGGGCTTCAAAGACAATGTGAGGAGAAAGTTTTGAAAGGTCAGACCGTAGTTCAAAGGTTTTGACCTTGACCCCAGCAATGGAAACAGGTGTCTGTTGTCCAAGGACCAGACAAGCTTAAAGTTTATGGCAGTTCATAACTAGAAGATTGAACATCACGAATTCTTTAAGTTATAGCAGCTTATACACACTATCTATTAAGGCACAGAGGAAATACCCAAAGTGACGAAATCATAAATACTTTAAGTATGTAAGCAAGCAAAGGTATGCTGTTTTCTTTTTTAAACTATGGATCACCTGGAGTTAGTTCAATTTAGAAATCATTTCAATATCTATATGGATATGTAAGGTAAGGGGGCATTGCAGCTAGTTCAGGTGGAATAATCATAGGAAATATGAACATATTTCACAGGAAATAATTGCAGATGATGAAGTACTGATGTGTTCAGAAGGTTTTAACACATTATTATCCCAAGAATATGATGAGAAGGGTTCTGAATGAATCAGAAGGGGCAATGCCCTTAGCTTAGATTAAAATTTGCCACAGTCCCTGAAGATCTTTGAATAAGCCCCTTTCTCCCAAAAAAAGGCAGTTTGAAAGCCTGAAGTCAAGACTCTGACCCGTTGTTGAGTATGGCCCTTATGATGCCCTTGTCAACCAAAAACCAGTAGGACAAGAAAGAATTTTCTTTCTTTCTCACCCCTTTCTCCTATTGATCATGTAGTGATTTGAAGCAGAGCTATTTGATTAGTAGTAGGCAACCCAGCCAGCAATTGGAAAATCAGTTGGAGAGAAAGGAAGAGCTTTTCTTGATAAGAGGAGTAGACAACCTGTGGCCTCAAGGCCTCTAGGTCCTCAAGTGTAGCCCTTTGACTGAATTCAGACTTCACACAACAAATCCTCTTAATAAAATTATTTGTTCTATAAAACCTGGGCTCAGTCTAAAGGTTGCACCCAAGACCAAATGGGCCCTTGAGGCTACAGGTTCCGCACCCATACCCTATACTTTGGCAGCTAGGTGCCTCAGTGAATAGAATGCCAGACCTGGATTCAGTAAGAGGGTGTGTTCCAATCCAGCCTGAGACACTTATTACAAGCTCTGTGAGTGACCCTAGAAAACTCACTTAGTTTCTCTTTGCCTCAGTTATCTCATCTGTAAATTAGGGATATTGTAAAGAGCAAAAAGTGCTAGCTATTTTATCATTATAATTCATATTATTAATAGTATTCTCCTTTGCCAGAGCTCTTGAGTTCATAGCTTCATCTCTTTTCCACAGACAGAAGTCTTGCTTCCCCATGCTTCTTTTTTCTTTAAGTCATAGCCTCCTGGTATCCATTTCTTTCTGGAGTTTATATGTCCCAGTTTCTTCAACTGTGCTTCAATCTCTCTGTCTCTGTCTGTCTCTGTCTGTCTCTGTCTGTCTCTGTCTCTCTCTCTCTCTCTCTGTCTCTCTCTCTCTGTCT
>NW_027186473.1:18383826-18392860 GCF_028583685.1 Petaurus breviceps papuanus
CTCTCTCTGTCTCTCTCTGTCTCTGTCTCTCTGTCTCTGTCTCTGTCTCTGTCTCTCTCTCTCTCTCTCTGTCTCTCTCTCCCTCTCTCTCTTTCTCTTTCTCTCTGTCTCTGGCTCTCTGTCAAACATTTGTAATTACTGAATATTATATAATCTAAATCATACTTTTTATCATACATGATTCTCTCTCACTTCTTTAGTCATGAACTCTGTCTCTTTTCATTTTTCTTTTTTCCTAAGAAATTCAAACAAAACAAAATAACTCAGTGAACCTCAATATTTTAACCTTTCTTCATAAGATCTAAAGATATCAGGGTTCTAGAAAGACTTTATTTCTTATCCCTCTACTAACATGTAAATAATTTATCGCCACTTGTTTGTTTTCAATTAAACAAAGTTTCAGTTCTTCCTTTTCCATCAGGAATGCTTGGAAAGATCTTACTTCATTAAAGGAAATTTGTTTTCCAAATATAGAATTATATATTTAATTTCTTAGATAAGCTGCATTTGGTTGTAAAATTTTATCTCTTGCTTTTTGAAATATTTTATTTTAAGGTCTACTTTTTTTTTTTAAGCAGTCGGGGTTAAGTAACTTGTTCAAGGTTACATGGCCAGTTATTATTTTTGTGTGGGTGCGGAGTATTGGAGGCCGGAACCGATTCCAGGTCTCCCAAATCTGGGGCTGGCACTCTTACTCACTGCTCCACCTAGCCACCCCTTAAGGTCTACTTTAAAAATATATATATTTGTTTACTTTTAGTTTACAATATTCAATTCCTGATTCCTTGAGTTTCAAATTTTCTAATCCTCTCTCTCCTTCCCCCTCCCCCTCCCAGGTGGCAGGCAATCAAATATAGGATATACAAATACCTTCACATTAAACATTAGTCAAATTGTAAAGAATGATTAATCAATGGAGCAAACAATGAGAAAGAGGAAACAAAACAAAACAAAAAGAGAGAGAGCAAGTAGTTTGCTTAAGTCTGTATTCAGACTCTGTAGTTTTTTCTCTGTATATGGATAACTCTTTCCATCATGAGTCTTTTGGAGTTGTCTTATAACCTTGCATTGCTGAGAAGAGCCCAGGCTATCAGTTAGTCACCACATATATGTTGTGTCTGTAATTGGTACAAATTTCTCCTGGTTCTCCTCTTCTTATTCAACATCAGTTTATATGTCTCTCCAGCTTATTATGAAATCCATCTGCTCCTCATTTCTTACAGCACAATCATATTCCATTACATTCATATACCACAACTTGTTTAGCCATTTCCCAGTTGATGGGCACACCCTTGATTTCCAATTCTTTGCCACCACAAAAAGAGATGCTAAAATTTTTTTGTACATACAGGTACTTTTCCCACTTGTATGATGTCTTTGGGATACAACCCTAGAAGTGATATTGCTGGGTCAAAGGCTATGCATTTATTTCTAGCACTTTGGGCATGGTTCCAGATGGCTCTCCAGAATGGTTTAGTCAGTTCACAACTCCACCAACAATGAATTAGTGTTCCAATTTTTCCATATCGTCTCTAGCATTTATCATTTTCCTGTTTTGTCATCTTAGCCAATCTGACCTCAGAGTTGTTTTGATTTGCATTTCTCTAATCACTAGTGATTTAGAGCATTTTTTTATATGCTTATAGATATCTTTAATTTGTTCCTCTGAAAACTACCTGTTCATGTCCTTTGACCATTTATCAATTGGGAAATGACTTGTATTCTTATAGATTTGACTCAATTCTCTGTATATTTTAGAAATGAGGTCTTTATCAGAGACGCTGGTTGTAAAAATTCCTGATTTTTCACTTCCCTCTTAATCTTGGTTACATTGACTTTATTTGTATAGAATATTTTCAATTTAATGTAATCAAAATTTTCCACTTTGCATTTTATAATGCTCTTTAACTTGTTTGGTCATAAAACCTTCCCTTCTCCATTGATCTGACAGGTAAACTATTCCTTGCTCTCCCAGATTGCTTACAGTATCATCCTTTATACCTACATTGTGCACCCACTTTGACTTGATTTTGATATATGGTCTTAGATAATGATCTATGCCCATTTTCTGCCATACTATATTCCAGTTTTCCCAGCAGTTTTTGTCATATAGTGATTTTTTATCCCAAAAACTGGGGTCTTTGGGTTTATCAAATAGTAGATTACTATAATCATTGACTGCTGAGTCTCATTTACCTAATCTATTCCACTGATCCACTACTCTATTCCTCAACCAGTACCAAGTAGTTTTGATGAATGCTGCTTTATAATACAGATTAAAATTTGGTATGGCTAGCCCACCTTCCCTATTTCTTTTCATTAATTTGCTTGATATTCTGAAACTTTTGTTCTTCCAAATGAGTTTTGTTACAATTTTTCTGACTCTATAAATTTTTTTAGTGGGTTGATTGGTATGGCACTAAATTTGTCATTTAATTTAGATAAAATTGTCATTTTTATTATATTAGCTCGACCTAGCCATGAGCAGCTGAGGTTTTTTCCAATTAGTTAGATCTTACTTTATTTGTGTGAAAAATGTTTTATAAATGTTTTCCTATAGGTCCTGGGTTTTTTTTTGGCAGGTAGATAGATACCCAAATATTTTATAATGTCTACAATAACTTTAAATAGAATTTCTGTTTCTATCTCTTGCTGTTGGATTTTGTTAGAAATATATAGGAATGTGAGGCAGCTAAGTGGTGCAGTGAACAGAACACAGGCCCTGGAGTCAGGAGGATCTGAGTTCAAATCTAGCCTCAGACACTTAACACAAAAACTAGTCATGTGACCTTGGGCAAGTCACTTAACCCCAATTGCTCTCCAAAAAGAAATATATAGGAATGCCGAGGATTTATGTGGGTTTATTTTATATCCTGCAACTTTGCCAAATTTATTTATTGTCTCAAATAGTTTTTTTTACATGATTCCTTAGGATTCTCTAAGTATACCATCATATCATATGCAAAAAGTGATAGCTTAGTCTCTCCTTTCCCTAATTTCAATTCTTCAATTTTTTTTCTTCTCTTATTGGTACTGCTAACATTTGTAGTACCAGATTGAATAAGAGGGGTGATAGTGGACATACTTGTTTCATCCCTGATCTTATTGGAAATGCTTCTAGTTAATCCCCATTATGTATAATACTTGCTGATGGTTTTAGATAGATACTACTTATTATTGTAAGGAAGACTCCATTTATTCATATAGTTTCTAGTGTTTTTAATAGGGATGCATGTTGTATTTTTTTCAAAAGCCTTTTCTGCATCTATTGAGAATGATGCATTTAATATTTCTGCCTTTCTGCACTGAATTGTGAGGTTCTTATGTCCTAGTAAATGGTCAATTTGGGGGTATGTGCCATATACCCCTGAGAAGAAGGTATATTACTTTTTATGCCCATTCAGTTTTCTCCAGAGGTCTATAATATCTACCCTCTCCAAAATTCTATTTACCTCCTTAACTTCTTTTTTTGTTCATTCTGAGGTTACATTAATCAAATTCAGAGAGGGGGAGATTGAGTTCCCCCACTAGTATAGTTTTGCTATCTATTTCTTCCTCTAATTCCCTTAACTTCTCCTCTAGGAATTTGGATGCAATACCACTTGGTGCAAATATGTTAAGCAATATTATTGCTTCAGTCTTGATGATGCATTTTAGCAGGATATAATTTCCTTCCTTATCTCTTTTAATAAGACCTATTTTTGCTTTTGCTTTATCTGAGATAAGGATTGCTACCCCTGCTTTTTTTTTTTTTTACTTTGGATGAAGTATAATATATTCCACTCCAGTCTTATACCTTTGCCCTGTGCTTATCCCCTTGTTTTAAATGTGTTTCTTGTAGACAGCATATTGTAGGATTATGGTTTTTAATCTATTCTGCTGTCTGCCTCTGTTTTGTGGGAGAATTCATCCCATTCACATTCACAGTTATGATTACTATCTGCGTCTTTCCCTCCATCTTATTCCCTTCCCTGTTTATGTTTTTATTTCTCCTTTCTTCCTTCCCCTCCTTAAAAGTTTTCCTTTTGACCACTGCCTCCCTCAGTATTCCCTCTCTATGCACCTCCCTCCCGTTACCTACCCTTCCCCCTTATTACTATTTCCCTCCCTTCTAACCACTTCCCCTTTTTCTCCTCTTACCCCTCTTACTGGATGTAGGGCACAAAAGAGTTTTATACTGTAAGGAGTATGTTATTCCCTCCTTGAACCTAAACCAATGAGAGTAAATTTTATACAGTGCTCCTCTCCCTCCCTCTTTTCCCTCTATTATAATGAGTTTTTGAGTCTTTTCAAGTGAGAATCCTAAACTTAACTGATTATGTTAATCCCTCCTTGAACCAAAACCAATGAGAGCAAAGAACATAATGTTCATCTCCCTCCTTTCTCTCCCTCTGGTATAGTATGTTTTATGCCTCTTCATGTGGCAAAAATTATCCTTTTCGGCCTCCTCCTTTCCTTTTCTCCCATTACAACCCCTTTGCACCCCTTGATAAGGTGTTTTTAATCATCAGATTAATTCATTTATACCCACATCCTTTATCTATGTATATCCTTTTTAAATGTCATGATAATTTTATAAATCTCAATATTGACAGGTATCAACTTCCCATACAGGGATGTAAATAGTTTGCTCTTATTTAATGACAAGTTGTGTGTGTATGTGTGTGTGCATGCACATGTGTGTGTGTGTCTGTTTTCTCCTTGTTTACCTTTTTATGTCTCTCTTGAGTCTTGTATTTGGAGATCAAATTTTCCATTGAGGTCTGTGTTTTTCATCAGGAAAGTTGGGAAGTCCCTTATTTCATTGAATGACCATCTCCTTGCCTGAAAGATTTTTCTCTGTTTTGCTCAGTAATTGATCCTTGGTTGCAGTCCAAGCTCTTTTGCCTTATAAAATATCATATACTTGCTGGCTCCCCCCCCCCCCCCGCCACCTCCCCAGACTTCCAGATCTCCCACTGTTCAGCTGAGATGGGGTTTGTTGGGACACCTCCTGCCTTCACTTCAGGCTCAGCACAGCTTCAGTCACACTCTTCCTCTAGGACTTCCAAGCCTGCCACTGGTTCCAATATTTCAGAATTTTACACTAGGGCAATAATTTCTGAGTTTTCAGGGTAAGGTGGGGGGGGGGGATTAGCATGGTTAGGTTTTACTTTGCCTTCCCAGAAGTTCAGGGAAATGACTTTTAAACATCCAGGTTATGGGCTAATATCCACAGGAGAAGCTACTGTCGCTGCCCCAGGCCCTACACTTTCTCTTACCAAGCTCAGACAGATCCTCCATCTGGCAGTGAGGTCTGCAAAGCCAGGGCTCACTTTCACTCTGCTGTGGTCTGATTTCAGGACTGAACTGGTACAGCCCTCATGCTCAGTGCTTCCCCTGTCCAGTCCTAAATGCGTACTTTCTTGGACTGGGAATCTGCAACACTCCATTTCCCAATGGATTCTCTTGCTCTAAAATCCATTCAGATTCACTTTTTAGAGGTTACTAACAGAATTCAGTGAGGACCTCAGATGAGTTCCTGCTTTCACTCCACCATCTTGCCTCTGCCTCTAAGGTCTACTTTCTCTTAGAGTTTTATCTGCTAAATATTCTGAGATGCTTCTTCTGACTCCTTAGTATTTAAATTTGTTGTCTACTTATATCATTTTTTCTTTATCTTGAAAACTCTAGGTTTTGGCTATGAGGTTCCTAGAAATTTTTATTTTGGGGTGACCAGTAGATTCTATTTTCACTTTGTCTTCTGACTCTAAGTATTCTGGGAAATTTGTCATTTCTGGATATATGATATGTAGATTTTATTCTGATCATTATTTTCAAATAGTCTGATAATTCTTTGATTTTTCTCTTGATGTTTTTAATTCAGTTGTTTTTAAATTATATTTGATATTATATTTCTTAGACCTTGTTTCCTTTCAATCTTTTCATTTTGTTTCCATATACTTTTTTAATGAGACATTGTTTTGTTTGACTCATTCTGATTTTCAGGACATTCACTTGTTGAATTATGTTTTCCACTATTTGTTCTAAGACATTTTTTTCTTGTTCTTCACTCACTGTTTTTTTTTCCCTTCTATCTCTCATCTCATCTCTTCTAGAACTCATCCTTAAGGCCAAGACATTTGCTTCTTCTCCAGAGATTTACCTAGACTCCTGAGGTTGCTATGCTCTTCAGAGTTTAGCCTCTGGGTACCTCTTAAACTGTGCTTTTTCCTCATACTATTCAATTTTTTTTTCTCTTTTGTTGGTTTATTCATCCTGGGGGTGGGGGGCAGGGTTCCTATATTTAAAGCATGCCCCAACTGAATGATGTGAAGAGGGCTTGCCTGATCCTGAGTACAGTGGCCCAACCCAGTCCCCTACTTCAAAGGACTCCTGGATTGCTACCTTGCTGGGGTCTGAGAGATCGCTCTTTCCATAGGGTTCTGGGACCAGTCAGTTCTGCAAGCTCTGTCTGATACATTTCTACCCTGTTTTTACGTTCCAGCCATAGTGTTCAGGGACTATTAAAGATGGATTTTTCCTAGAACTTTTCACCCCATTCAGGCTTGGGTCACTGGTATCATGTAGGACTTTGCTTGGAAAACTTCAAATTTGCTCTCTGGGCTCAGCTTGGGCTACTGGACCAGTCTTAGGCACTGTTTGGCAGAAAGTGACAAGCAGGACCCATTCCAAATACCCTGCAGTTGCTTACCCTGGCTACATTCCTTGGAGAGTATTCAAACAGGGCTGGTGTTGGACAATGACAACAGCTGGGTTCAGATAAGGAGTTTTGGATTTACCCAATGGTTGCAGGGGCCATAGGCACTTTATCTTCTGCTCTTCACCGCATCCTATGGTTTGACTATCCCACTAACTTGTAGAACATACCTATGTGGGTATTTTAGTCATATAAGGGGTCCATTTAATCCTTTCAGTTCTGTCAATGCCTACAATCAGAAGCTGGTAAATGTTAGCTCCATGTTACAAATACAAGGTAAAATTCAAATATATAGACAATCGTTGTTGCTCCTCCTTCCTTCTCAAATAGAGCCATGAAATCAGGAAGGAGATGCCATGATTTTCAAGTGCATTGGATTTAAGTGAGTGTATAGCCATGCACAGGCAGCTTTCCAGTGGATTGCAGCTGTAAACAGCTTTCAAGGTTCTGATTATACAGTATAGTGAACACTCTAATAACAAATCAGAGGAGAACATTCACAGAAAATCAAGGTACAGCATTCACAATGTTACAACTTATCACAGAAAATCAAAATACAGCATTCATAAGAGCTTATCCCTAAAATGGCCTTAGTTTTCACCACAGTGGTGACAATGTTTTGAACAAAGAACAATCATTTAGTAACTAAATCATTCAATCATCCTTAAGGAGGCTCCTTAAGGGACAAAAAGTACAATAGTCAAATGTCTCCACTCTTGGGGCATACCAAGTTACAAATCAATTACTATTCTGTCATCATTCACTATTCAATCATCAAAAAATACATAAGACCTCCACCCCTAGGTCACTAGTAAATTACAATTTCTCAGTCAGTACACAGTATCCAAATAAAGTCTTCTTTCAGCTTGACTTGGAGTGGTCTCTCAGATTCTCTGGATCCCCTTCCATGGTCCCAGGTCATACCTGGATTCACTAAACTGTCACCTGGGTTCAAAGACAGACAGCTCCCAGGTCCTTGTCCAGTTCTTCGAGCACTTCCTATTCCATGCTGAAGCTCACAGCTTCCAGTCCACCTTAAATCCTTCACAGTCTCTCTTCCCAGGAAGTCAAGGCTCCACAAAGCCACAAACAGGTTTATCCAAAGTACCAGCATCATAGTCATTCTTCCTCAGTCTGCAGTAGCTCCAGCTGGCCCTTGGACATCTTCAGCAGCTCCCAAAAGCTCTGGCTGGCCCTCAGATTCAGCAGCTACTCAGCAGAAGGTACAGCTTGTTCCCAGAATCAAAGTCACTTCACCCAGGTCCCCAAAATGAAAATCATTCTCTGCAGCCTGGGGAGCCTTTCTTCTTCAGTCTCCCTGGTGGAGCAACTTCTGCCTCCACCAAGACCTGTCTGATCCAGCAGGGGCTTCTGCACATGACATTAGCTCCTTTCTGTTTCAGCCAACCCCTTCCTGTTACATCAGGAAGAGGGGTTTATACCTTCTATTTCTTCAGCAGAGGCTTGATTAATTATTAAGGGCTAAGTACCTCTCAGCCTAACAATAGGAAAGGAACTTCAATTTCCATTACTTTTACAGTGAGACAGGGCAGTGAAAAGTCATCTGCCTCACTCTTTCCACCTGAGTCATCTGGGTCCAGTGAGGAGATACAGATTAGGAGGACTGAAGATGGACCCTGATGCTGTGGGAGGCTGTAATGTAATGCCAAGGAAAGGCAACTTCCCAAGGTTCAAAATACCAGCATAGGTGCTCTCCATTTTATTCAGTGACAAATTAAGAACAGAGAACATCAAAACATGACATCATTCAAAATACAGCATTTACTAAATGTGATTAAATAATCTCTAAGTACTACCCCACCCCAGGACCTTCCATTCATTCAATCAATTACAAAGTTCCTGTTCTAAATACTACTCCACCCCTAGGCTGTACCTTCATTTAGTCCACCACAAAGCCCCTCTTCTCAAATGGAGATTAGTTTCCAATCTAAGTAAAGTACATTCACTTGTTCAACCATAGAACACAAAAAGGTCAAAAGTTCCCCACCCCTGGATCACAATTGAATCTACCCCAGAGTTACATCAAGTTTAAGCACAGCACTTAATACCCAAATGGAGGTCTTTTCTTCATCTTAACAGGAGGTAAGTTCTCAGCAATCTTAGTTCCTGGGGAGACAAGGCTTAGCAAGGCCACAAGATACATTGCCAGTCTCTTCATTAATTCATCCTCTGTCTGCAGAACAGTCCTAGAACCCCTGAAAACATTAGCAAAACCCTCTCCCAGGATTTCTGTAAACATACAACAAGAAAATCCTTCTTCAGGGCTTCTGAACCAACAGAAAGGTTCCCAGACCCCTGCAACAACAGCACTGT
>NW_027186473.1:18392870-18412744 GCF_028583685.1 Petaurus breviceps papuanus
CAAAACAACATCAAAACAGACAGACAAAGTACCAGCAAAACAGCCATGTCTCCTCAGTCCTTGGCAGCTCCGGGGGCAGGTCTCAAAAGTCCAGGGAGATTCAAAGTGGCCCTCAACAATCCTCTCAGTCTCTCTCTGCCTCCACGAGGGTGCTGCTTCCAAAAAGTTCTTCTGCCTCTCTCTTGTCTCTCCAAATCTACGTCAACAGCTCCTCCCAGTTCAGGACTCTTTTTTCACATCAACAAGTCCATCCCACATGTGGGATTAACAAGCTCTGGATTTTAACACAATCAAACCAAAAACCAAGCCAATACAGGGGAATCTTTATATTCCATTACTATCACAGAGGCCTCAGCCTCTTTCTGCTCAAATAGATCAGATAGTGATTGAATTGAAGTTAGGAAGACAAGTTAAGAGGCAAGTATAATAGTGCCGGTAGAGTGAAGCCCCAAACTAGGCAACAGGCAATGTTTAAAGGCAAGGATGCTAGGAAAATATCATTACCATATATTGATATGGTTACCTTCTCAAGGCATTAGCATGTTGGTCTAGCTCACAGAGCAATACCAAAGATGGAAATTTAGCTTATAAAGTGTCAGAACAAAGGCAAAAGTTTAAAAAAAAAAAGAGGTGAAGTTCCAGTTATTTAAATGAAAGGACTACAACTTAATCATTTTCTTTAAGTTGCTGGTACTAAATTTAAAAAAAAATTTCTAGAAATGTTTCAGAATTTGAGGGCAATGGTGTAGTACTACAATGTCTCACAATACAGTTTCAAGGGTCACTAAAACATGTGTAAAAACAACATCCTCTTTCCTACCCTGTTCATTCTGAGCTCAGTCATTCTTCTTTAAGCCAACATAAAAATTGGGTTAAAAATGAAAACCTTGATTCACACTATGATCATTTGCATTATACACCATGACGTTTTTTCCTACAAAAAAAAGTCTCCCTCTGATGTCTCATTTAGGCACTGGTATGATTCTAGGTTCTCAAAGGCTATGTTAACAGATAGCAAGCTCTAGAAAATCTTAATAAGTAAGAAAATGTTCACCTTTGGGTCCTGTGAACCCAAGTTTGGCAAAGTTCATAAACCATTTCCTTTTTCTTTTTTATAGTTCTTCTTAATTTCCTCACCTAGAAGGGATTAATCAGCATCCAAACTGATCATCTAGGAGAACCAAATGAAGAGTTCTTGTTTGAGGACCAATTTGGAGAGTCCTGTCAGGAGCCAGCCTTCTCCTGGGACAGTAGATATTTCTGGATCAATATTCATGCTCCTGAGTGCTCTTATTTCATGGCCCAGAATTGAGACAGGCACCAAAATGAATGTATGTAAAGAAGACTATGGTAGATGCTAAGAACATACCCCATTTATATAGAACACTCTTCCTGACCTTAAGTATCTCATAGCCCAGTAGGATAGGGGATACAAGACCCAAATATGACCCACAGTATTGTACACACACATGCAAAAAATCTCAATCAACAAATATTTATTAAAGAGTATGTTCCAGGTACTGTGCTCAGCACTGAAGATGCAAGGTCATAAAACAGTCCCTGCTCTCAAAGATGTTGTTGTCTAATGGGGGAAACAACATGTAAACAAGAAAGATAGTTATAGAGGGGCAGAAGCAAAATAGTGGCATAGAAGCAGGAAATTCTGTGAGATCTCCCCCAACAACCACTTTATATACATATAAAATATGACTCTAAACAAATTTTAGAGTTACTGAACCAAAAAAAGTGACAGAGAGAAACAAATCCCCCACTGAAGGCAGTCCAGAAGGCCTACAGGAAGGATCCATTGCAGCACTCTGGGAACAGAGCACACTCCCACATGAGCCTAGCGGTTTTGGCCTCAGGGAGGCCCTGACCAGCAGCAGCCAGAGCAGACTTCAGGAGAGTGAATCACCAGCAGCTGTGGTGGTTTTCAGACTCCTCAACCCATAAATGGCAAATAGTAAGTAAAAGCTTAGTCTGGAACTCTGTTGGAAAGGAAGGGCATGGCCCAGCCCCTCCCCCCAGGGCTAGAGGTGGCAGAGTCATGGCAGCTGCAGCCACTGCCTGGCATGGTTGCCTCCAGAGCGGCTGGCCTGCCGATTGTAGGGTAATCAGTAGGTAATTACTCTTGCTTTAAGCTGCTTGGATCTGAATATCTATCTTCATTGGAGGTCCTGGGGTGTGTGACCAGTGGGCCAGAGCTTGTGGGGGCTAAAAGAGATGGCACCCTCCTAATAGCTCCGGCAACTACAAAAACCCCAGCTATTTGGGACAAAGCTCTCCTCTATGGAAGCAGAGTTCTACTGTGGCAAAGAGCTCAAAAGTCAAGTAATTGACTGGCAACATGAGCAAGCAAAGTAATCAAACCTTAGATTCCTTTTTTGGGGACAAAAAGGATCAAAGCGTGGAATGGGTGACAGACAAGGAAGTCAGAACTCCTGCAAGTTTTCCTCCAAGAAAAATATGAATTGGCTACAAGCCATGGAGGAGCTAAGAAGGATTTTGAAAATCAAGTAAGAGGAGTGAAGGAAAAATTGGGAAAAGAAATGAAAATGATGCAAGAAAATCAGGAAAAGCAAGTCAACAACTTGATTGAAGAAAATAACAGCTTAAAAAAAGACTAACCCAAGTGGCAAAAGAGACCCAAAAAGCCAATGAGAAGAATGCCTTAAAAAAACTAAATTTTCCAGATGGAAAAGGAATTTCAAAAGCTCATTGAAAAGAATAATTATTTCAGAATTAGATTGGAGCAAATGGAAGCTAATGACTTCATGAGAAATCAAGATACTATTAAACAGATCCAAACAAATGAAAAAAATAGAAGGCAATGTGAAATATCTCATTGGAAAAACCACTGACATGGAAAATAGATCCAGGAAAGATAATTTAAAAAATTATTGGACTACCTGAAAGCCATGATCAAAAAAAGAGCCTAGAAATCATCCTGCAATAAATTCTCAAGAAAAATTTCCCTGATATTTTAGAACCAGAGGGCAAAATAGAAATTGAAAGAATTCATCAATCCCCTCTTGAAAAAGATCCCAGAAAGAAAACTCTTAGGAATATTATAGTCAAATTCCAGACTTCCCAGGTCAAGGAGAAAATATTACAAGCAGCAAGGAAGGAACAAGTTCACTATTGTGGAAACACAATCAGGATAACACAAGATCTAGAAGTTTCTACATTAAGGGATCAAAGGGCTTAGAATATGATATTCTGGAGGGCAAAGGAGCTGTGATTAAAACCAAGAATCACCTACCCAGCAAAACTGAGTATAATGTTTTAGGGGAAAATATGGTCATTCAATGAAATAGAGGACTTTCAAGCATTCTTGATGAAAACATCAGAGTTGAATAGAAAATTTAACGTTCAAATACAAGAAGCAAGAGAAGCATGAAAAGGTAAACAAGGAAAAGAAATCATAAGGAAATTATTAAAGCTGAACTATTTACATTCCTACATGGAAAAATGATCATTGTAACTCATGAGACTTTTCTCACTATGAGGATAGTTAAAGGGAATATATATGTATATATGAATATATATGTGTATATATGAATATGTATATATATATGTATACATATATGTTTATATAGTAGGGTATATGTATGTATAAATAGTTATGTTAGTGTGTGTATATGTGTATGTGTATACATAGACAGAGGGCATAGGATCAGTTGAATAGTAAGGGATGATATATAAAAAATGAAATTAAGAGGTGAGAGAGGAATATAATGAGAGGAGATAGGGAGATACAGAATAGAGTAAATTATTTCATATAACAGAGGCAAGAGAAAACTGTTACAATGGAGGGGAAGAACAGGAAGCTGAAAGAGAATGAGTCAATCTTACTCTCATTAAATTTGGCTTAAGGAGGGAATAACATACACACTAAATTGGATATCTTACCCTATAGGAAAGTAGGGGGGAAAGGAATAAGGGGGGGATGATAGAAGGGAAGGCAGATTGGGGGGTAGGGTAGTTAGAAGCAAACATTTTTTAAAAGGGACAGGGTCAAAGTAGAAAATAGAATAAGTGGGGGGCAGAATAGGATGAAGAGTAATATAGTCAATCTTTCACAATATATCTACAATGGAAATGTTTTGAATAACTACACGTGTACAACCTATATTGAATTGCTCATCTTCCCAGTAGGGGTGGGTGATGAGTGAAGAAGGGAAAGAATCTGGAATCAAAGTTTTAAAATCAAATGTTAAAAAAAATATTATCTTTATTATTATTTTTACATGCAACTGGGAAATAAGATATACAGGTACTGTGGTATAAAAATCCGTCTTGCCCTACTAGAAAGTCAGAGTGGGTAATGTGGGAGGACATAAGAGAGAGCAGATTGGGGGAAGGGGTATTTAGTAGGATCACTATTTTGAGTTGGTGAGCAGGGGAAAGACAAGGAGAAAATTTGTAACTCAAAAACTTGTGGAAATGAATGTTGAAAACTAAATATAAAAAAAAAGAAAGATAATTATAGGATAAATTGGGGGTAATCTCAAAGGGAAGACTCTAAGATTAAGGACTGGGAAAAAGCTTCTTACAGAAGGTGGAACTTTAGCTGAAACTTGAAGGAAGCCAGGGAAGATAGAAAGTAGAAATGAGGATGGAGTGTGTCCTAGGCATGGGGAGAAAGCCAGTGAAAATACTGAGTCAAGAGATGGAATGGCATGCCTGAGGAACAATAAGGAGGCCATTGACACTGGATCACCAGGGTATGGGGAAAGGGAAGAGGAAGATAAGGTATAAGAAGAATAGAAAGGGCCAGTTTATGAAGGGCTTTGAAAACCAAATGCAATAAATAATTCGTGTTTATATAATCCAGAAAGAAAATATTTGAACCTAGAGGTAATTGGGAGCCATTACTAAATATTTTACATTAGAAAGTAAATAGAATAAGAACTGAGTTTTAGGAAGATCAATTAGGCATCTAAATACTTTGGATTATAGTAGGGCAAGACTTGAGAACAACCAGTAGGCCACTGCAACCGTCCAGGCAATAAGGTGATGTGGACTCGCACCAAAGTAGTAGAAAGTGTCCTTCTTCTAAAGACCTCAGTGTCAAGTATTGTTTTTCCACTTACTTTCTGTGTGACTTTGGACAAGTCAAATAACATCCCCGAGACTCAGTTTCTCCATCTGTAAAATGGAGTTAAAAATTCATGTTCTTCCTATGTCACAGGGTTGTTTTAAGGACACTCAAATGAGAGTAGACATGTAAAGGATGACTGAAATAAGTACTGAGGACCGACAGCAGACCAGTCATCAGATATGTAATTAATGTGAGGAAAGTATAATCTTCTTCCTATTAGACAACGTTGCTGCTTGCTGAAAAAGGGCATCTCAGGGTAGAGATTGGGCTGAAAAATAGAAGTGGATGAGTATTAATAAAGCTGTCAGTCCTGCCTTTTCTCTGACAGCAATTTCCTCAATGAAGCTTCTCTGTCAAAAAATCTGCAGGTTTCTGGACAAAGTGTTATCCATGGTTGTTACAGAAACTACAAAGTGTTTACTTTTTTGGAGATTAAGGGGAAAAAAGATTATTAAACAAACTGCTCTATTATTTTTCAAAACATATCATGAGATCTATATCAAGCACATTGTAGATGTTTCCATGATTCTTGATATATTTCCTTATCAAATAAACATTTGTAAATATAGACACTAAGTGAACAATACTACCTCTGTTGTGAGGCTTTATGACACAGATTGCACCTTCCTATTTTCCAAATGCCTAAACTCAAGAGCATAAATAAAGGTTACAAAGGGAATTGCTACACTGATAGAGAGTCGAGCTAGGGGAAAAGGGCTACAAAAATGATACTTCACTTCCACCCAGGTCCTTTTCAGGCTTATCTCAGTCTAGAAGGTGCACAATCCTTAATCTCAAATAAGAAGTCCCAATAGTTCATCCACACTCACAAAAATTTTAGGAGGCAGAACAAAAAGTCAAGAATGTCTAAGGAATCAATGAAAAAAAATGTGAATGAAGGTGTCCTAGCAGTACCAGATTTCAAACTATATCATAAGACAGTTATCATCAGAATAATCTTGTACTGGCTATGAAATAAGATCAGTGAAATATATTCAGTACACAACACACAGTAGTAAATGACTATAGTAATCTAGTATTTGATAAACCCAAACTTTGGGGGCAAGAATTGCCACTCTGAGAAAAAAATGCTGGAAAAACTGGAAAGCAGTTTGGCAGAAACTACAAATAGGTCAACATGTCATACCATACACCAAGATAAGGTCAAAATTGGTAATATAATAAGTAATTTAGTGAAGAATGGAAAATGTTATCTGTCAGATCTATGGATAAGGAAAGAATATATTATGATCAAACAAGAGATAGAGAGGATTATTAAAATTAAAATAAGTAATTTTAGTTATATGAAATTTAAAAGTTTCTGCACAAACAAAACCAATAAAGCCAAAATTAGAAGGAAAGAAGGAAAATGGGGGACATTGTTATAGTAAGTTTTTCTGATGAAAGTTTTAATTTCTCAAAGTAAGCCAAATTTATAAAAAATAAGAGCTATTCCCCATTTAATAAATGATCAAAGGATACAAACACGTAGTTTTCGGAAGAAGAAAATAAAGCTATCAATAGTCACACGAAAATGTTCTAAATCTCCACTAATTGAAAAAGCACAAATTAAAACAACTCTGAGGTAACACCACATACCTATCAGATTTGCTAACATGACAGAAAAATAAAAGGGCAAATGCTGGAGGGGATGTGGAACAATAGTGACACTAATGAATTGTTGATGGATATGTAGTCTGGTCCAAACATTCTAGAGAAAAACATTGGAATTTTGCCCAAAGGCTATGAAATTGCACAAAATCTTTGATTCAGCAATCACTACATGAACTTTATCCCAAAGAGAACAAAGAAAAGGGAAAAGAACTTAAATGTACAAACCCATAGCAGTGTTTTTTGTGGTATCAAAGAATTGGATATTGAAAAGATACCCTTCAATTGGGGAGGGACTGAACAAATTAGGGTATATGATTATAGTGGAATACTGTTTTCCTATGATAAAGCAAATGGTTACAGAATAACTTAGAAAAACCTAAATGACTTTCTTCACAAGAAAGTAGAACCAAGAGATCATTGCACACTATAACAGTGATATTGTAATGATGATCAGCTGTGAAAGATTTAGCTACTCTGATGAAGAAAGCGATACAAGACAATTTCAAAGGACTCCTAATGAAAACTGCTATCCACATGCAGAGAAAAGATGAATTCTGAGTGTATTTTTTTGCCTTTATTCTTTTGAAGTGTAGCTAATATTGAAATATACTTTATACAATTTCACATTTATAGTTGATATATTGCTTGCCTTCTTAGATAAGTGGGGGATGGACTTATGTAATGACAAGCAAAGAAGTACTTAGTGCCTTGTTTCAGATATTTTATATATATATATATATATAGAGAGAGAGAGAGAGAGAGAGAGAGAGAGAGAGAGAGATACATACACACATACATATTCAATTATACACACACATACTTTATTTCTACCAAGAATAAGAACCTGGGTGGGGGTGGGAGGGGCTGAACTCAAAACATTCAAACCTGTTAATTTAACATTATCACTAAGCTATCACTGTGCAGAAAACATCTTATTTTTTTAAAGAGAAGTCTTTCTTTGCCCTGAGAAAATTTACAATCTAGATAAGAAAACAAAATATACAATTACTTATGCTGCAAGAGCAAAATAATTATGAAGATTGTTCAGTTCACAGGGAGTATAGTAAAGTACAAAAGAATACATGATATAACAATCGGGATTTAAACAAAAGTCTGAAAATAATTTTGAGTGCACTGATTTTGGCCAAAAAATTTCTAAAGTTTACGAGGGGAAAAGTGAAAAAAATGAATGTCAACTAAATCTATAAAGTAAACAGTAACTTCATTTTGAGCAGACAATATATAGATCTGTTTTAGTTTTACTTTTATACATATTTTCCCATGATAAAATGTAAATATTAAGGTAATAGGCTATTTAGTTTTGCTTTTTGTAACCTTTTTATCCCATGCCACAAAGCTCTTGGTACACAAGAGGCACTTAATACATGTTACTTTATCACTTGTTCTTTGATAAAAGCATTGATTATAGAGAGCTTATCAAGACCTACTCCAGGGTTGTTCCAAGCTAGAAAAGATTTTCTGGGCTTTCAAAGAAACAACAAAAATACTGGTCCTTCCCGTTTTCGGTTCAATGTGGTTACTAATAGACTGCATCAGGATTCAGTTTCACTAACTTAAAATTCAGTGTTCCTTTTTTTTTCCAGGCATTACACTCTTTATACTACCCATACGTTTTATCTGTGGGATTGTTTTCCAGAGTCACTGCTAATCAATGAAGAAAAAAAAAGGGATATTGATGTAGACACCAGCTAATAGCAGATGAATAGATGGATATATAATAATGTAATAACTATGACCTTTTCTACACTAACAAATAGGAAAAAAAGGCCAAGGACCTAGATTTGTTGTTGTTGTGGTGGTGGTGGTTTTTAATGATGTGGTTATAATGAGTGATTTTATGAAACCGCTTTCTGACACATTCCTTTCTTCAAAATCAATGATTCTAAAGTAACAGACACTGCAATGTATTATGAGATATCCAGCCACCAAGAGCACATTGACATACACATACTGTTTGCTAAGAAAATTTGTTTTAAAAGCTGAGAAGAGTATTTTATTTTTATGACTGTTGTGGATTATGATAGAACTAGACTTTCAAAGTTCTTCCTAGAGGAAAATAAGTGTTTGATGGCAGCTGTTATGGTCAGGAGGAAAAAAATACCACAGTCTAATGAGTGGAAAGCTGGACCTCGAGATAGCAAATCCTAAGATACTTATTGTGTAACCATGGAAAAGTCATTTACCTTCCCTGGACTTTTATTTACTCTTCTTCAAAATGGGAATAATAATCACTATAGTGCTTACCTTACTGGATTATTGTGAGGTACAAATGAGACAATATACTTAAATCACTATATAAATGTCACTTAATATTATTCCCACTAGGGGAATTATCAGCCATAGAATAAATTCTGTTTGCATCTAATTCTCTGCATTTCTACAATGAATAAAGTGGGGAGGGGAAGCTTTAAAGAAAAACATCATGTAGATAAATAAATGACAAAGATTTTGTTTATAGGCACAGATGCCTCAGGCAATGTCTATCAGCACGCATTAAATATCTTTTGGGGAAAAAAAAACTTTCCTGTTCTACTGACTTAAGCGTCTATTTTCCTTTAATTGAAATAAGACAAACCAAGGTAAAGGAAAAGGTAAATAGATGGAGGAAGAAACTGTCAGATCCACCCATCTTTCAGAGAAGACCTTGGTTTGAAATCATCTGAAAGAAGAAACTGCCTCAACCACTGAAGAGAAAAGGATAGGCCCTCCTTAATCAGGGATGACACAAAATCAAGACATTTCAGGGCAATACCTGCAGTAAAAGAAAAGTATTCTGACAATGTCAGTGTCTGCAAACATCTCCTAATGCCACCAGGTAAGAAATAATCACCATCAGCAATATCTGATGCTTACTCGGCTGTGCGTGTACCCAAATGACCCTTTCTCAGAATTTCGCTGCAGGACTTGGAGGGAGCGCAGTAGAAGCTGAGGACAGAAGAGAATACAGTTAAATAAAACACTGAAGCAAAGAACCACTATCAACAATAAGACTGTTCCCCGCTAAGGGGCTCCATGACACACCTTGAGAATGCCAAAATAAAGATATAAAACTTTTGTCACATTGAATTTTGACTTCACAAGTATATAGGATTTGGAATTGGAAGTAACTTTAGATCTTAGACACCATTTGGCCCAAAAACCATTTTTTTTTCTAGATAAGGAAAGCAAAGTTCAGAATAGTTTAGCAACTTACTCCAAATCACACAGTAAATAAATACTGTATCAAGTTAATCGTCATTGTACCCACATTAGAAGTGGCAAAGATATTTTCACTGAAGAAAAGACACTGAGATAAAAGGAATTATTTGTCTGAGGCCATGTTGATTTGGGGGTCAAAGGCAGAATTGAATAATAGGCCCCTTATAACAAGTTTTTGATGAAAGTCAAATTATATACCTTAAAAAAAATCTTGTCTTTTTGCTAAGCCTCTTTTCTCCTGAAATGACAGATTCCAATTGTGTTTTTCTAAGTTACAAATCAGACTTAAGTAAAAGAGAACACAGCTTAGTACACAAAAGTCCACAAATACAACTTTGTCCTTCAATTTGGTCCCATTTTCTCATCTTAACTTTTATGAGAGCCTTTTTTTTTTCATTTTTTCTTGTTTTCTTAATCATCTGACCCACTGCCTGGCACATAGTAGGGCTTAATAAATTTTTGTTGGTTTGGACTGGACATAAATGTTGAACAAGAGGTTATTTGCAAACATTGAGCTAGATTTTAATATTATTACAAATAATTTATTAAGCCTGTAAATAAATCATCATCTTCTAGTCTGAGATATCACACTTCATTATGTTGACATAAATTTACAGTTTTATAGATCTAGGAGAAAACAATACAATCTTCTTTTATTAAGTTCCATATATGCACAATGAAGAATTCATTCCTAATAATTAAATTTATTGCTCTCACTATTTGATAAAGTTAAACATATTAAGGATATTATTTTTCTCATATATTCCCTCTGTTTGCAACTGGGATGCTATTATTATGAAGAACATCTGGTATGTAAATTCCCTCCACTGATGTATAAAGGCAACTGCTCTGCAATTTATAGTTTTAGAGACTTGCCTGGGACAGTGAGAGTTAAAGTAATTTTCCCATAGTGACAAGCCTAGCATGTTTCAAAAGAAAGGAATGTAACTCAGGACTTTCTACTGTCCTCTCCTGCCTTTTATTTCCAGTATAAGAATGTATTCATGTCTACACAGTTGGTCAAGCAAGAAGCAGAACCCAGCCAATGACACCCCCCATACACACACACACACACACACACACACACACAATCAGTCCAGGGTCTGGCTGTAGGCAGCAACAAGGAATCATGCCCCTTCTTTCTGTAGGGACTTTAAGAAACAGTGCACCATTTAGCTCACTTTATTCTTGTTTCTTGTTGTTCGGTAATGTCTGACTCTGGTTTTATTTTGTTTGGTTGGTTGTTTTTTTGTTTGTTTGTTTGTTTTTTCTGGACGGAGATACTGGAATGGTTTGCCATTTACTTCTCCAGCTCATTTTACAGATTAGAAAACCAAGGCAAACAGAGTTAAATGGTTGCCCAGGATCACATAGCTATTAAGTGTCTGAGGTCATATTTGAACTCAGGTCTTCCTTACTCCAGGCCCGATGCTCTATTCACTGTGCCATCTAGCTGCCCTACTTTATTCTGCCCCTACCCCATTATTCTACCTTTATTCTATTCCTATTTCCATGACAACTGACCATCCCAGAAATCCATGGCATCATCACTAGGCTACATAGTTGTGCCCAGGGGAAGGAATGAGCAACTACTTCCCTTAGATTTCCCCAAGGAAGGAAAACTCCCTATCTCCAAGAGTGTTTATGGGAATAGTCTTTTGAAAACCTTAGAATTACAAAATAAATTTGTTGTTTTTATTATTAGACTGTAAGCATCGTCATTATTCCTTAACAAAATTTTCCATCTTTCCTAGTTCCTTGGGCAGCAAGTGCTCAGACACTAGGTGTTTGACCTGGGACAAGTCACTTAGCTTCTCTTTGCCCCAGTCTCCTAAACTTATAAAATGGGGATAATAATACCAACTACCTCTCAGGGTTGTTGTAAGGATGAAATGAGGTGTTTTATACATACTCACAGACACACAAACACACACACTCCTAAAAGTGTGTGTATGTGTGTACTTAGCACAGAATGGTAACTATATAGGCATTTATTCCTTTCCCTTCTTTCACTTCTTTTCCTTTCCTTTCATTTACCTTTAATAAGCATGTGTGTTGCTTTTCATCTCGGTACATTCCATGAGAGAACACTGTTCAATATGTGGTCCTTCCCACTCATTTTCTTTCCCAAATCCAAATAGCTCTCCTCCTCCTTTAGCTTCACCCCACTTTTCCTTTTATTTATTCATTCATTAGAGGTGATATCAGATTTTTCAGCAGCACAAGTAGAAGCTATGTGGGGAGGATACTGCTTCTTTTGCTGTTTCTGAGAGATGCCGACATTCCATTAACCTGTTGCTGTTTGCTTTACTTTTAGTTTACTGACTGCCAGGGGTTTTTAGACTGCTCAGTAACCTCATGTCTATAATCAGTTAAAAACTTTTAAGTACCTATTATGTGCCAGGTTCTGTACAAAGCACTAGGGATACAAAAAATAGGCAAAAGACAGTCCTTGACTGCAAGAAGCTTACAATGTACTGAGGAAGACAACTTGGAAACAA
This sequence comes from Petaurus breviceps papuanus, assembly GCF_028583685.1. Taxonomy (NCBI): domain Eukaryota; kingdom Metazoa; phylum Chordata; class Mammalia; order Diprotodontia; family Petauridae; genus Petaurus; species Petaurus breviceps. Next base: position 18,405,309 of record NW_027186473.1, read on the forward strand.
TCACATACAAAGCAAGATATGTGTGTGTGTGTGTGTGATAAGTAGATAACTAAAAGAGGAAAAATATTAGAAGTGAGAGTGGGTAGGAAGCATTTTCTGTAGAGGGTGGGATTTTATTTCGGACTTAAGAGAAGCCAGGGAGGTCAATAGTTAGAAGTGGGCAATGGAGAACATTCCAAGGATGGAGGTGAGGAAGAGAGAATGCCCAGAGCTGAGTGTATTGCTACAGGACAGCCAGGAGGCAAATGTCACTGTATTGAAGAGTTCATGCCAGGAAGTAAGGTGTGAGTAGATTGGAAAAGTAGGATGGAGTTAGGTTATGAAGGGCTTTGAATTTACTCCTGGATGCAATAGGAAGCTGCTGGAGTTCATCTAGTAGGAGATAAGGAGGCGGGAGAGTGACATGATCGTATCTGAGTTTTAGGAAAATCACCTTAGTGTCTGAATGGTGACTGGATTAGAGTGAGGAGAGACTTGAGGCAGGCAGACGCACCAGTGGACTACTGCAGTAATCAATAATCAGGGACTGAGGCGATGAGGGTTGGCACTAGAGGAGTGGCAGGGTGAGAGGATAGAAGGAGGTAAATAGGAGAGATGTTGAAATAGGTGAAATAGAAAAGCCTTGACAATAGCTTGAATATGGGAGGGATGCGAGCTAATGAGGAATCCAGGATGATTCCTAGGTTGGAAGCCTGCAGGACTGAGAGAATATTTTTGCTCTCTACAGTGATAGGGAAGGTAAGAGGGGAAGAGAATTTAGGGGAAAAGGTAATGAGTTCTGTTTTGGATATGAGTTCAAGATGTCTACCAGACATTCAGTCATTTCTAGCTGGGGAAGGAGGGTACAACTAGGTAAAAGAGAAGATATAATATTGGGACTTGGAATCAGGAAGAGTTGACTTCAAATATTGCTTTGGACAACTTAAAAAGCCTTGTGACTCTAGGCAAGTCACTTAACTCTCTGGTAGATCATCCTTGTCTCCTCTCAAACCTTCCACAGATTTCTCATAGTCTGCTTGCAAAATACTGGACCAGATGGAGAAATATATAGCCATTTATTTTTAGTTTTCTTTATCACTGTTCCTTCTGGGGGCATGTAAAAAAATGTTCTGAATCACTGTGAAATGCAAATTGTAATGACTCTTTTCTATGTCACATTCATTAGAATGGCAAAGATTAAATAAAAAATGAAAATGACAATTGTTGGAAGAGCAGTGGGTTAATAGACACACTAATGAACTTTGGAGGGGAATGGTGCATTGATATTGTCATTCTAAACAGGAATTTGGAACTATGCCCCCAGAAATGACTAGTCAAGCCTCTTCCATTTCAGCAGAAAAGTGGCAAACTACAGAATGGACAATATATTAATTTTCTTGACTTTACTTATTTATTACAAGTTTGAATACTACTTCAGGAGGAAAGTCCCTGGAAGAGACTGTGATGTTTGCTGTGATCAACAAAACATTTCAAAAGAAGAAAAAATATTGATAGAAATTACATATGTTGTGATCTGTATGGATGAGATGCAAACAGTTCCATTGAAGTGTTTAAAAAGAATCCACCTTAGTGATTAACATTCTGAAGACACTTACCTGCAACATTTGGAACTGTTAGCAGCTATAGGTATTGATAAAACTGACGTTTCTCAACAAGTAATAAATACAGAATTATTTTCTCTGTTGGCGTTTTGTCAATATGTTAGTCAGAAATACTGGGTACTTGCTTTCTCATTAAAGGACTGTAGAGCACAATTGTATATAGTGACTAATATATATTTTTATTTACATAGGTTTACTTGATAAGTGCTAATTTGGAAATGCTGGACCTTTGATCTTATCCTGTTAAGTCTCATACAGTGTGATTGAATCTGATTTATCAGAAACTTTACCACCCCATATATTATGTATCTCTACCATAAAGCAAGGTGGAAGGATAGAAAAAGTTGAGCCAGGCCAGCACACTAGGAGATTCAGTAAGAATTCCTCCTTGATCTCTAAGGCCACAAAAAGCTAATAAACACAATTGATCCTCTAAAAAGTGTTAATTTCTAAAGAAAGAAAAGAAAATACCCCCCACCCCTAAAGAAGGAAGGAAAAATTGGTATTGGCCTTCAATGGATATATGATCTCATCAAATATGATGAATGAATCCTTCCATTCATTAAAAAAAACATTATTTTATAATAGTATTTTGTTTTTCCCCAGTTATAAGAACAATTTTAGCATTCATTTTTATAAGATTTTGAGCTCTAAATTTTTCTCCTTCCCTAGCTCCCCTCCCCTCTTCTGAAAATTCTAGGCAGTTTGGTATAGTTTATAATGTGCTATTAAGAAAGTATTATTAAGTATCAATTAGGTGACAGTCAGTATGCTAGAAGCTATAAAAATACAGAAAAAAAAATAGCCTGTATCCTCAAAGACCTTATATTTTGAGGTGGTGAAACAATAAGTGCTCATATAAGTAAATTAAAATATATACAAGGTAAACTTGTGTAAAGAATGTATAACAAGTCTGGGTTTAGGGAAAGTCATCATGTAGGAAAAAATAATCTGAACTGAACTTTATAGACAGATGTGACATGGGAGAGAATTCCAGAGATGGGCTAAACTATGCCAAGTCCCAGAGATGGGGAGATGAGATGTCATGTATAAAGAGTATACATACATTAATATGTTTCTGATATTTATTTCTAATTATTTATTTGTTAATCTCTTGGTGAATTATTTAAAAATTTATAAGTATATTTTATTAATTCAATTAGTATTTGTAACATTTTATTTCATTTTTATAGTATGTACATGGCAGATAATATTGGATAATTTCCTACTTACAAAACTGTTTTATTATACTGATATCCATATTTACCTATATTAAATACTTTGATTTCTATGACATCAATGTGGGGATTCCCTAAATTAATACAGATTATAATAATGCACACTTACTCACTGCATGTAACAAATTTTCACACATAAATCTTCTAGAAGGAGTTAAGACAACATTTTGGAGCCTTTCTCTAGGTCTTTTGACATGGCATATATATGGATAGTCCACATAGCCTGTCCTTTTTTTCTGGTCATTCTCCTCTGTGGTGACAGTTTTTGAGCATATTTCTTGTTCAATTCTTATCCATGCAATGTTGTAAGCAACTCACAACTACTAAATGCCTCTCCATAGTCTTTAAAATTACCCTCAACCTGAATTCTTTGTTTGGTTTTTGCTTTGGCGATTAACGATCATTTATTTCCTCTACTTACTACTGCGTAGCCACTGAAAAAGAAAGAGAAAATCCTCATTATATATGCATAGTCAAGCAAAGCAAATTTTTCCATTCACTGTGTCCAAAAACAAAATGTCACTCGCTATCTTGAGGTCACCATTTCTCTGTCAGTAGATGGTTAGTATGTTTCATATTTGATCCTTTGGAATCATGACTTGCTTTTGCATTAAACAAGGTCCCCAAGTCATCCAAACCCTAAGTTTTGAAACACTGTGTATTCTGTGCTTCATAGCCATGCAGCTTTAACAGAATAGCACTTAGGTTTCATGTGTGAACACAGAATTTAAAACACTACTACAAATATAATATAAAATGAGAAACTTATTACTTAGTTAATTACACATATAATTAAGGAATAAAATTTGTGATTCATTAGCTGAAACCTAATTTTTTATGTCTTCCCTTTCAATAAGAAGGCAAAAAAAACCAGCTTTTCAATCAAACCATAAATAAAAACGTTGCAATCCAATTGAATTTAAAACAAAGTAGAATTCCCTTAGTAATCCTTAAATAATTTGAGACTGATATTCCTGGATTCAATTCTGGTTGAATATATAACTGCTGGGATTAAAATTGTGAAAGAAAATTGTTTAGAAAGGAAGGTAAATTGGGCAATTTTGATCTTAAGATTAATTAGCTTGTCTTTAGAGGGAGAGAGCAGTTCATAAGAAACATCTAACATGAATGTCTACTACCTTTTTTCATCCAAGAAATATCAAAGCATCATGGAACTACAATTTTATTGCTTTTAAATACCACAGTGTTTATTTTCAACAACAAAACTATTGGCCATAAGCTTTGTTTAGAAAGATACACTTTGTTTCACTTTTAATAAAATGGTTCCATAATCACTGCTATTTCTCGGGTATTAATATCTTAAGGTTGAAAAAATTGCAAAGACACTATTTGGATTAATGTTTTTTTCAACAAAAACTGAAAAATGAACTAATAAAGATATATGTATTGCCCAAATAAAAAAAATTATCTGTTTTTAATCTAATAAATAGTTTTTTTAATAATTATTATTAAATTATATACAAGATTTGGGGAATGATAGGATTTTATGTTTCTGTTACAATTTGCATACTTTATCTTCGTTAAGTTTCTTTAAATTTAAATTCATGGTATTTCTTTTCTCTTTTTTTCCCCTTTATTGAGCAATATAGTCCAATGAAAAGATGCTAAGGAATTAGCTAAATCTCATCCCTCTGTTGATTCTGAATACCAATTCTCCTTTTAAGAATTTTAAAATAATCATTGTTCCCTTGTTTCACACATCTATAAAATGTGAGCCCAACCAATTAAGATGATTATACTGGCATTTTCCTGAATTGCCTTATATGGTCACTACACTTTTAAATAAATCACAGTAAAAGGTTAGAAAGAGATGGAATTTTTAAAGAAGTTAAAATTCATGGGTCATTTAGCTTGGAAAAGATTTTAAGTTGGAACAATGGTCTTTAAATACACAAATGACTCTTGCATAATGGGAATAATCATAACAACAATAGCAATAATAATAATACACATTTCTATAGTGCGTTCATATTTGTACAATAATTTTCTAACAAGAAACATGCAAGATAGGGAAAGGAAACTGAGTGTCATTGTGTTCAAATGTCTTGTCCCTGGTTACACAGTTAATGTAAAAGTTAGGTTATAAAACCTGTACCAATGACACTATGTCCAGCTCCTTTTACTATGCCATGGATTGCAGTTGGGTCTCTAGAAACAGCAAAGTATTCATAAAAGAAAAAAATAATAATCTGCTCCCTGTTACTTACATCAGTTGACTGGACAACTCCAGGAAAAATCAGAAAGCAGTTTTTAAAAGTTGCCTTTGTGGGAGAGAATTCTGGAAAGATGGCAGAATAAGTCAGAAAATTCCAAGCTCTCAAAATCTTCTCCCACAAAAGAGTTAAAATAGCACCTTAGGGTGAACAAAGTGTGGGTGGAGATAAATAAGAACAGGGGCAAACTGGAGTCCTCCTGGGACAATTTTGAGAAGATCAGAAGAAAAATTCCAGAACAAGGTTTGGTCCCTGTGAAGAGTAAACACCTCCAGGCTAGGTTCCCTTTTAACAAGGAGATGCAAAGCTCTTAAACAAGTGGCAAACCCTGGGATTTGTTGGTTTGAGAGGCTGCCTTGGCCCCAGCCACCAGAACTTTTATCCCACCCCTCCATAGTGAGGGGAGTTAGCATCTGAATCCCAGAAGAGCAAGGGAAACTCTGCTTACTAGGAATGCCAGACCCAGCTTTGCTGCAAAGTGCAACTGAGGTGAGAACAAACCAGTACATGCCTGGTGAGTGCACAAGCAGTGGGGCAGAAAGCCCCTGGCTGTGGGCACTTCCAGGAGGCTAGAGGTTTGGTTTTCGTTTCAGGCTAGAGGGAAGAACTAAAGATCTGGGGCAAGAAATACCATCTCCATACCCAGAGCTATAAGGGACTACAAATAACTAAGCTGTCACCATAAAATAAAAATTCACAGGCAAAGGATTAGGATTAACTATAGAAACCTATTATGGGAATAAAGAAGACTGGGGTTCATGTTCAGAGGAGGAAATTGAAGTAAAGAAACCCCCAAACAATAACATCAAATGATCATCAAAAAATCCAAGAAAAACAAGAAGGGTATGAAAGGAAAGTCAAACAATTAGAAAAGGAAATCCAGAGTCTTAAGGAAGAAAATGACACCCTGAAAATTAGAATTGGGCAAAGTGAAGCCTGTGAAACTAAAAGAGATCAAGAAATAATTAAACAAAATATGAATAATGAAAAAAATAGAAGAGAGTAATACATCCCCTAAGAAAAACAACAGATTTGGAGAATAGATTAAGAAGTGAAAATATAAAAATTGGACTAAATGAAAGTAAAATAAAGAAAAATGAATCCTGATACAATAATACAAGAAATAAAGAAAATTGTCCTGAAGCATGTAAGGGTTATGGGATTTAAAGATCTTCCATGCCCCATTGGACTTGATGATGTAGCAGGAAGGGGAGGAGCAAGAGGAAGCAGAAGCGAACCTAGAGTTCCTGGCGGTGGCTAGCAGTGGTGGCGACAGCGGCAGCAGCAGTATAGGCAGTGGCAGCAGCAGTGGCAGTGTGAACCCCTTTTTGAGTCAGCCAGAATTTCTGCTAAGGACTCCTGCTGAGGACTGCCAGGTGCCGGAGCTGCTGGGAGCATGCTTCCTGGATGCTGGATGGTTGCTATGAGTGGGGAGAGAAGGACCTTTGCCTGAGGTAGCCTGTTCTGTTTTAAAGGCTTGAGAATGTGGGTGCTTTCTACTTTATCTACCTGTGCCAATTTCTTAACTACTCTGATGGCTTTGACTTTCTGGTTTGGGGACTCAGTCTTTTGGTATTTTAATAAATGTTCCAGCTTATTCCCCCATATAGAAAGCATGACATATTTTGTGACTGATAACTTCATCAGTATATCTGTAATTTCCATAGGCATTGTGAATATTGCATTGCTGATACAAAGCATTAGAGCAAGGCAGTAAAATAGAAATAGAAAAAAAAATCCATGGATCACCACTTAAAAGAGATCTTATGAGGAAAACTCATAAGAATATTATATTAAAATTCGAAAATCCCCAGCTCAAGGAAAAAAATATATCAAAAGCATTAAGATTAAAACAATTTAAATATGATAATTCCACAGTTTTAGTTACACAAGATTGTAATGCCAAGCACAGTAGTTCACACCTTGTTTCACCTATTGAATTAACACCTTGTTTCAGTTCAAGTTTCTTTTGAGCCTTGTATTGAGTCGGATAAGAAACAGAATTTGTGAACCCTAGAACTCATGAACTCCTGAAACAGGAAGGGGAGGAGCTAATGACCATATGTAAGGAGAGGCCAAGGCTAGAGATAGCAGGACTGAGAAGAGGACTCTTGTGGTGGCAGAGTCAAGAAAAAAAAAAAACTTATGGTTCTCTGGCACTCTGTTTGTCTGCTCTGTCTGTTTTGATGTTTGTTTGTGATACTTTGTACAGAAGCCCTGGGACCTTACAGGTAGCCCTGAAAGAGGATTTTCTGGTTGTATGTCTACAGAAGTCCTGGGGGAGGGGTTTAGAGGTCCTGGGACTTTACTGATGACTTGTGCTGACCTCTTGGACCTTGTTTGTGGGTCTGTGTTGACTTCTA
>NW_027186473.1:18412754-18421134 GCF_028583685.1 Petaurus breviceps papuanus
TGACCTCTTGGACCTTGTTTGTGGGTCTGTGTTGACTTCTATGTTGATTCGTGTTGAGTTCTCAGAACTTGTTGGTGTGTGTGAGTTTATTTCACAGGCAGATAGTGAATTGATGATGGTGCCAGCAATGTGCATGTATTATTGTGGTTCTGTGAAGCTTTGTCTTCCCAGAAACAGGAACTGTGAAAAACTTGAGGTGGCCTGGACACTGTGAACTTCATTTTGGAAGAGGAACTGGATGAAGAACTGGGCAAAGAGCTGGACAAGTAACTGGAAGCTGCCTGCCTTTGAAACCAGGTGACAGCTGGAGCTAGGCCCATGGAAGAGGAACCATGGAAGCTGAGAGCCAGCCTCGTGTCATGCTGAAAGAAGACTTTACTTGGATACTGTGTACTGACTGAGAAGATTATGATTTACTGTGACCTAGGGGTGGAGAACTTTGACCTTTGTACTTTGTGATTGAATTAAGGATTTTGTGATTTACTAAATGATTGCACTTTGTTGAAAACTATGTAACCACTTTGGTGTAAACTATGTGGCCATTTTAGTGATGAATTGTTGAGTTGTGATATGGTGAATATTATATTTTGATTTTCTGTGATAATTTGTAACATTGTGAATGCTATACCTTAATTTTCTGTAAATATTTTGCTCTGATTTGTATTTGAATTAATAGAGAGTTCACTATACTATATAATTGGAACCTTGAAAGCTGTTCACATCAGCAGTCCTCTGGAAAGCTGCTCATGGGTGGCTTTACAAAGACCTATCAGAAGAAACACTAAAGGATGGCAGGTCTTGGAACACAACATATCAAAGAGCAAAAGAATTGGGGCTGTGGACAAAAATATCATATCCTGCAAAGTTAACTATAATCTTGAATGAAAAAAATGGACATTTGATAAACTCTCATATTTTCAAGATTTTGTTTTAAGAAATCCTGAGTTTAATAGACAATTCAACATACAAGAACCAATTTAAATATAAGGTACATAAGAAAGACTGATTATAAGAGATCCATAAGGACAGACTATTTACTTTTTATATACGTAAAAAGTAAAATTTTTGCCGAAGATTCTTATTAAAAATTGGTTAGTTAATAAGAAATATTGGGGAAAACCTGAGCATAACATGAATTTTAAAAGTAAAACCATTTAGAAACACCTAAAAAGATCAATTATTTTATACAAATGAAGTGCAAGAGGAAAAATTGATACATAGGAATTTGATGGGGGAGGAGGACTGGTAGTTCTAGTAGCCTACTTTCATCAGGAATCGGTAAAAGAGGGAACAATACATATATATTTAAAAGAGTGTAGAAGTCTTCTATATTCATAAGAAATAAAATGGTAGGGGCATAGAGAGGGGGGAGAGGACAAGGAAAGGATCTTTAGAGGGGAGGGAGAGAGAATAGGTAAATAGGAAAATAGATGGGTGTGTAGATTTATGGGAATGGGGGAGGGATTCTTGGAGAGGGGTAGGCAAATCATAGGAGGGCAAGGTAGTGGGTAAAATTAAAGTAGAAGAGGCAAGAGGGATAGGAAACAAGAGAAATGCGTATACATAAAAAACAAAGATCAGGAGTAGAATAGGTTTGGGAATGTGTTCGTCTATATATGTACTTATATATGTATATGTGTATGTATATATCTATAACTATAGAGAAACATATCTAAACTTTATTGCAGCCTGGGGGGGGGGTGAGTTAGGGGGAGGAAAAATAAAAGAAGAGTAAAAAAGTGCAAAACAGAGAACAAAAGAAAACTCACAAGGAAGCAAAGAAAAGATGGAGAATTCTTAACACTAGTATTATTTATCATATAGGCTTTCTTGAAATGAAAATGTATTGTTACATATTTTGAATCCTTTCTTATGTTCTTCTATGCACATGACATTTTTTTTTATTTCTTTCTAACTTTGTATTTAACTTCCAATATTTAAGTTTATGATATGTTTTTGTTTCTTTTCACTAGTCTCTATTTGTGTTCTGGCATTACAATCTAAATTTTTTTTAATTGTCTTTGGTAACTTTCCCAATGTGGAGTCTCCGCCCTTGCATGCCCATTACTCTTCTGCTACCAATGACCCAACCAGAGCCTAAACTATGTTGTCATATCCAAACCTACTCACTCTGGAGGATGCCTTGTATTCCAGAAGTCTGCCTTCATTCTTCTGGCAATTAAAAATGTCTGTGCCCTTTTCCTTCTCACCTAGATATCTCTTAAGCTAATAATAAATAAAGCATTATTAACTGCTTTATCCCAATGTGTAGAAAATGGTAGTGCTTTTTCTATTTAAAAAACACATGTTGCATACAGAGATAAGATTCAATATTGCAATCCAAATTTAAAAATAAATAGATTGAGATTGTGTCAAGAAAGAAAGTAAGGCTGGGTTTATCCTGAAACTGACAAATCTAAAATAGACAGGATGGTGTAAAGTGGAGATGTTTAATTGAATACAGAAAAGGATTAAAGGTGGTTACTAAAAGAGTATAGCAGCAAACAGTTGTCATAACAACACAGGTAAACTGATCCTCAGCAAAATACCAGGGGATTAGATTCAGTTTACATAAGCAATAGGGCAGAGACCCATATCAATTTTCTTAAAAGTTTTTCTTCTTATTTGGGAGAAGCAAATGTGGTCCCAGACACTTCCTAGCTGTGTGACCTTGGACAAGTCAATTAACCCTGTTTGCCTCAGTTCCTCATCTATAATATGAGTTGGAGAAGGAAATGGCAAATCACTCATGCATTTTTATCAAGAAATTCACAAAAGGGGGACATGAAGAGTTTGATATGATTGAAACAACTTAAAAACAACAACAACTTGTGGGGAAGTTTTTTCCTTACATCATATTAAAATCTGTTTCTCTACAATTAGACCCAGTGCTCTTAGTTCTTCCCTATGGGACCAAAAGATCAAATCTATTCCCTATTACATATGACAGCTCCTCAAATATTTGATTAGAGCTATTTTGTCCTCAAAAGTCTTCTCTTCTCCAGGTTCAACCTTCCTAGCTCATTTCTAGTATGGCATGATCTTGGAGTACCTCACTATTTTGGTCATCTTCCTCTGAATATCCTCCAGCTTATCAATAATACACTCAGATTTAAATATTTTACTCCAGATGTAGTCGGTCAAGGGCAAACAAGAGGATCATCACCTGCTCCTTTCTTAATAACATCTCAAATAGCATCAGTTTTAATGACTGCCATAAGACACTTTTTGATCATTTGAGTTTATTTATGATCTTTCTCTCACAAATTGCAAGGTAGATAGATATCCAGCAGTTTATGCTTATGCAGTTTATTTTTAACCCAAGCAGAAAATTTTACATTTATCTGTTTGAAATATCATCTTATTAGATGGATCCCAATGTTGAGGTCCCTGACTCATCAGTGACTTATAATCATGATTTTACCTTCCAATGACCATGTGTCCTCTTAAATCTTCTCATTTTAAAGTTGATTTATTTCTTATTTGCTGAGTTTTGAGCTATTCTAATTGTCATGATTTCAAATTACAAGGCTCTAAGGGACCAAGAAGAGTCATTCAGTCAAATCCTCCTGCCTTAAAGTATGATAACTGAGTCAAAAATAATCATGATTAAAAGATCTAAGGAAGACTCCAACTTCCTGTTGTTGTTGGCTTTTATTTCCAGACAGGTTTTTTGATTGCTACAAACAGATAAAATATTATATTTTCTTTTTCTTTTAACTCATGGGTTCTTTTCTAGGAAAATTTGCCCTTGATGTAATCTTTTATGAAATATTTTGCATTTGACATTGATAATATGATATAGCCTACTACTTAATAGAAATTATTAATGGATTATTACCTACCAGTAGATATAGTCACTGCCAGACCAAGAAATATAGTAATGCCACGATACTGTCTTGGTCAGTCAGCATCCATAAGAGTATGTACTATTTGGGTTACCACCATTCAAGAATGTTGATAATCATGAAAGCATAGGGAGAAGGGCAATCATGATGATTAAAATTACTGAAGGGTATGTCAGAGAAATATCACTTGAAAGAGCTAGGAATGTTAAGGCAAGAGAAGAGAATATATAGGAGGTATATGATAGATGTCTTCAAGAAATTGAAGGATTATCTCATGGAATAATAGTAATATGAGTTATCATACAAATAATAATAATTGAACATGTAAAATACCCTTTAGTACTTAAAGAACTACATAAATGCTAGCTACTAATATTTCATAGATTTTATTATTCTTTTCCTCTGTTGATCATTTCTAATTGAGCCTGTATCCTGTATGTATGTATCTATATCTATCTGTCTATCTATCTGTCTGTCTGTCTGTCTGTCTATCTATGGTTTGTACATAGTTTTTGCATATTGCCGACCCCATTAAAATTTGAGTTGCTTTAAAGCCAGGTCTGACTTTTGCCTTTCTTTGTATATCCAGACTTTAACACAGTGTAAGACATATAGTAGGTCCTTAATACATGTTTATTGCCAGACAAAGTACTTTACCTCTATGATCTCAATTACTCTTCAAAACAGCCCTTCCAGAAAGGCCATTGCTATTATCAGCATTTATAGATGAAAAAGGAGACTGAAAAAAGCTAAATGACTTTCCCAGGGCTACAGAGTTAGTAAGTATCCAAGTCAGGATTCAAACTTAGATCTCTCTGACTCCAGATCCAGTGCTCTAAGCACTATGAGATCTAGCTGCCTCTGAAAGGAATATTCATTGTGATTCACCCCAGAGGTCAGAATAAGAAGCATGAAATAACACTTGAAAAGGGGCAAATTTGACTTGGTATAAAGAAAAAAAAATTGTTTTAATTAAGGTCATCTAAAAGCAGAATATGCTGCCATGGGAGGTTCTCAGTAATTCTCCTTTACTGAAATTCTCCAATCAAAGATTAGAAAACCATCTGTCAAGGATGTTGTAGAGAAGACTCCTGTTACTAGCAGTAATAATAGTCATCAATAATAACACTACTAGTATTTACAAAGCACTTTAAGATTTGTGAAGTACTTTACAAACATTATCTCATTTTATCTTCATGACAACCTTGAGACAACTCTGAATAGTTTCTATTACTATCCCCACTTTACAGATGAGGAAACTGAGGCAGACAGTGGCTAAATGACTTGCCCAAGATCACACAGCTAATAAATGTCTGAGACTGGATTTGAACTAGCACTTTCTCTACTGTACCACTGGCTGCCTATGTTCCCATGTAGATTGGACTTGGTGATCTCTGAGGATTCTTCCAACTTTTTGAGTCTATAATTCTATGACTCTGCCTCTAACCTAAGTTTGTCAATGACTTCAACTATTTCCTGATGAGGAAAAACACTGCTATCTTCTTTGAACCAAGGAATAAAAGTTTATTCTCTTACTTTTTCTTCAGATCAATATCTTTCTCAACCCTATAAAAATGTATTAAGGTAATAGAATGGTAAAGATTGACCTCAGGAGATAAAAAAATTCAGTTGCTTCACTTTACAGATGAAGAAACTAAAGTCTGCAGATATTACTTGGATTTCCCAAGATCAGATAGATATTGTAGTAAGTACCAGTTCTGGAATTCAAATCTATGTCTTCTGATTCTAAATCCAGTGTTTTTCCAGCAAAGTTTCCCTTTTAAATATATAAAAACTATATGAAATATTATTCACTAAAATTAGTCTTACCTAAAATAGGAGGTTGGACTAAGCGACCTCTCAAATGTTCATGAGCCCTTTCTTTCTTTGATATTTTATACTCACATTTATAAGGCCTAGTGAATGATACTCCAAGTCATGTTGAATTCTGTTCCAATTTTCTCTAATCTTTTAATATATTTCCCCTCCCATTTTTTGCCACTTCTTTTTTATTCATAAGATAAACACTTTTTATCATTTTTTATTTGATTGTACAGCAGATGCAGATTAAAAACAGCAGCAGTGATTCAGAGGTTCCTGAAAACAAGATTCCAAGGTTGTAAAACACACTGCATGTGCTTTGTAAACATTTTCATTTTATAATTGTCTCAATGAAGAACTGAGATGTTTGAGTCACGTTTGAGGTTCAGAGGATTCAGCAGGCTTTAAATTGGTTTTCTCTTTACTTTTTAAACCTTAGGCTTACCATCATCTTATCTTTTATGTGAGAGCTATAATAAAGATTAAATTAATAAAGTAAATATAGCAATACATACAAATATTGTCCAAAACCCAGAGGACTAATTCATTTTAGGGTAATTTGGGCATAAGTCTTCCCATAACTTGTTTTCACTGAGACAAATGTTCCCCTCTCTGGTAAGAGAAAAGAAGCTTATTCTCCCTGTCAAATGTTGTGGTTTAAACATCATTACATGGCATTCTGATTAAAAAAAAAGTTAAACACACACCAAGGAAGCAACAGTAGCATTACACAAGCTTGAATCACACCACAGTTCTCAATACTTTGTTTTAAAAGCCCAGACTATGTTTGAAGGAAGAATGCCATGTGCTCTGCTGGTATCAAACAGATGAGAGGTGGCACACTGCTTTAGCATTTGATTGAAGTCAGGAAGCTTGGGTTCTGCTTACAACTAATCCTGTGATTAATGTTTTCTAACAGGACCAAAGCAATTCAGTTATTAGCGCCAGAGTTCCTTTATATAAAAAGTGGAAGAAGAGTTATCTTGTCACTATCATAGGACCATTTCAAGGATTCATGAAATAAATAAATTTTGAATAATTTTGTGATCAATAAATGTTAAAGAGTAGAAGTATAGTGTCGATGGCTGGCCTAGGACTCAGAAAGACCTGAGTTCAAGTCCTAACTCTAATGTAGATTCTCTGCATGACCACTTGTGGTCAACTCATTCTCTGGGAGTATATTTCAGAGATGTTGCCAATCAGTTATGAGTGAAGTTTTTCCACACTGGTTCCCCCTCACTAATGAGATCATTCCTTTAGACGTTCTCTCTTCTCCTTTAAATGCATTCAAAAGGTACTAACATGAAGAGCAATATTCTATTCAAAAAGTGTTTGTTAATAACCTGTGGAATGCAATGTATTGTGCTGTATACCTCGAATGCAGACAAAATAAAAATTATCTCTTTCTTCAAGGAGTTTGTATTGTGAGACCTATCTGATTGCTGGGGAGGAATTATAAAAAATAAGAAAACAGAGTCCCTGCCCTCAAGCTCTTCATAATTCATTTGGGAAATTTAAAACAAATATAGTACCTTTCAGGGCTATCTACCATCTTTTTCTTTTCCTAAATTTTCTTTTCCTAAATTCCTGTGGATAACTACTTCTAAAGTCATAATAGCTCAAGAGCCCCTACTGGCATGCTTGCCTTTAATAGTCAGCCAGCAGACCCAATTAGTTCAGGGCAAAGGTATTTATTGAGATGGCACAATATGAATAATAAGAACAAAAAATTGTCCAATCACAAACATAAATCATACTTTCCCTCAAATGAACATGGTACTAGTAGGAAGAGTGAGCACACAAAGTACAATGGTAGAAATGCACACAGTTAGAGAATACATGTGGCCAAGGCAATCACATATCTAAAACTACATGGCACTTATATCTTTTCTCTTTTCATTGTGTCTTCACTCAGAATATGGTGTCAACTCCTGTCAACAAGTTGCCCACTAGTGGTATTTCTCTTAAACACTAAGATTCCCAAGGACAAATCAGATATTTCTCAAGTCACAAAGCTTTTCTGACCTCACATCTTAAATGACTGGCCTAGAGTCTACTGAATCTACTGGGTAAAAAGCTTTAAAAAAAGAAACAAACAAATAAAAACAACTATAGCTAGTGGATGAAAGAAATTATTATTAACAACCAATGATTTGGGGAGATCTAGATTTCCCTCTTTTTCTTATATACTCACTTCAAGACTTTAGTCTCTGAAGGTTGAGCTAACCTTTTCTATCTAAATCCTACTCCAGTGGGGAAGCCATTGTATTCCATTTGGGTTTGGGTGGGGATAAATTCTTTGAGTAGATTGTTGTAGCAGCAAGCACCCCAAGCATCCTCAGGGTTTGCCGCCCATACAGGTTCTTGGATCTGCTTTGTGAAAGGAAAGAAACTCAAAATGGGTTAACAAGCTTACTTTAATCAGTCAGACATATATCGTTTACCTTGTTCAGGAGAAAAAGGTCAGCACCCCGAACTTCAAAGCATACAGGCAGAATTATCAAGACAGAAACAGATCAAGTAGACAGATTTCCAAACTGTCCAACCATTACATCCATACCCAGTCAACATCTGGGTTTCCACATCTGGGTTTTTCAAAGCCGGGGGACTCTCAACAACGGCTTCCCAGAATTCAGATCAAATCACAGAACACTTCTCAAAGTGAGTCCCAAAACAAAGCTACACATCAGGGCTTATATAGCCTTCTCCTG
>NW_027186473.1:18421144-18467083 GCF_028583685.1 Petaurus breviceps papuanus
AGTCCCAAAACAAAGCTACACATCAGGGCTTATATAGCCTTCTCCTGACTCAGAGAATGTAACAACCTTATTGACTCACTGGCCAATCAAGAAGTATCTACTGAAAAACAAGCCTCCCTCCCCAGGCTTCAGGTGCATTTTAGCCTAGGGGCAGGGAAGATCTTCCAAATTTGCATTCCCATTACAATTGTGCAGGGCAGGGAGGGGGATAGTAGTGGTGGTAACTTAGAGGTAAATGACATAACTAGATGCCATTTAAATAGGTTCAGCTCTTCATTGTTATAATGATTCTCTCCTTAGTTGTTAACCAATCAGAACCCTCAGGAACACCTCTCTTCCAATGACCATATAAGACGAGCCTCCTAGAGTAATTATTTTTGGTATAAGAGAGAGACGATCAAATGACAATTCTTTTATTAAAATGCTGACATTATTGATAAAATGATTAAATTATCCAGAAATTATGTCTCTCCAACTTTTTCAATGCCACATGGTGGGCAAGAGAGCAAAATCCTCCCATCAACAACTCCCTCTCAACATCTGGGTCTTCTTCCAGATCTCTTTTCTATGCTGCCAGATGTCATACTCCTCAGATCTTTCTTACCTTAATGCTGGCCTGTACAACCTGTACATTTTGTCTACAGTTTTTTTTTTTTTTTGTGGGCCACTGAAATCCTTTGGTGGGCTGCAAGCAAACCATAGGCCACATATTGTATAGGCCTGCCTTAACCCATTCTCTATCTAGCATGTCTTACTTTTTTAAAGAGTCATCAGGAACATGGCTAATCTTTAGTCAGCCAATGGCTAGAAACCTTCCAAAAACATCGAGATTGACCCAAAAATTTCCTCACACTTTATAGAGGGTGTGTCTATATTGTAGACTTTTTTCTTTGGTATTTCATTTAAAATGTTGATAATTTATCTTGTTTACATAGCCCTTACCTTTAATAATTTATCAATTTGGTCTCAGAAAAATCAACTGATCGAAGGCATCCTCATCAATTTCTGCCCCACCCACTCACAACTACACAAAAATGAGAGGATAAAAAAAAACATTCATAAGCAGCAAAATGGACTTTTCTTTTATGGGTCATTGGTTCCACTGAAATACAGCATTTGCATTTAGGGGCTAACATCAGAACTGTAAAAACTGAAGCATTTAGAAGTCATAGCTAGCCAGAGGCTAACAATATAATGAACTAAAAAGAATATGCACATCTTTTCTGCAAGACACCAAGAAAAGCTTCAAAATATTAGGCAGACCTGTGATGCATGATAGGTACATTTCTCAAGAATTCTTAAAGAATTTTAAAATAAGAAATAACTGAATGTTTGAGCTAGAAGGGACCTAAATGATCATCTAGGCCAACACTCTCATTTTACAGAGAATTAGTTATAGCACCGAAAGGAGAAGCAACTTGCTCAGAGGCATCGATGGGCTAGTGGCAAAGCCAAGACCAAAATATTATTCTATCACCTCATTCAGTGAAATATTTTAAGTTTAGATCCTAAAGAGTAAAACACCTAATTCTTGAGGGTTTAGCTAAATTTTAATGAGAAAACTATCACCATGGTAACTCTCATATTATTTCACTTGATACAATATAGATTGGAGAAATCTTTATTGTCGTATCTTCAGCCTTCCTGCCCCTATATCCCCTCTGCCTCCAACAAGTATTTCCAGTTAAGAGTCCATTATCAATCACTTCGATAACTAAGAATTCCCAGTTAGTTACAAATTATTTTGATGTTTAAACTTTTTCTATTATCCTCAACCCCAGATCCAAGATAATAAATCTGAAGATGAAGTTAAGGTCTAAGGAATTTGTTTCTTTCCTTTCTTTCCTTCCCAGGAGTTCCTGGAGAATATGACCTCTTCCTCATTTCTTGCAGTAAAGCTGAAGTGTTAAAGTTGTCTCTGGGATCCCAAAAATGAGCCAAGGAAATGCAGAGTTAATCTCCGCTTTTCTCTGTTTGTAGTCACAGAGTGTCCTTTATCATTCTCTTTCAAACAAAAGACTCTTGTCATTCATATGAAAGAGAATGAGTTTCCTCCCCATTTAATAATTACTTCTAGGTGCTGATGGAATGGTTCATTAGGTTTAAGTAGGCAATTGCTTCCCATTCATTGGTTAAGGATACAGTGAAAGATAAACCCTTCAAATATTCACCCAATATTTTTTACCTCCTGCTTTTTTTATATGAAAAGGATATCATTATCTCTATATTTCCACAGTTCTTAGAGTTGAAAATCTCATAACTGGAGGAATTTTTTGGACTGCATTTCTCAAAAGAGTGCCTATTCCAACTATGATGCTCTCACTACTTGCTATTGGCACCCAGACCACTAAAATGACATAGTATTTATGAACACACTACAGACACATACACATATGCACACAAACACACACACACAAATATTCAATTTCTGAAACAGTTAACAAAGTCAGAAGGTAAAGTAAAGCCAACAGATGGAAATAGAAGCAAATTCCTGCTTCTAAATTCATTTTGAACCCTTTTCCAAATATATGATCCACCCAAAGACAAGGCAATAATATCAAGAAAGAAGGAAGTTTCTCTAAATCAGGGGTTCTTAGTGCACTTTGTGTCCTAGGTTACTTTTCAAAATGTTTTTAAATGCAAAATAAAACACATAGTATTATAAAGGAAACCAATTATATTGAATATAATTATCAAAATACAGGATGATCCACAAGTCATCATGCATTTTTAAGCTTTCATACATATACTCTCTTTTTTTTACCCACTCTGTCTCTGTCTTCCTCTCTCTCTGTATGTATACATATATATGTAAATATAAGCACATATATGCATACATATAATTTACATTTATACATAAACACATGCGTGTGCATATATATGCATATTCATGCACACGTGTGTGCACACATATGTGTTTGTGTGTGTTGTGAGTCCTGGGTTAAAAAGATCTCCAGCTTAAATAAAAATAAGGTACTTTTTATCTTAGGAGACAGAAACTGGACCAGTGATTTTATTGGTACATGGAGCTCCTCAAAAAGGAACTTTCTCTACCAGTGTAGATAGACATTATCTCTGCAAATTATGCTCTTACAGGGTTAAATGGTCTGTCCAGAGTTTTACAGCTTTTATATGTCACAGGTAGGACTTGGATATGGTCTTACTGGGTCTGTACTAGTTCTCTAACTACTAAACCATTATTTATTTGAATAAAAGTAAATAAAATTAAAATAAAATTCACCACAAATATTTCAAAGGAACAATATCTTCTAGACATACATTATATTCTAACCTAAAATATCATCTTGATCCCAAAGTCTTTGATTGTAAACTTTGATCATAGTGATTTATCATGTACAAGGCAGTGTGTTGAGTACTAGACATAGAAAGACAAAAAAAAATGGTACTGATTCTTCCCCCAAAGAATCAAAGTCTAGTCAGTTCTTATTATGCAGGAACAATCTTCTGCTACAAAAAAAAGTTACATAAAATTCCATTTTTTCGGTTCTTTTTGTTACTAGCAATATATTAAACATAACTGTTTTATCTTAAATGTATTATGACCCAGAACCATTCCTATTTTAAAGAGAGTAAGCCCCACTAGTTCAAATTGTCACCACTCCTTCCTAGTCATTCTGCTGCTCTATGACAAGCAACAGCAGAATGAAGGGAGAAACAGCCTCAACCTCCTCCATCACTTCGTTTCTGTTATAAGAGAATTGTGAAAGTTGTCTATTTAGATCCTAACTACCATTCTACCAGTGTTAAAATCCATTAGATATTTTTTCTTTATAAGTTTAACTTTCAAATCTTTGCAAGCTGAAGTTGGAGATTTTTTTCCTCATTTTATTTTCTCTCAATTTGATATCCAAGACCATCACCTTATAGAGTACTACAAAACACAAAAAGTGGAATCACACAAGATAAAAAAAAGGAGAAGTTCATCTGACTCCTAGAATGGAGCAAAACTCTCAAATTAGACTAGCAATGTAATATTTGTAAATTTTCCACAGTTTCCAATATTTCTATTCCCACATCCAGGAAGAAATAATCCTAATTAAGGTTTAGGAGAGGAAGAAGTGGGTCTCTGGGCTCCAAAAGTTGTAGTTTTAAATAATGCCAGCAGCATAACAGGAGGCTGAGGGAGAGATAATCAATTGGATCTGAGAAGAAACATGGCATTTCTAAGTTTGCTTTTAGTAATTTCTAACTTTACACAGTTCCCTAAAATCTGTCAGTATTGCATATGCCCTTTATGTTATACAAGAAACCTAATTTCCCTATTCTAGAGTGGGATTAGATGGAGGCTGGTTCTGAGGCATCCTGGCAATATGAAGTCATGGAAAAGATGACTCTGGCAGGATAGACAGTCAGGATCATCTAGTTGATGTATCTGGAACAATGTCTAAAAGCCCTACCTACCTGCAATATGCTATATCTACCAATAATTTGAAATACTACCAATAGAATAAGTGAAAGATTACAAAATACATGGAATTATATTTGCAAGTTGATGTTGTCTCCAGAAAACTTAATTAAATGCAAATAAATATATAAATTTATAATATATACATATATATAAAACTTAAATATAAACTAAGATGCTCATTACCACCTCCTCCATCTTTTTCATGAGTTAAAATTTCCACAAATGTTTATTAATGATTTATCATGTACAAGGCAGTGTGTTGAGTACTAGACCTAGAAAGACAAAAAAAATGGTACTGATTCTTCCCTCAAAGAATTAGAAGTTACTACTGGGGATAAAACATGTGTGCAGATTAGAACAAGATATGGAATGAAGGACAGAACAGAGATACCTAGGCAAGTCAAGGTACATGATTGTGATGGCATACTACTGTGTTATAAGAAATGATGAGCTCAATGATTTTAGGAAAAATCATGGAAGGATTTGCATGAAATAATTAAAAGCAAAATGAGTAGAACCAAGAGAACATTGTATATGGTAACAGAAATATTGTTTTAAGAACAACTTGGAGCAAATAAGTTATTTTGTCTATTATAAATTAGCTATGAAATTAGTTATAAATTAGCTATAAAAGTCATATGAAGAAAGATGGTACCTGCACCCAGAGAAAGAATTGATAAATAGAAGCATGTATAGAATACTTTTTCATAGAAATGCCTATTTGTGTCTAATGGTAGCCATCTTTAGGGTAGGGGAGGAGGAGAAAAGAAAAAAAAAGAAATTCACATGATAATTTTGTTGTATATTTGAAAGGAATAAAAAGTTGTGCAATAGAACATTTGTAGTTTCATGTGCAGTCATCTTTTTTACTGTACTATGTTATAAAGATGCTTGTTTTATTCCATAAATTAAAAATTAAATTCAAAGGGAAAAAAATTGGGAAGAGAGGATACCTTCATGTAGGGTACCAGGTAAGACTATGGAGAAGGTAACCCCTAAGCAGAACTTTCACAGATTTCAACAGAAAAAGTTTAAAAAATCATTTCTCTATTATATTAAAAAGCCCTTTATAAATTGTACCTATCTTCTTTTCCAACTGTTTTTTACATTATTCTCCCTTCTTGCACTCTATAATCCAAGACAAACTATTCTTGTTGGTCCTCACACAATATCTCCTTCACTTCACCAATTGCTCTCCCTAGTCTACTTTAAGTTTCTTCTTTTCCTGGAAGCCTTCTCCATTTCCTCTTTATCCCAGTTCCTTCCCCCAGTTAATTATTTCCTATCTTTCCTGTATATCATTTGTTTTGTGTATAGTTGCTTGCCTGTTGCCTCCTCCATTACATTCTAAGCTTATTTAGGTCTTGTTTTATTTTGTACATATTTTGTACATATTTACTTATGTTTGCATTGTCTATATTAATTGTCTATTAGACTATAAACTCTTTGAGGGCAGGAAGGGATTCATTTATGTCTTTGTATCACTATCTAGTATGGTAGCTGGCATATAGCATCAACTTTACAAATGGCTTGCTTCAAGATACCTTGAGAAAATGCATAGAGGCAAAAGTAATCAGAATAACATTGGAGAACAGTTAATTATCCCTTTTGACTATAACTCAGAATATAGCATGAAGGCAAGTAATATGAAATAAACTTGTAGAGACAGATTGAAGTATTATGATAGGGCTCTTGAATATCTGCCTAAGGAGTTTGTATTTATTTTATGGGCGCTAGCAAGCCACTAGAACCATTCATTAGAAAGATTATATTGGTAGCATTCTAAAGGATAGACTATCAAGCAAAGAAACTAGAATCAAGGGGACTAAGTGTGAGGAGTATTTGAACTAGGGGATAGTATTGTGCGTGAATCTGATACAAGAGGAGTTGTGTAGGTAGAATTGACAAGACTTGGAATATCATATGAGAAATGAGTGGAACAAGGTCAAAGCTAGCCAATATAATCTTCCTAATGAATGCTTCTGCTTTCTTTAATCTACTTCATTTCATCCAAGTCTTGCTAAGTTTCTCTGGATTTTCATGTTTATCATTCCTTTTTATTATATGATATTTTTGTTAAATTGATAAACCTTAATATTTCACCCATTCCACAATTTTAGCACACATTCTGTTTCTAGTTTTTGTTCTCTTACATAAAGCCAATATATTTTTTTGTTCATAGAAGTCTTATCTTAATAATTCAATAACTTCTATGTCATATTTAGTATGTGATAGAATCTCTAAATCAGAGAATATAAAGTTTCATAAGTTTTCTTGCATAATTCAAAATTATTTTCCAGAATGGTGAACTATCTCATAGCTCCACCAGCAATGAATCAGTGTGCCCATAATGCAATAGCCACTTATTGATGGGTTCATGATGATATTTCAATGTTCTACTAATTTGCATATCTATGACTATTAGGTACTTTGAATATTTTTCAGCTTTTTGTTGACAGAGTTTATTTATTTTGAAAACTGTTCATATGTTTTGACTAATTGTCTACCTGGGAATTACTCTTAAGCTTATTTATTTGCAATAATTACTTATGAATGATGAATGCCAGATACTTACAAGATTTATTGTAAACATTTTTTCCCATTACATATAATTTCTTTTGATTCTAGACGAATTGTTTTCGTTCATAGAAAACTTTAATAGTGGTGGCAAGTACAAGTTGAACCTAAATTACAATAACCATTCCTACTCCTCTTCAGACCAAGTCTATCAGGTGATAAATCCCACTTTATGGTCTTTATCTTCTATAGGGAGGTACTGAGTGATGCAAACTTCTTATTAGGCAAATGGATGAGCTCACAACTTTGCTATCTACCTTGTTTCTGAGCTTTTCAGAGCCCCAGGCATTGACATCAGTTCAGAACCACTGAATATCACCATCTGTTGTGCTATATCCTAAAGACCACAAGTGGTCCTAAAGCTGATGGATATTGTTTCTCTTGGATAGAATGTGAATACACTGAGATCGAGGGCTGTGCTACTTTTCTACTTTCATTCTCAGTATTTAGTATTGTGCACAGTACATAATAAATGGCTAATAAATACTTGTTGATTCATTTACTAACTATTAAAATTTCATGAAAATCTATTTCTTTTATCAAAATTACCTTAGTTCCAAATCAATTTTACTGCTAAAAGTCTTTTATTTTTCTAATTAGCATCTTAATGGGGTGGTATATCAGAATATGATATCAAAACAAAAGACAACAATAAAATGTACCTATAAAATGTATAACAATCAGTAGCATAATAATACTTTGATATTTCTTTGAATCTGTGGCCTTGTCAATATGGCTACTCTCTCTAGTTGTATGGATTGCATCCCTTCTACATCTTATCATCTTTTATCTCTTAGACAAATCAATGTCACAGTGATTTCACCAACGTGCTGGGGCTTTTACCCTGGATCTTTTGACATTTTGCATGGATTCCATTGGAGTAGGAAAGATGTCTTTCATTTATCCCTTCCTGTTCTTACACATTCACCCTACCTCCTTTCTCAGTCATGCATCACTCTGCCAATGTCCCTTATAATACTTCCCCTATGCCATTTTTCATCATATCCCAAAGGATATAAGTGAAACAGGATATGACATAAAGAATCAAACCAAAAATATTTGAAATTAAAATCCTCTCTCATGCTGTGCTGCTAAATATAACCCTTTGTTTTGTCTAGAAAAGACTACCATAATGACAAAAAGGGAATTTCTGGTTTTAATTTTTTTTCACCCAATTCCTCTGTATGATTGAGTCTAAAACCCACAGAGCCCATAATCTGTCTCATACTTATTGACCCCAGAGCTCACAGCACTCACTCACAGACATTTTGGAAGCTCTATCAGAACCTAAATCAAAGATATTATAACTTCAACTTAAAATGGGTATAATTGGATATGTCGTAAAAATTCAGTGCTAAGTCAAAGAAGCCCATGAGCATCTGTTTTGTATTCTAAGTGATAATAAACGTGTCATAACAGAATGATATGAGCAAAATTGTTCCTCATTCATAAGTTGAACCTTTCATGTCAATTGCCAAGTTTCACCTTGGGCTAGAATTGTAACTTCAGTCAAGTCATGATCAAATCAATCAAAATCCAACCTACTTTAGTGTCATGCATTTACATGTGAAATGGATGAATCTTGACATGATCAATCTGTTCATTTCAATCATAAGAATGGTTGAAACAAAGCATTCATTCAAATTGATTGTGACTGTCTGAATCAATCATGAAGATGACAAAATGTATAAAGGGTCATGTCATCAATGGTCAGGTATCATGACCAACTGCTACCTCTAAACCTAGCTTAATTGAGATATTGTTCAATGCCATTACATACCCAGGCTAAAAAACACCAACTTCCAATCTGTTCTATTCAGCCTTCATATGTGAACTTGGCAGGACTAGAAGGGAAAGAGGGAGACATGAGAAGCAATTGATGCAGAGCTTTGCCAATACACACACACACTATACTACACTACACTACACCACAGCATACTCTTTATACCCAAACACATACGCATATAGAACAACCTCTTTCTGCTAGAGTAATAGTGACTAACCATTAAATATGACTAGAGAGAATCTTGCAACCTTAAAGCAACTCTCTATAAGATGCTGGAGAACATGGCGGGGTATAAAGATCTATGACATTTAAGAGGATGACAGACACTATTCTTGATTTTAATTCTACATATTTAAAATTCTTTTAAGTTCATTTGGGGCATAGCACTGGACATGATGTAGAACCATTGAAGAAGCAACAGTGAAACCAAAGAATTAAATTTTTTCTATAGAATCCAATTTAAAATGGTAGCCAATCAAGCTTTCTACTGAAATAAGAATCAAATTACAATATTTCTCCTTCACAGAAGATATGTTATATTAATATTAAATATTATGTGTGCTATATTATCAATGAACATAAATATTTTATAATTCAGCCTTATCAGAAGAGATTATTTAGATTATTGAAAACCTCAGATAAAGATTTTTTGAATATTTTGAGCTTATTTCTAATATCTATTTTTTAAATTTGTAATGATTTCAAGGAAGTTGAAAAATAAAACTTTAAATCAAAATTGAGTTCTAGTTTACTTTGGAGATCAATTTTTTATTAGATACAAACAAAAGGAACTAGTTCTAAAATGATGGATCAGAAATGCTTATAGGTAGAGAAGGGATTTTTTGTTTGTTTTAATTCAAAGCTCATATGAAATTTCTTTAAGACACCATTTTCATGACAATAGACTTCTAAAGAGAGACAGGAAGAGACCACACAGGTACAAGGAGTTTCTAATTCAGTCATATATTTCAGTGGCTCTTAGCCAGTAGAGGGCATGCATGGAGCACTGTCCTGCGTATTCAAACAGTGACACCCACACAATGTACATTTTAAAGTATTTCAAAAGGCCCTACCCTCTCTCAAGTGCAATGTAAATGCCTTTCCCCCCTCCATTTAACATCATCAACTTGGTGTCTGTGTGACTTCTACAGGTTGAACAAGTGGTACAGAACTGCCCCTTATTTTCCCCTTGGCTTATAGAGTTTTCATTCACATGAAAAACAAAGTAAAGTAAATTTGAAATGAATTACAGAAATTTTATGTAAATTGAATTCATATTCAAAGTTGGTGATTGGGAAATAGAGCAGCAAAAGAAAAAAGAGCAAATAACGACTGTCTCATCCAATACTATCTTGCAAACTTTATGTAGCTGTTGGAACGAAAAGAGCTTTTAAGACATGTTAGCTCAAAATAGAACAATACCTTACTACCTAACATATCACTTTCTTTTTCTAAAGAACTTTAAGAGTGCCAAACAAATCCTATTTATCTTTAACATTACTCCCTTTTTACTGAAGGAAGGCAGACATCTGGAGATGAAATAGCTGTTTTTATATGAAATAGTAGTAGGTGCTACTCAATGGTCAAAACGCTTCAAGCTGGCCTCAAGGTGGAGAACTACATGACTGCCAACCATTAATTTCTCCTACCGCACCAATGTCCAGAGCAATTTTGTTTTTAGAAGGAAGATTTTATCCAACTTCATTTGCTACAACCCTCACTGACCAAATGTACACTTTGTAAATTTACCATCATTTTTGCAATGTAAAGAAAATGTTCAAGGTCCTTACAAAGCTCAAAGGGCTATTTTATTTTATTTTATTTTATAAGCTGGTTTTCTCAACTTCTACTTATCCTGACGCAAAAGGTCACCATTTAAGAGAATGACAAAGTTTAATGTGGAAGATGAAATGGACAGTGGAGAGTGAAAACAATAAACTTAGGTGGGGAAAGGAAGAAAGGTATCTGTTCTGTATGCATTTATATGTGTGTATATGGGTTAGTATATTCTCTGTCTTAGAGTACTTTGTCCTTCTCTACTGGATCTGGGATTCCTAGGACAGGGAGCATCTAACAAATTTATCAGTATGATTCCGAGTAGAAAAACTTGGGGAAATACAACACATATCCAAATAGTATAAAATATTTATATAGAATATATAATAAAAATATATAGTAGAGAATATATTATGCATAGCATCATACTATAGAACAGTATTACAGGCTGCATATGGTATATAATACTATATAACATATATTTATGGAGAGAGACAGAGAGTAAGAGACTGGGAGATAGAGGAAAGAAGGATTGAAGATAGACAAAATCCCTGTTCTATCTTAACAAATCAATAAGCATTTAGTAAGCCTCATTATGTGCCAGGAACTGTTAAATGTAGGGGACAGAGAGAAAGGCAAGAGCAGTCCCTTGCCTCAAGAAGCTCACATTCTGATATGGGAGATAATGTAGATTTAAATGGTACACAGATATAAAGTAGATACATTTCCAAGGTGGTAGGTATGCCTTCAATGAATCTGAAGGAAAGTCAGGATGTTAAGATTATGGGATTTAGATCTAGAAGAGATCTTGTGAACTCCTCTCATTCTTGCAGATGATGAAACCAAGGACCGTATGGTGAAGTGACTCTTCAATGGTAACAAAGGGAAAAGAAGTTGGCACAGTGAATAGAGCACTGAGCTTAGAATCAGGAAGACTCCTAGATGTGTGACCCTGAGCAAGTCATTTAACCCTGTTTGCCTCAGTTTCCTCATCTATAAAATGAGATAGAAAAAGAAATGACAAGAAATAGACAATAGCTCATGTAAAAACAAACAAACCAAAACTTGGGGATTTTAGTGTACTACAAATTCAATGAAAGTCACCAATGTGACATGGAAACCAGTCATTTTTTTCAATAAGATTTTTTACAAGCCTATGTACCAGGCACAATGTTAAGCACTAGGAACAAAAAGACCAAAAATGAAATAGTCCCTTACCTTCAAGGAGCTTACATTCAACTGAGTGGAAACATATGAACACAGAAACGTAAGTAGATAATACATGGAATCTCAAAAATTTTCATGAGTTTTAAGCTTTAAAGGTTTGGTGTGTGTTTGTGTGTGTATGTGTGTGTGCATGTGTGTGTGATAGACAGACAGATAGACAAAGAGAGACAGAAAGAAAGAAGGGCAGGGAGTGCTCCAGTTGCTTATGACTTTTCCTTCCCTTTTATCCCACTCTCCCTTTCCCAGCCTCCAATGCAGTGTCCACTTTCTGAACCACAGGAAATGAACAATAATGATGGCACCAATGTGAACAGGTACACTGACTTACAAGCTCTTTGTAATGACCTCTATGCATATTAGAGAAGTTCAGCAACCACACCAAAGATGACGTTCACAATTCATGGCACTCTGTCCTGTCACCGAGCTAAGAAGGCATCCTTGGTCCAAATCTCAAATAAAGCCAGAGTACAACCAGTACATTTGAAGGAAAAATCACACATAGCTCAATAGGATATTGATGACTCACACAGAAGAGTGTTCAAATGGAACAGCAAATCCATAGGGAAAGGGAGGTCAAATGCCCAATCAATTATAGACCAACTAGTCTTCAGAGAGCATCCTCTACACCAGTGCAAGGGCAGTATCACCTTTGCCTTTGGGAAGGGTTCAGATTCCAGCTCTGAGTCAGAGACAGAAAAGCCCCAAAGTAAAAAGATATACTAGGTGGAAGCCAGTTAAACAGGGCAGGCCAGTAACAAAAATTGATCTCTTTATCCATCACTGCTTATATAGTATATAAACTATCTCCTCCTAGATAGAGTGCTGGGCCTAGAGGCAGAAAGGCCTGAGTTCAAATTCAGTGTCAGGCATTCTTAGCTGTGTAACATTGAACAAGTTACTTAAGCTCTATTTGCTCCCATTTCTTCAACTGTAAAATGGGTATAATAATAGCTTCTATTTCACGTGGTTATTGTAAGCACCAAATGAAATATTTGTAAAGTGCTTAACATGAATTCCTGGTGGGTACTGTATAAATGCTTATTTCCTCCCTCCCTTCCTCTAACAGTTTATCACTAGACCCCTTTAAGTTTTAAAAACTTAAAGCTTCACTGATACTTTTGGAACACCTTGCATTGACAAAATAATTTCCAGAGGAAAGGATTTTAGTTACTGGGAGAATCAGAATAGGCCTTGTGTGGGGGAGTTGTTTTTGAATTGAGCCTTACAGAAAGCTAAGGATTCAAGGCATAAATTAAAAGGGAATGAGTGTATTCCAGACATGAGGACAGGCTACATAAGGGCATGGAGACATGGGAATGGAGTATTGTGTATGGAGAGTAAATAGTAAGTACCATTATAACAAATAATAACATCTCACTAATAGAAGAATACTGTCCAGAATAAGGAATCATCCGACTGCATGATGCCCTGGTTAGGGCATGTCTGGAACATTCTATTCAATTCTAAGCATCCTATTTTAGGGAAGGGCAATTACATATTGGAACACAATCAGAGGACATGGAGAGTAAACTTGAAATTATGCCATATGAGGATTAATTGAAAGAAACAGGAACATTTAAGTAGAGGGAAAGGGTACTGTGAGGACATGAGAGAGCTTGTAGTGAAGCGATGCTGAATTTGTTGCCAGAGAACATGACTTCTAGGTCGAATTCTACCAATCACAACTTCCCTGACCTTTGGTAACTCACAACCTCTCTGAGTCTGTTTCCTCAAGTATAAAATGAGCAATTTAGATTAGTCAATTCTCAAGACATCTTTCAGATCTACTGTCCTCCTACTAAAGATCTCTTCAAGTATTTGAAGGGTATTCACAGGAAAGGGACACCAGGCGTATTCTGGTCGGTTCGTTATTTGGCCGTTGTCCTTCTTTCTCAGAAAAGTGAAGGTAAAGTGTATCTGACTGTGACTGATCAGACCAATAAAAGCTTGTAATGCTCTACCACAGATAAGGCATAAATAGTCCACGTGAATGTTTGTGGTGGATTCTCTCAATCTGCACGTCTCACATTTTCTTTTTGACCTAGGCTTATTCTACATGGCCACAGACTTAGGAGCAAATGAGGAAAAATTGAGCATGTTTCAGCTGAACATAACCATTGGAATTGTCAATAAAGGAATACTTTGCATCAGAATATGGCAGGTTCCTTGTCACTAGAAATCTCCAGGCCCCAGCTGAATGACCATCTGTTAGGGAAGTTATAGAGGGAATAAGACGACTCAGGGATGGGTTGGACTAGATGGGCTCTTTTAGCTCTGAGATTCTCTGATTCTATACACATATTTAGATGGCTTATATATGGCACAATATTGTATTTATTCCCTACGTAGGATAGAAGTCATTCATGATGACTATATGAACAGTATAATTCTGGTTCATTGTCCTTTTATTTCTAGTCGGGTCATAACTTTTTAAATTTTTATTTTTAATATGTTGTTTTAATCTTATTAACTAGACTCAGCTTTGAAATGGTCAATCATACAGTTTTCTATTCTGATTTTTCTTCGACCTTTTTCTCTTCTCTCTATGCTGATGACTCTCAAATCTACCTATCATGCCCTAACCTCTCTGTTGACTTCTGATCTCACATTTTCAACTTCTTCTCAGACACATCAAATTAAATGCTCAGTAGATGTCTTAAATTCAGTGAGTCTAAGACTGAACATATCATCTTTCCCCCAAACCTTCTCCCTTCGTAAATTCCCTATTAGTGTCAAGGGTTACACCTTCCTCCCAGGGCCCAGGCTGGCAATCTAGGCATCCTTGAGTTCTCAGTAAATCTCACTGGCTATATCCAATCTGTTGCCAAGGCCTTTTAATTTTCAATTTCAGTACCCTATTCTCTTCCCTAACACTGCCACCACTCTGGTACAGATCCTCATCACCTCATACCTGAATTACTGCAATAGCCTGTTGGTAGGTCTGCCTGCCTCAAGTCTCTCCCCTCTCCAGTCCATTCTCCATTCAACCATCAAAATAACTTTCCTATAGCACAAGTCTGACTACATTCCTTCCTACCCAAAACATTCCAGTGCCTCCCTACCACAAGAAGGAATATATACAAAATACTCCAGCATTCAAAGGTCTTCATAGGGGTGGCTAGGTGGTGCAGTGATCTTGGGCAAGTCACTTAACCCCAGTTGCCCTGCCTTCCCCCCCAAAAAAAAATTTAAAAAAAGGTCTTCATGACTTATTCACCCCCCCATCATCCACTATTCCAGTCCCCCCTCAACTCACACAACTTTTCAGTCCATGTACACCTTACACCCCACCAAATACACTTTGATTCAATGACCCTTGCTGCTCCAAAATAAATACAACACAACAAAAAAATAAAACTAAAAACAAAAACTCCATCTCTTGTTTCTAGGAAAACTTTCCCATTTTTTTTTTTAATTTCTAGCATTTCCCCTCTCTTCATTAGTACCTATTTGTCCTGTATATAGCTTTTTTGTTTGGTTGTTGTCTCTTTCATTAGAATGTAGGATTCTTGAGGGCAAGGTCTGTTTTTTGCCTCTTTTTGTATCATCAGCACTTAACGTGGTACAAGGTGAGCATGTAATAAATGCTTACTGACTATTTGAAAATGTTAATTACAAAGTACCATTTTAGAGGAAACTAGGTGGCACCATACATAAAGCAGTGGGCCTGAAGCCTGAGTTCAAATTTGATTTCTCATACTTATAAACTGTATGAGACTGGACAAGTCATTTAACCTTCTTTTGACAGTCTCCTCAACTGTAAAACAAAAAAACAAACAAAACAAAACAAAAAAAGAAAAACCAAGAATAATACATAGTATCATTATGAGGATCAAATAATAGAATATCTGTAAAGCACTCAGAGGTACCTGGCATGTAGTAGGCACTTATAAATACTTATTTCCTTCCTAATAATACAATAATCTGAAATCTGCTCTAGAGACAAGAACTTAGTGGTAAACAAATAAATATAATTTTCAATTTAAATCAATAGTCTAGTCAATTCTTCATGACTTCTTGAAAAATAAGTTCCTGTCCTTTC
Source organism: Petaurus breviceps papuanus (assembly GCF_028583685.1). Classification (NCBI taxonomy): domain Eukaryota; kingdom Metazoa; phylum Chordata; class Mammalia; order Diprotodontia; family Petauridae; genus Petaurus; species Petaurus breviceps. Next base: position 18,436,982 of record NW_027186473.1, read on the forward strand.
CATTGCAATTTTGAGCAATATCAAAAATATATTTCTTCTTCAGAAGGAAATTTCACACCTTTATTATTCCCTTCTACCTTTTACGTACAGTGGTGTGTGGGGGGGGGGGGGGGGTAGGATGTGTGTGTGCACTCGCGCCTGTGCGTGTTGGGGGTAGGAATAAGATTGATTCTTTTCCTTCTTTCTTCACCCTGCCACCTGCCTCACCTGCTTCTTATCCTATCCTTCACCAGGCTCTATTTACTTCTTCTTACTGTGTTTATTCCTGACTTCATTGTCTTTCTGCAATTTCTTTTTTTTTTTTTAACTCAGCTGCCAATCTTGCCTATTAGTTTCAAACCAGTCAAATATAACACAACTCTCTTCCTGTCTCTGGTCCTTTAGTTCCTATAAGGAAATAGGTTTCACCGAAGTTGGCAGTTCAATATATTAAAAGTAAGGTTTATACTGACAGCATCTAAAATGTAGTTTCTCTTTCCATCTTCAAAAAAAAAAGCAGTTCCAAATGAGAAGACTGGACAATTACAGTAAGATAAGAAAGAGAGGAGGAGAGGCAGAGATCTACATACATAGTGCTGAAAAAGATCAGGGATTGTAATAGATAAGATGATGATGAATCAACAGAAGGGGGTTATATATATATATATGTATGTATATAAAAGGAATCTGATACCGTGATACATAAGTATCAATACAAAATAATAGAACCAAAAGTTATTCAACATTCAACAGGCATTATAGAACTATATTTCATACTGTAGGTCTAATGAGACCCAAGGAAGATGAATGATTAGGTCTTCAGTTGTCTCCCACCTCCATGACATAACCATTTCTCCCCCTGGCTACCACTCCCTGATCCCTCAAGTGCCTTAAATTGTCTATCCAGGCACTTGACACAAGCAATGTCCAAAATCCAAAATTATGCATCCCTGTTCCTGAAACTTCAAATTTCCCACTTCCTCATGGAATACGACGCAACAATCTGTTGATGAATTTCACCTGTAGGTCTCTACACAAAGAGAAGAACTTACAGAGCAGGTTATGTGAGTAAACCTTGTCACACATATTTCTTACATGTGTGTCTCACTACTATTATGGTCTAAGTTTAAGCCTATTCTTCCCATGGATGTGTGTATTTGTGGGAAGGAGTGAACCAGATTTTGGGGAGAATATTGTGCATCAACTGTCTTTACTATGTTATCTAAGAGTTGTAGGGGCTGCCCTCTGGGGACCCAAATTTCCAATTCAAACAGAAGTTGGGAAATGCTGCTTTTACTTGCCTCATCTTCCTTTACTTACCTCCTTTACCTTACCTTCCTTCACTTTAACTCCTTTACTTCCTCTTCCTCCTCCTCCTCCTTTTTTTTTTCCAAAAAAGCTGGGACAATTTACTTTCATCCTGCAGTTTTAATTTTTGATTTCTTGAAATATAGCCCTGAAAAAAGAGACTTTAAAAAGCCCGTTATGTTTTAAATGGGGCTACTTGACTACATCTAAACCCAAATCACTCTGGCTTTCATTGAATGACCAATAATAGTCCCAATCCAAACCTCTGTGATTTTTTCTAAGCTTTTGGTGGCTTAGAATGAGTGTAAAAATGGCATGATCTTAGACAAATTGAGACCTTGAAAACACCTAATTTAGAGTGCACCAGGTCGCCCACTGTATCCTGTGTCACCCTAGTCATTCTGACTTTTGTTTTCCCACTGGAATCTGATGATTTGGGAGGAGAGAATGAGGCTGACATCTTTGTGCAATTAACTAAACCTCACTAAAACCCAATTCAGTGCAAGTCAAGATATCAGACTCTTGATGTCATTGGTTGTCTTTGAGAGCAAAGGACAAACAATAGCAGTAACAACAACAATGCTGTACTGTAGAAGGAAGAGTATTTGTATTTAAAAAATTAAAGCATGAAAAGACGAACCTTAAACTAAAAGCAGAAGGAGAATGAAGGAGTGGGATTAGATGGCTTCTAAGGGCACTTCTAGGCCAACAGTCATGATCTCATATGAGGGAGAATCACAAAATTGATAGGTTCACATGTGTATATGTGTTTGTGTAATTATATATGCATGTATGTATAGGTTGATAACATATATAACTAATTTATATGTACACAACAGTGTATATATACATGTTTGTATTCATACATGCATGCACACGCAAAAAAAGATAAAAGGACTACTGTGGCCTTGAACATCATGTATGCACACATTTGATCCAAGTCTAAGAAGAGATCAACCAGTCTTTTAAAGTGACATATTTTGCTAAAGTTCACAAAGTATGACAGATAGAGAGATAGAAGGATAGATACATAGATAATAGATGAATAGATAGATAGATGGATGGATAGATACCAGTCACTATCTTGGCCCTAGTATTTCTAACTAACCATTTTCATGAGTTTCGTAGATAAAAGCTGAGATTTATAGAGATCTTTAAAGTTCACAAAAATGTTAAAAATCTATGTGAATATGTATATGTATGTGTGTGTATGCAAGCATATAAAAACTATTGGAATATATCCCGAAATGTGCATGCAAATATGTATGTGTGTATGTAGATAAATACACGTATATGTGTGTGTGTGTGTGAGCTGAAGGAACAGTAACGGGAAGGGAATAGTATTATATTTCACTAGTTTTAAACTAGGTGAGATTGGCAGCTGGGTTAAAAAAAGAAATCACAGAAAGATGATGAAGTCAGGAATAAACACAGTAAGAAGAAGTAAACAGAGCCTACTAGAAGATAGAAGAAGCAAGTAAGGCAGGTGGCAGGTGAAAAAAGAAGGAAAATGTGAAATAATAGAGAGATGATAGACATATATATGCAAATGCACAAGCTTGTACACAGATGTGTGTGTGCTATTGATGAAAACACACGTGTGTATGCACATGTATGTTCACGTGCATATATTTTTCTATCATATCTCAATTATATCAGAGGAACAATCTACCAGTATTTGGTTATGATGGACACAGAAATCCACCACACATTAAGGGGCGAGCAAAATATGTGCTTAACAGCTGTGACAAAAGCAATGGTTCACTTAAACTTTTTTTTTTCTGAAACACTGTATTAAAAACCAGTTCATACATTTACATAGCTGAGCACACACATTATGAAGCAATATTTCCCCTTTATCATTTTATGTCTCATTTTGTGTCACCATGTTATCCTCAAGATATCTTCATCTCCAAATTATCTCCAAAGTAATTTCTTTAGGAATCTTGGTATTATAGAAGAATATAACATAGACATACATATATATGTATTCCATCTGTAAATATATAGAATATACATATACTATATATGCACATACCATATACTGACAGATACACACATGTATATAACATGTATGAATGCATATACCATATGTGTATATGCCATATTACACACATATGTACATATGCCTATACATATGCACAGAGAGAGGAGAGAGAGAGAGGGCACACCATCGAAAGCCTCATAGTCTGACTCCCTATCTTCCAGGTGAGGGAGAGAATGAACATCTATAAAGTACCTACTTTGTGTATGAGATGTTCAGGGAGGACTAGCATCTGTGGTGTGAAGGCTTACTGATGAGCATTCTTAGAAGATGGGCTAAACCAGGGTGAGGGTAACCAGCAGGCTTAAAACCCACTTGAGTTATGAGGCTGTCTACCCCAAGCATGCGAAGACTTCCCTAGGTGGAACAGAGAATGAGAACAATTTGTTTCAAAGACCATGAAGACTAATTTAAAACTAGTGAAATGATCTAAAGCAATCACTATGGAGCACTTAGAGATGTCAGATATCCAAGACAACAAAGTCATCCACTGAGGCCTGGGCCATCCCCAGTCATCTTAACTTTTGTTCTGTCACTGAACTTCACTGACTCAGGAAGAGAGGATGAGTGATGACTCTGCACAACTCTGCCTCACAAGCAAGTCAAGATGTCACCAGTGATGTCATTGGTCCTCTTCAAAAACTAAGAAGAAAGACAACTATATGCCAGACACTGAGCTAATTACTTTATAAATATTCTCTCATTTGACCTCCATAACAACTCTGGGAGGTAGGTGCTTTTTTGATCTCATTTATCAGTTGAACAAAGTGAGGCTAGCCTAAATTAAAAGTCTTACCCAGGATCACACAGCTATTAAATGTCTGAGACTGAATTTGAACTCAGATCTTCCTGACTGCAGGCCCAGCATTCTATCCTCTATGTTCTGTAGCTGCATTATGATAATGGAATTGAAAGCAAGGGAGGTTATATGTGCACAAGGTAGTAAACAGAAAAGCTAGGATTTGAACTTAGGTCCTCTAATTAAAGAGCCACTGTTCTTTCTCTTCTAGCAGACTATCCCTCATTTTCATTTAATACAACAGAATACAAGTATTTTTGACATTTTTCTCCACAAATTAAACACAGGAACTAGTATAATTTCTTTACCTAGTTCCTATAAAAAAAGTGGAAACAAATTTATGAGCATTTCTCAAATTATCAAACACCCATGTACCACTCAAAACACTGTCTAAAATGTGAACGCCCCATGTTCATTGCACATCCCCAGGACAGCTCTTTAGAAGGCTGACTTTATGTCTCCTCAATGGCATCTCGTGAGTGGATTCCATGCATAATGGTTCAGCACAGCACACTGAAGGGATTAAAACAATCACCATATTGGGCTGCTCTTACAGTCATGCTTGGCTTAGCTCATGCTGTTTTCAGTGGAGGAGCTATACTGCTAAATTAAAAGGCTATATACTCACAGCAAGGGGCTTCTGATGACCTGAATGGTTGGAGCTCGAGTAATTTGCAATGCCATCTGAACTCTAAGGGTACATAGCAGAGACTGTTCACGGGGCACAGCACGTGGTGAAAGATAATGTTTGTTTCTGGGAGATGTGTACAAAAGTAGACAAAATTTCTGTGCTGCATGGTCAGTCACTTTAAATTAAATAATTAATAGAAAAGGGAGGTATTGTCCTATAGGTCACAAGTGCTCTGTTTACTGATGTGATCACAAAAACTCTGAAATGTCTTTGGAACTTGAAATCCTGTCCATTGTGGATTCAGAATGCTAAGTGCCAGATGGGAGAATGTACAATGTCAGGATTGCTTGAGCCAATCTGCTTCCTAGAGTTGTAGGTGTGAAAACGTCAATAGCTTATTTTCCTTTTGAAGAGATTGTTTGCTGTGATTTCAAAGCCAATCATTTATTTATGCTAGTGGGAAGTAGAAAGGAGGCAGGGTGATGTGAGGAACCAAAGTAGTGGGATTTTGACTACATGGGAACAATTGGAGGGCAGACTACAGACAGCTGCAGGTCAAATTCTGCTCTCTGTAAGTCCAAACCCCACTGACTGCTCTGGGAGTTGTACATGGGCAGCCCTCCGAAGGCTGAATCTGGCCCTTGCTGTGATGAGAACGTGTTCTTACACTTGTGACAACAGACACCTGTTATTTACCCAATTTGAAAATTCTACCAACAAGGAAAAAAACAGGGAAAAAGCCTTCAGTGCTAGCACGTCACTATTCACAGCTGCTTCCAGCCAATACTAATCATTGCAAAGCAGGCACACATCTCCAAATGAACAGGCGAACTCAAATGCAAATGAAAACCCTCAATGAGGCATTTCAATAGGATCCCAGACTCCTGTAGATGACAATGCTAGGCATGCAGGAAAAGTTTAAAAATATGAAACAGAACAAAGATATATAAAGGCCAGAATCTACCAAAGGGTAATTGTCACACAGACTAGTGGGTATACATCTTCCATTTTAAAATCTTCTGCAAATATGCATAAAACTTAATTTAATTCTACCAAGCATTTATTAAGCACTCATCTGTGCCTGAGTGACACTATGCTAGATGCTGAAAAAACAAAGACAGAAATGAAGGCGTTACTTCCCTGAAGTGCCTTATTTTTTATTGGGGGCAGGGAGTGAAAAGGAGGAAAGGAACATGTATATAAACAAATACAAAAATACATACCAATAGGGGCGGCTAGGTGGCGCAGTGAATATAGCACCTGCACTGGAGTCAGGAGGACCTGAGTTCAAATCCAGCCTTAGACACTTAACACTTACTAGCCATGTGACCTTGGGCAAGTCACTTAACCCCAATTGCCCTGCCCTCCCCCCTCCAAAACAACAACAACAACAAAATACAGACCAATTAAATACAAAATAATTTCAGAGAAGAATGATAAAAACTGGGGATCAAGACAGGCCTCCTGTAATAGATGGCATTTCATCAAAACCTTAAAGAAAGGGAATCCAAGTGGTGCAAGTAAAGAAGGAAAGCATCCAAGACATGGGCAAAGGTACAGAGGTGGGAAACCACAGAGGTGGGAGAGCAAACATCCTTTACAAGGAACAACAAGCACACTGGTTTGGCTGGAACTACTTTGTGTGACAGAGCAAAGTGATAAGACTCTGGAAAGCAAGGTTGGAGCCAGATTATGAAGGGTTTTAAATGCTAAATGGAGAAGTTTGTACTTTGGAAATCAGAAGACCCTGGAACTATTTAAGAAGGGGGTGGAGAAGTCAGACCCATGCTTATAGGAGTATTAATTTGGCATCTGTGGATGAGGAGTTGAAGAGGGAATCCACTTAGGGAGGATATTCCAGTAATCGATGGGTGGGTTAGGAGGAGTGATAAAAACTTAATGTGCAGAAATATTGAATACATTATTTATTTGTGAATAGACACAAAAGTAAAGATAGGAAGTCCATGAAGTATGAAGCTTTTTGAGCAGAGAGGTGGCGTGGTCATATGGTCAGAACTGTTTTTTTTATAGAAATGTCTCTTTGTCCACTGTGTAGAAAATGAACATTTTATATATGTGTGCATGCATTCATATGTGTATGGATGCATGTTTATGTATGTATAGTAATCTTTTGTGGGAGAAAAGCATTTTGCACAGAGAAAACACAGATGAAATCCATCGCCACTGTTTTGAAAAGTATTGTCACAATTCCCAAAAAATTATTGAGGAGGAAATCACATATTTGATTATTACTCAAAAAAAATCAAATGAGAAGTCCCATATGATGACTTTCTCACCTTTACAAAACCTTTCTTTATGAGTTATGAGAATGATCTTCACCACTTTGGCAGCCATTTAGTCCACTTGAGGACACGTCCATATATAGGAGCAATTCTCCTGATTAGTAAGTCCCTGGTCAGGATCTTCATTTCATAAGACATCCAACAGTCCTCACTTCACACATAAATCAATTTGCTCTCCTATCTGCTTCATCTCTTCACAAACAACCTTGCCCCCTTTGGAATGGTTCCTTCCTTCTGCTTATCATTGAGAAGGGGAGGCTCTCTTCAAGTAATTGAAGGACTGTCATGTGGAAGGGTGATTCTTCTATTTGGCACCAGAAGCAGAACCAGGAAAAATGGATGGAAGTTGCCATGGGGCAAATTTAGACTTGATTAAAAAAAATTCACTCACAATTATAGTTCTCCAAGGGAAGGGAATGGGTGTACTGATTGAGTAAGGATTTATATAGCTCCTACTAAGCATCTAGGTGGCACAGTGGATAGAGTGCCGAGTCCAGACTACTCATCTCCTCAAGTTCAAATCCACCCTCAGACACTTACTAGCTGTGTGACCCTGAGCAAGTCACTTAACCCTGTTTTCCTCAGTTTCCTCATTTGTAAAATGAGCTGAAGAAGGAAACAGCAAATCACTGTAGTATTTTTGCCAAGAAAACCCCAAATAGGTCACAAAGAATAAGGCATGATGGAAAAAAATGACTAAGCAACAATAACATCATAGGCTCTCCTATGTCTCAGATACTTTGCTAAGTAATTAGCAAATAGTAAGTCATTTGATCCTGACAACAACCCTTCAAGGTAGCTGTTATTAATATCCCCATTTTATAGTTGAGGAAACTGAGGTAAACAGAGGCTAAATGATTTGCTCAGTGTCTTCCTGACTCCAGGTCCAGTGCTCTATGCAATGACTGACCTACTCCTAGAATGGGCTACTTTCCTATAATTGGAGGTCTTAAGCATTCTGAACCATCCCTTTACAGGATTTCTTACAGGTATGGATTGGACTGGATGTCCACTAAGATGCTTTCCAATTTTCAAATGCAATGATTCCATGAAGCCACAGAATCTTCTCAATGAGATATATGACCACTTGAAAGAAGTCATGCATACAATTTATAAGAAAAACAAAATGTTTAAAGAATGCCTGTTGTTCACACAAACTATGGATACAGTCGGATATGCTTGTCATTGCTTAAACTATGTCCAAAATTAAAGTGAAGAGAGAGGTTTGTATTTTGTTTCAGAAATGATGTGCCATTTTTAATAATCACAAGATAGTCTTTAACATAAAAATTCATCTTTAAATGCAATTATCCTGCTAGAGACTGCACATAACTGAACAGACACCTCACTTGCTGAAGAAATAAAATTGCAGAGTATGCAAAAAGAACTGAAAGATTGAATGTTGTATCGAAGTGGGCTATGATGCATTACCCATACTGACTTTCCCATAAGAAACAGCTTCAACAATATTATCCAGGAAATGGGTGATCAGAAAAGGAGGCTGTCATGGAGTAAAAGTAAAAGATACCATGTAGATAACCTGGGTGATACACTGGTACCAATGTCCTATAAGAAGGCCTCCAGTACATTGGAGAGATCCTCTAAGTAGTATTTATGAGAAGACAAAACATTTCAAAGGCTGAGAAGATGGGAATGTTTTGCAATCTGGTTTGATGTATATCATATCCATGACATCATGGATCCATTGAAATAATGCATTTAAGATGAATCCATGATATCATACATTTAAGGTAAAGGTAGGGAAGCTAGATGAAAAAATCCATGAGATATTTTGGAAATAGAGGTTGTAAACTTGGGAAAGAGTTCAGAATTGACTCGAAATAGGAGTCATCTGGATAAAAGTAATTTTTTAAATTATGAAAATGCATGCAATTGTCAAGGGAAAGAATATAGAAGGAGGAAAACAGAGAAACCATATTTCCAGGAAATACTCACCTTAAGTGAAAAGAAAGAAGAATCAGCAAAGGAGATAGGAAGACAGTAGAAGAATAATCAGGAAAGTGTGGTGCCTGAAATCAAGGAGGACAATGTAATCAACAGTATCTAACATTATAGAAAAATGAAGAAGGATAAACACTGGCTGAGGCAGTTTGATCTGGCAATAAAGTGGTTAATGATTAACTCTGAGAGATTATTGGCAATAGTGATAGTAGTAGATCCAGATGACAGTAGGCTGCAGAGAAAGTGAGCTAGGAAGTAAAGGTTTCAGCCAAAGACTACTTTTTCAAATAGCCTGATAATCTTGAGAAGGAAAAGAGATGGTATTCCAACTAGATGGGGTAAAAGGGAAAAAAGGAAGCCTTTTTTTTCTTTTTTAAATTATTGTGGATATCTATGGAGTCAGTCAACAAGCAATTATTAAATGATTACAAGTGTCACACATTGTGTTAATTGATAGGGATAACAAAAAGACCCCCAAAAGTCACAGCTTTCAAAGAACTCAATAATCAAGCAGAAGAGAGAACTTTTTTTTCAGAAGGAAAGTCAAGGCAGTTGGGGTTAAGTGACTTGCCCAAGGTCACACAGCTAGTAAGTGTGTCAAGTGTGTGAATCCAAATTTGAACTCAGGTCCTCCTGACACCAGGACTGGTGCTGTATTCACTGCCCACCTAGCTGAAAAGAACTGTGTACAAACAAGGTATATACATGATAAACTGGAAATCATCTGCAGAAGAAAGGCACTAACATTAAGCAAGATAAGCATAACCTGCTTATAAGAATCTGGGATTTTCTCTGGGGCTTGAAGGAACCTAGGAATATCAGGAGATGGAGATGAGGAAAGATAGAATCCCAAACATGGGAGACAATTTTGTGTGAGCTCTGGTTAGAGGTGTAAAAAGACTGGGAATTTAGGAGGGAACCACATCATGAAGATTTTGAATGTGATAAAGAGAATTTTATATTTGATTCTGGAAGTGATAGGGAGCCCCATATTGAATGGGGAGGTGAGGTGACATGGTTATATCTGTCATTTAGGAAGAATAATTTGATAACTTGTAGGACAGACTAGAGTGAGAAAATAGAAGCAGGGAGAATCGCCAAGAGGCTCTTGCAATAATTCAGGCAGAAGATGATAGGTGCCTACAGTAGGATGGCTGCAGTATCAGAGAAGACAAGGGGACATATATCACAGATATTGCAAAGAGAGAATCAACAGAACTTTGCAAGTGATTGCATATATGGGATGAAAAAAGGTTAGGAGTCAAGGATAACCTCTAGTGACCCTGAATGACTGGTAGGATGGTAATGCTCTCAATAGTAACAGGAAAGTTAAAAAGAAGGCAAGGTTTTGTGAGTGGGACATACACTTTAAGATCAATTAATTTATTAAAGACTTATTATGTGCCAAGTGCTATGCTAAGTGCTAGGGATAAAATAAAAAGTCAAATGCCAGTCCCTCCCTCAAGGAGCTTAGATAGTTGAGAGAGACGGAGGCAAGTCTGTATTGAAATCTGAAGCTGCAAAATCAATGAGATGATATATTTAATAAAATATTGACTTTTAAGTACAGGAGGATCATTCAGATAGAAATTACCAGAAGACTAGAGATAATGGGATTAAGGGACAAGTGAATGGCCATGGCAAAATGGTAAGGAGTAAGTAATCCTCTTCCACTTAGAAGAGAAGAGAATGTGTTAAGACACTGAGAAATTGAAGTAGGGAGCTGAGGGAGTTTAGGCCAGATGGCCCAGTTTTTCTCAGCAATGTAGGAGACAAAAGTACATATTCTATGAGTGGGGAAAGGGGAAATGGAAATAGGAAAAGATCTGAAGCAATTATTTACTGCTGCAAGGAAAGGCAACATAGCATTGGAGAATAGTTCTTCAAATGCCAGTTTCAGATATAATACAGGTAGAGCATGGAATGTAAAGACAGAAGACAAGTCCAAATGCTGTCTTTGCTACTTACTACTTGAATGGCCTTGGGCATATCACCTTACCTTTCTGGGCTTCAGTATCCTCATCTATAAAATAAAGCCATCAGAATAGATGAGCTCTAAAGTGTTCTAGCTCTTAATCTCATAATGAGAAATAAAAGAAAGTCAGTGATATGAAATAAAGTCTCCTTTTCTTTCCCCTTTGGATTAAAGTATGTACTCTTTTGAGACACCCAAACACAAAATAGCTATGGATTATCACAAGAGGATAAAAAGAGAAAACAAAATTTTGTTTTTATCCATTATTGGAATTTTAGAGTAATCCCATAATAGATAAAGCAGGAAAAATAGAATCACAATGAAAGAGATTTGGATGTAAGGGGAGAAAAAAAAATTCTCATTTTCATATTAGCAAACTCCCAATAACTTAATAGCTCTTTAAGGTATAAATAACAAAAATAAACAGTATTGTATTTCTTCCCCCTTATATTTTACATGTATCATTTAATTTTTTGCAAATGCAATTGGATTGATTGCTCTGCTCTTTAACTGAGGGCTGTTCAGGGAATATGTCATTATGTATCTAATAATATTTGTTATTCTCATAGTCTCATACTTAGAATGTTAGAGGTTAGGTAAAGTAAATGATGAAGATCTGTTGGATTTTTTGTTATTAAGTAGTCAATGAATTTATTCTTTGATAATTATTCTAACTTCTAAACTACCAATAGAAATTAACATAGATAAGGGATACAATGAAAGTATATTGTAGGAGGAAAAAGGAGGCAAGATATCCCTTGCAACTACAGTGATCCTTCAGAGAACAAGTGGTATTTGAACTATATCTTTAAAAGATGACTAGAATGAATGAAAAAATGAAAATGCATTAAATACTTACTATGTGCCAAGCAATAGTTCAGGTGAGAAGTGAAAAGGAATTGAACTAAGATGATGACCTTGTGAGAAGAGGGAAGGAAACAGATGTGAGAAATGTAGAAGTTGAGTCAACAATAGTTGGCACTGGATTAGCTATATTAGCTGAGAAAGAGTGAAGAGTCAACATATTTGGGGTAGGGGAGGAAAAAGAGAAATGAAGGAAGGAGAAGGAAGGAAGAAAGGAAAGAAGGAAGAGAGGGAAGAGAGAGAAAAAGAGAGAGAAAGAGAGGGAGAGAAGGGGAGAGAGAGAGAGAGAGAGAAACCAAAAAGGTACAGGATTTGCAGGAAAAAAATAAGTTTTTTTTTGTACATATTAGATTGCATCTTCTCATTCCTCTTTTCTGGATCATCCTTGATGTCCTGCCCCTTTTTCATTGCTGTTCGCCAGCTCTGAATATCCAACTCTCATCTCTTTCCAAAGTTCCAATCTACATCTTGAACTTTTTGTTAAACCACTTGGGTGTACCATAGGAATTTCTGAATCAAGAGCCTCATCCTCCAAATCCAATCCATTTCAAAATCTTCTATTTCCTCTCACAGTCATGGCCTTCTCCCTATTCCCACAGCCACCATGCTGAGTCAGGGCCACATCACTTCTTGTACCTGTACTACATAGTAACCTCCTAGTTAATGTCCCTGTCTCCAGTATCTCTCCTCTCTAATCCATTCTTCACAGAGCAGCCATTGATATTTCTTAAGCACAGGTTTAACCCTCTTCATGCTCCTACTCAGAAGGCTTTAGGGCTTCCCTATTATATCTAAAATAAAATACAGCATTGTCTGATTGTCACTAAAGACTTAAAAAATTTACCTCCACCCTATCTTTCCAAACTGGGTTACCTACTATTTTTCATAAATAGTATTCTATGCCCATCTTTACTTTTGAAGTATTGGTTTGCAAATATTTCTTGTCAATTCCTTCGATAATATGTCCCATAGGGGCAGGAATCCCACTTTATTTGTGTTTGTATCTCCCTCAGAATGTAGTAGTCCAGGCCTTTCACAATGATGCTTAACAGATGTTAAAGTGAACCTGATTGACTGCACACAATAAAATTAGTTTATTAAGAGAATTCATCCCCATCTAGTACATAAGGTAGATTAGAAGGAAGGGAAGAACAGATGCATAAAGTGCCAGCACTGCACAGAAGCACTTGCAGCAATCTTGTAGGAATAGAGGGTAAAAAGGGCGATCTGAGGGTTATTTCAAAGAGTAAATGGCAGGCTAAGTGGCAGACAAGATATAGAAAGACAAGAAAGCATCAAAAAGGATGGCAAGTTCTCAAGTCTGAACTACTGGAAAAAATATTGATGCCAACTGATACTGCAATATAGGCCACATTCAGTAAATACTGATTTAAAATCCCTGTCACTTTATTGTATTACCAGGGGAAACTGAGAAACCAAGCTGTTAAATAACAGAATATGATAACAATAAAGCAGTGGCATTATTCAAATACTTTCTAACCCATTCTAACAGCTCTGTCCCATAGAAACTAGGGTTCTCCATTATAAGTCTAAATTCCAGACCTGTGCAAATATTTGAGAAAGGGCCAACTTACTCATTGTTTAATGCAAATTTTGAAAGATCTATAACGGCGAAGACTTCCACTGCAGTGCCAGAGTTGAGTAGACTATATTTAAATCTATTATTTTTAATATAAACTAAAAGTAATGGATCATCACACTCATAAACACTGGCATTTTGTCTTAAAGATTTACAAAGGGCTTTCATCATAATTTTGTAGGGATTTTTCTCTGAAACTTCTGTTCTCAAGAAATAACTACAGTAAGGAAAGTTGATTTTATTTTTTAATTCAGAAACTCATTTGGATTTTCTCTTTTTCACTGACCAACATCTACCTTCCAGGACCCTTTTCATTTAACATGAAAAAAAAAGTTTCCTCTTTTGCTTGTCTAAGAATAATAGTTTAACTTTAGGTGTAGGGATCAACATAGAAATTTGTGATACAGTTGTGTCAGGCATAATTAATTCCTCATTTTTCTCCTCCCCTTCAACTAGGCTTCATAAAAATTCCCTCTAACCATTGCTTTAACAATGTGATGACAGTTTAATTAGATCAAGACACCAGCAAAAAGAACCTTGTTGGAATCAAAAACAGTTATGGATTAGAGAATCTCAGATTAGCTACCTTACTATCTACGATTCTTTCTGCTACGTGAAGTGACTGCTTCAAAAATGTCAATTATTGTCTGGTAAAGTTATTTTAAAAAATAAAAAGAACTTTTCCATGGATCCTATGAGATAGCTAGCTACCTTATGATATCTATTTCAATTGCAAAAAGTACTTTTTTTGATGATTTCCTAAGAACTATTCATTCTTCCTAACAAGAGGATGAGTATAATATTTATGTTACCCTTTTCCTCCTAATCCTCATACACAGCACTCCATCTACTGTCTCTGAGACTTTGGACTGGCTATCCCCATACCTGGAATGCAATTCTACTTTCTCCCTTTAGTATCCCTAGTTTTCTTCAAACCTGAGATTAAGCATGACCTTTTACGCAAAGGCTTTCCTGGTTCTTCTCTAATCCCCCTCCATTGACCTTAGTGTTTTCCCTCTCAAAATTACTATGTAAATAATGATTAATTTATCAGTTTTCTCTATACATAGAATGTAAACTCCTTAAGGGTGGAGACTATTTTCTATTAGTCTTTTATCACAGTGCCTACTTCAGCCTCCTTTGTAGCTTGTGGAACATTGTTTCTCATCTGCCCATTCTGCTGAGGGAAATCTTCACATGCTTAGCATAGACACCCTATGGATTTGAAGTATGTTGATTACCCTCAACTTGGCTAGTCTATCCATCTAGAGGATTTTGCTGGGGTGTGGCCACTGCACATGTGTAAGACAAATGAACACAGCACACAGGGTGGCTGCTAGCACAGGTTCACTCGATATCTGGTCAGACAGGAAAGACACTAAGAAAGAGTTAATAATCTTTATTCTATTCTAGTTTTCTCATAAGGGATTGTTGATAATGGGAGAACAACTTCTACAGCATTCCCTAATCATCCTTCAAGCAGGGGCCAGCGAGAAGGGGAGGCAACTGCCCCTACGTGTCAATGGGGTAAGTCAGGACAGGCACAGCTTATGCATCTGCTAAGTAACCTCAAGCCCCAATGGGGGCCAGTTGAGGCAAACACAGATTCCCCCAAGTCTTGATGATGGCCAATCAAGGCATGGACAGCATCTGTGAGCTCAACCCTAAGGTTCTCCATTCACTGACCAATGACCACCTATTTTATAGAGGCAACAGACAAAGAAGGCATATTACTAGCAATAGCCTCACGAGTGTACATCATACACACTCAATTGGGTATCTTACCCTACAGGGAAGTAGGGGAGAAGGGGATAAGAGGGGTGGGTGATAGAAGGGAGGGCAGATTGGGGGAGAGGGTAGTTAGAAGCAAACACTTTTGAAAAGGGACAGGGTCAAAAAAGAAAATAGAATAAGCTGGGGGTGGGATAAGATTGAGGGAAATAAATAAATATTTTAAAAAAACAAGTTTACATCACCCTATCCCTGTATCTCACTGTGCAGTCACAGTGGATGTTTATATTATTTATCATTATATAATGCTGCACGAGCATGGTGGAGATGTTTTGAACTATAATTGTGGGAACTCATATCTAATACCTGGGAACAAGAGATTATTATGGCTAAGGATCCTGGGAAACAGAACTCTAAGAAATAATAACAAAAATTGACTTTACACACGCTAAAATTCATCTTACTTAGATGCTATAGCTTCTTGGAGCCACAGGTGAGAGCTGGGTGATGGGGTTTTCAGAGAGGACTAACTCTGGTTTGTTATGGTAACTATGGCAACAGGACTCGCCAAGCCCTTTTCAGGCTGTTTATCCACCTTTGGTGTTCACCTTTACTTCCCTGGTAGCTCAGCAAGCTGGCTCCAGCAACCTCTTACCCATTCTCTATCCATCTCAGCATCCAGTCCTGTGGCATCTACTCAGCAAAGCGCAACCAGATAGTGGAAGCAAGCACTCACTAGTCCAACATTTTTGCCATTTAATCATGATAACTGATATTTTCAGCTGGATCCTCCTTCTTAATAGGTATTATGACTCCTAGATACCCCTGAAATCCCAGTTACTATCACAGTTTCCTTCTTCCTCCCAGCTATTCCTGCTATCTTGTAATAAGCACTCATATCTTAGACTTACAGCATCATTGGAGAGCTAGTCCAATGGGTTATATTTACTACACAGTCTAAATTCCAAAAGACTAACAAAAATATATAACATGGAAATACTAATGTTAGAACTTTGATAACCTAACAAAATATCCCATGTTTTATTACAACAAATAACAATAATATAAAAATAACAGTAATAAAATAATAACAAATAATAATTGGAACTCATTTATATAAGTCTAAAAAAGGGCTTTCCTCACAACCATCCTATGAAGTGGTACAAGTAGTAGTATTTTCATTTTCTAGAAAAAGAAATTGAAACCTTGATAATTTAAATGACTTTCCCAGGACCACACAGTAAGTGTCTGAGACAGGATTCAAAAGCAGGCCTCTTGCCTCCATAGCATGACATTATTTTTAGATGCTTCTTAATAATGTACCTGAATTTGAAAGTCAAGAATAAAGAAGTTAATAGGATTGTTCAGAATCTGTAGCTATTATGTCATTATTTTAATTGAGATGGTTGTTTTCTTTAAGCTTATGTGGCTGTATTTTCTCTTCCCTCATGTGACTTAGAGTATGCATATATTATTCCTGAAAAATATCATTTTATGATCTTTGCATAATGTGTTCTTTTGGTAGTAGTCCCTAAACATTTATATTTCCCTTTAAGAAAACAGAAAATCATATTTTAATTGAGCTGTGAACTCAGTTACAGGCCTAGAAGAATTCATGGGAAAAGGTGCTTCTCCGTTTTATTTTCTCTTTTTTTTTTTTACCATTTTTACAACCACTAATTCCCCATTTATTCCTACATTTTATAGTTAAACTAATTTTCTCCTAGAATCTCAAGACATTCATAAAGATGCAGAGATTGGGCAAAAAGAAAGAAAACCAAATCTAGTATTTTCCTCTCTAGTGAAACTTAAACTATAGCAATTGAATTTAATTGTAACTGACTGTTTTTTAAAGCCTTTCCTAGAATAGAAGAATAGTTGAAGAATAGAAAAATAATAAACATCCCATTTCTTGTGGCTTTGCTATTAGTGCTTTTAAGACAATTAAAATATAGTCAATTAAAGACTACAGGTGATTTGTAATGGCAGTTGAACACTTCTGTCATGGAGGTCAGTCAAGATAGATTTTCATTCAATTACCTGCCCATCTTGCCTCCCCAAGGATTCTTGGGGAAGTCATCTGAACCATACTGTTCAGTGACTTTTAACTTGAAGTTCATTAGCTCAGTGGCAGATTAATGTACTACACTTTGTAAAAAAACTCGTGTCATCTTAGAAGTTACTTTTTAAAATCTACTAAAGCATCCTTACCCATTGGAGTTAAATCATTTAAGTCAATTTTTTAGCTCTTTACAGAAATTACTTTCCTTTCCCCACTGGGCTGCAAGCCTTCCAGAAGATGTGTTAATCGTGTCATTTGTTACCATGAATGTAAAGTTTGTTTTTATTCACTCAGCTATCTTTTCCATCATCATTTTTTTTTGGTCCAAGCCAGAATTTCACACTGCATAAATTACTTTGTAAGAGTAAGTTACATGCATTTGAAAGCATTTTAACAATCAGTTCACAAGCATTTTTTAGAGTACATATCATATTTCTCAAAGCAAGAAATAATTCTGTCTTCAAAGAGTTTATAATCTTTCTGGAAAGGCAGGGTTAATGTTAATGAAAGGTAGTAGAAAGGAAGGGAAGAACAGATTTATGATTTTATTCCCAACCAAGAAAATTTGCTCACCCAATGTATGAATGCACCATGTTGGTAACTTTCATTCTTAGAAAGCTGCCTAGAAATGGAGATGATAAGTGACTTCCCTAGGGACATAGAGCCAGGACAAAGTGTCAGAGATACAATTTGAACCCAGGTCCTCCTGACTATGAGACCAGTCTTTGCTTAACTCTACCACAATGCTTCTCAAAATATATAAGCAAAATAATAGAGCTCAATGAGATTAATAAAATTTGGTGCTAATCTGTTAATTCACACATTAAGGACCACTGGAATTTTTTAAAAAAAGAATGATTAAGGCTAGAATACGTAAACTGAATCCTCCAATTAGGCTAGGATTTAAATAAGTGAAAGATTACAAAGTTCAAGAAGCACTAATGAATGCAGCAGATATGGAGCAATCAAGAAAACCAGACTAGAAAGAGTGGAAAGTTCATGTTGAAAAGTAGGAAACAGGGTCAAGATGGAGGAGTAGAAGCAGGACTTCCCCGCTGCTCCAGCTTCTATCTTCCCCAATCCATGCAAAAAGGCGACGCTAAACAAACTTTGGAGAGGCAGAACCCACAAAATGACACAGAGAAGCTAATCTCCCTCTGAGGATAGCCTGGTAAGCCAGCAGGAATCAGCCAGAGCAGTGCTCTGGGAGCCGAGCCCACCTCCACGCCAAAGCTTTAGCCCCAGGGCGGGCCTGATGTAGGGACTCCAGATCAGCAGCAGCTGTGGAATTTCCAGATTTATCAGAACCTAGATGCTAAGGACAAAGTGAGAGGTCAGTGCAGTCTGAACTTTGGGACCCAGTCAGTGGCAGTGCGTGGCTTTGGTCCCTGGGGCAAGAAGCCGCTGAAACGCTGGCACAGCCAGCCAGCACCACCTGGGAGCTTCAGCTCCTGCCTGCAGAGTGTAGGGAGACCACTTAAGCACCAGTCTTAGGGGTAATCTCTCTTGCTTCAACCTTCTTGTATCTGGATTGCAGTCTAGGGGACAGGTCATGGGGTGTGTGTCCAGCTTGCCAGAACCTGTGGAAGCCTAAGAGAGGTCACCCATCTAATACCCCCAGCAGCTGAGAAAACCCCAGCATTTGGGACAAAAGCTCCCCTGTCTGGTGGCAGAGTCCTATTGTGGCAAAAAGTCCAGGGGTCAAGTGACTGAGGGGAAACATGACCAGGCAAAGGAAACAAAGCAGACAGAAGATTCCAACTTTAGACTCCTTTTTTGGGGACAAAAAGGAGCAAAGCATGGAACAGGAGGAAGACGGTGAAGTCAGAACTCCTACACCAAAAGCTTCAAAGGAAGATACAAGCTGGTTACAGGCCATAGAGGACCTTAAGAAGCAGATAAGAGAAGTAGAGGAAAAATTGGGAAGAGAAATGCGAACAATGCAAGAAAATTACAAAATGAGAGTCAGCAGCCTGACTGAGGAAAATCACACCTTAAAAAATAGACTAACTCAAATGGCAAAAGAGGCTCAAAAAGGCAATGAGGAGAAGAATGCCTTAAAAAGCCAAATTTTCCATATGGAAAAAAAAATCTCAAAAGCTCAATGAGGAGAATCACTGCTTCAGAATTAGATTGGAACAAATGGAAGCTAATGACTTTATGAGAAATCAAGATGCTGTTAAACAGATCCAAACAAATGAAAGAATAGAAGTCAATGTGAAATATCTCATGGGAAAAACCACTGACCTGAAAAATAGATCCAGGAGAGATAATTTAAAAATTATTGGACTACCTGAAAGCCATGATCAAAGTAAGAACCTAGAAATCATCCTCCAGGAAGTGCTCAAAGAAAACTGCCTTGATGTTTTAGAACCAGAGGGCAAAATCGAGGTTGAAAGAATCCACTAATCACCTCCTGAAAAAGAACCCAAAAAGAAAACTCCTAGGAATATTATAGCCAGGTTCTGGCATTCCCAGATTAAGCAGACAATATTACAAGCAGCCAGGAAGAAACAATTTGAATATTGTAGAAACACAATCAGGATAACCCAGGATCTGGCAGCTTCTACAATGAGGGATTGAAGGGCTTGGAAAATATTCTGGAGTTCAAAGGAGCTGGGATTAAAACCAAGAGTCACCTACCCAGCAAACTGAGTATCATGTTTCAGGGGAAAATATGGCCATTCAGTGGAATAGAGGACTTTAAAGCATTCTTGTTGGAAAAAAAAAAGAGTTGAATAGAAAATTTGACAATCAGATACAAGAAGCAAGAGAAGCATGAGAAGTTAAACAGGGAAAAGAAATCCTAAGGAAGTTATCAAAGTTGAACTATTAACATTCCTACATGGAAAAACAATAATTGTAACTTATGAAACTTCTCAGTAGTTGAAGGGAATACATACATACATACATACATACATATACATATATATGTATATATATAAGTGTATATGGGCATATGAATACATATGTGAATGTGTGTATATATGTTTACAGGTATACATAGTTAGAGGTCACAGGACCAATTTAACAGGAAGGGATGATACTTAAAAGGTGAAATTAAGAGGTGAGAGAGGAATATAAGTAGAGGACATGGGGAGAGACAGAAGGGGGTGAATTATCTCATATAGAAGAGGCAAGAGAAAATGATTAAAATGGAGGGGAAGAATAGGAAGGCAAAAGGGAAGGGGTCAACCTTATTCCCATTGAATTTGGCTTGAGGAGGGAATGAAATACACACTAAATAGGGTATCTCACCCTCCAGGATGGTAGGGGGGGAAGAGGATGACAGGGGGAGGGGAGATGATGGAAGGGGGGCAATTGGGGGAGAGGGAAGTTGGAAGCACCCACTTTTCAAAAGGGATGGGACCAAAATAGAGAATAGAACAAGCGGGAGGTGGGATAGGATGGAGGGAAATACAGTCAGTCTTTCACAATATATCTACTATGTTATTGTTTTGCATTAGCCACACATGTACAACCTATACTGAACTGCTTATCTTCCCAGTAAGGGTGGGTGACAAGGGGGGAAGGGAATGAATCTGGAATTCAAAAATTTTGAAATCAAATATTCAAATATATATATATATATATATATATATATATATATATATATATATATACTATTACTAATACTATTTTGCATGTAATTGGGAATTAAGATATACAGGCACTGGGACAATGAGATCCACTGGAAAAGTTGAAAGGTTTATGGGTGAAAACATATGAGAGACCAGATTGGAAGAGGGGATATTCTGTGGAACAGCTATTTTGGGGTGGTGGGTAGGGGAAAAAACTGGGAGAAAATTTGTAACTCAAAATCTGGTGGAAATGAATGATGTAAATTAGAAGTTAATAAAGCATTTGAAAAAGAAGGAAAGAAAGAAGGAAGGGAAAAAAGAAAAAAAAGAAAAGTAGGAGAAAAGATTGGACAGATAAGGAAGGAGCAACATTGGTTACAGGGGGTGGTAGGTGACACAGTGGATGGAGCATGGGCTTAGAATCAGGAAAATTCATCTTCCTGAGTTAAAATCTGGCTTCAGACACTTATTAGCTATGTAACAATGGGCAGAAATCACTTAACCCAGTTTGCCTTAGCTTTCTCATCTATAAAATGAGCTGGAGAAGGAAATGGTAACCCATCCCAGTACCTTTGCCAAGAAAATTCTACACAGGATCCTGAAAAGTCTGACATCACAGAAAAACCAATGAACAAAAACAAATACCAGTTACATGACAGTGAGCATTGGATCATGTTATAGAGAAGATCAAATATATATCTGAGGTGTTATATATCTGATTTAAATGAATTTACACTTTTTAAATGCATACAATTATCTAGAGAAAAAGGGAATTCCTTATTTTTTAAAGGTTTTTTTTTTTCTGCTTAGGAAAACATGAACAAGGTTTAATGAAAAGAGTGCGGAACCTAGTCAAGAAGACATTTGGTTTTAAATACTGATTCCACACTAGCTAAGGAATGTGACCCTGGAAAGTTCCTGAACTTCTGTGAGTCTTGGTTTCCTCATCTATAAAATGAAGATACTACTAGATTGTTGAGATTAAATGAGATAATGTATGCAAAGCACTCTTGAAACATTAAAATGCCATATGTATGATATAGTCCAAAGTAATGCAGTTGAGATTAAAAGCAGAAATAATGCATATTTATAATCTATTTAGTCAATGAAATTTAAAAGTTCAGTCATCCAAAATATCTTTATCCACATATATGTCAGCTATTATTATCTCTCTAAACTCATTGATATAAGGAACACACTCTGTAAAACTTATGAGACTATCTAATTTTGAACTATCATTTTCATTATTTTATAAAATATATGTACTATATACATATATGTGTATACTTATAGATAGTTTTGTATGACATACCTTACATTTTCTTCAATGTTTTTCATTCATTTGACTTTGCTTTACTATTTCATGCTTCATGGAGTAATTGATTTCTTTTTGGTTCACTTTACTTTTCAGAAAGTCAATTACTTGTGTAACATTTTGTAGCTATTGTAAACTATTAATTCTCCTTCCAAATCTTTCCTCCAAAACTCTCATTACTTTTCCAGTTCTTTACTCTATCCTTCTAATTTCATTCATTTTTTTTTTACTCTCTCTTCTGGCTATTCTTGATCTTATGATCAAGTTCTGTTTTTCTTTGAGTCTTTGCTGATATATATATATAAAGAGTCATACTGTTCTTCTGAGTTGGTCCCTTGGTTATCCAAGTGGCCATATTACTTCTTTATGTCAGGACTATTTTTTCCTGCATGTTTTTTACTCATTTTTCCAGCCTTACTTCCTGAATTGAAACAGTATTAAGAACAATCTTTGTGTCTTTCTGGAGGGAATAGCCAGGATTTATTTCATCTTGATTCATATTCTCTAGGGTACTAATATTGATTTTTAAGTTATTGTATATTACATTTTTTCAAAGAGTTCAGAGACATCTCAGGCTGGGTACCTGCAAATTTTGACTATGTCTTAAATACAGCATAAGTATGATCACTGTCTTGTCGGTATGAAATTTACAAACTTCCAACCTAGGTTTAGTCTGAATCAATTAGAGAGTTTCCCCTTCTTAGAGCTCCAGTGGAGTATTGCTTGTCCCAGACCCTGTGAGTTAGTCAGAAAGCTCTGCAGATTCAGAGAAAAAGAATTGCATGCTATACCCTTGATCTCAGGGCCTTGCCTGGGGAGGGAGCTCAGCTGATGTCTACAGAATAAAGCTGGGACCCAAGCAATTATCAGGGCCACAAAATTGATTTTAGCAAAATGGCACAGTGGATAGAGTACAGAACTTGAAATACAGGAAGACATGAATTCATATATAGTCTAAGGCATATATTAGCTGTGTGACCCTGGGCAAGTCACTTGACCAGTCTGTGCCTCATATTCCTCATAGGTAAAGTGGGGATAGTAATTACACCTACCTCCTAGGATTGTTATGAAGATAAAAATGAGATAATATTTGTAAAATACCATATAAATCATTACTATTACGACTACTGATTCTCCTCTCAAGCCAGTCCTAAACCATTACGTAGCAATAGGCCCCAAAGTCCAAGCTGTAACTTTTCTTCTTATGCCATATCCCAACGCAGGCCCCACTGGATCTGTGACTCAGCTTCATGGCTAGAGAAACACAGCAACTAGTTGATTTCTTTTCTTCCTTGCCTTTCTCTTCTCTTCCCTGCCATAGCATCGGTCTTCACACCTCTCCCCTCCTGGATCCATGATTACTCCTCACCCTAATGTGTAACTGAGCATGAAGTCTTCCCGGCGGGACTTTTCAAGCTATCTCCCTATGCTGGTCTGGGATGGAAAAAAAGGACTCTTCCTCATTTCTCCTTGAATTTCCCCATCACTGTTTGGTCTGGTGCTCAGCCTATACCCTTTGATATGTTATCAAAAGAGTTATGTTTGTTATCAATATATGTTATACAAAAATGTATGTTATCAAACAAAGTTAGGCTATACTTCTTTCTCCTACTCTGCAGCCTTTGCCAGTCTCCCCCAAAACTATTATTTTTCATGCGTGTTAAATCTTAGAGTATTTTACTGTTAATTTATTTTGCAGGATGCTAGAGAAAACACAAAGTTTAAATTCAATTATGGGGGGGGGGAGCCAAGATGGCAGAGTAAAAGAAGGGACTCACTTGAACTATCCCCCAAAACCCTCCAATACCTGCAAAAATGACTCTAAACAAATTAGTGAACAGAAGAACTTACAAAATGACAGAGTGAAAAAAATTTGTAGCCCAAGACAACCTGGAGGATCAACAGGAAAGACCTATTTCTCTGGACTGGGAGAGGAGCACAGTCCAGCATGACTACCAGGCATTGGCACAGACTGGGCCCTAGCAAACCAGGAGTTGAACTCAGGGGACTGAATCACTGGCAGCTATGGAAGTTTACAGACTTCTCAAGATACAAACACCAAAGAAAACCAAGGTCAGCAGGAAAGGTCTGTTGGACATGGATGAGAGAAGAGTGTGCTCTGGCCCTGGCCAACAGTGACAATGAGGGCTGTGATGGCAGGGCAGCAGTAGCGCAGTGGCTGGTTCCAGAGCTCCCAGTCTATAGAGAGTGTGGGCATTGAGTGACTGATCAGAGGAGCATTGCAGGGATCTCTTTCCTGGTGCTGAGGTAAGATTCTCTGGCTTTGAAAATGCTTGGATCTGGGTCACAGGCCTGGGTGGCAGTCCTGGGGCAAGGAGGAGCACTGGCATGGCAGAGCTTGTGGTGGTTATGGAGAGGGAATCCTCCTCACAGTTCCAAGGCAGAAAAGAGTGCTTGTGGTTACTCACAGACCAGAGTACAAAAGAGGAGAGAAGTAAAAACATCTCCTTTGATCATACAAACTTGAGAGAACTAAAAATTTACAGGTCCCTAGAAATATGTCTGAAAACAGCTGAACAAAATCCCTGAAACTTGGAACAGTACACCCTTGACACTGGAAGCAGAGTCCTACCTTAATAAAGAGCTAAAAAGTCAAGTAATTGGCTGTAAAAATGAGCAAACAGCAGGGGAAAAAAACTCAGACTATATAATCTTAATTTGATGAAAAATAAGATGAAAACAAGCACTTGGAAGAAGAAAACAAAGTCAAAGATCCTACATCCGAGGTCTCAAAGAAAAATATAAATTGGTCTCACACCATGGAAGATCTCAAAAAGGATTTTAAATATAGTAAGAGAAGTAGAGGAAAAAATGGGAAGAGAAATGAGAGTGATGCAAGAAAATAATGAAAAATGAGTCAACAATTTCCTAAAGGAGATTAAAAAAATGCTGAAAAAAATAACATCTTAAAAATAGACTAACCCAAATGGCAAAAGAGGTACAAAAAGCCAATGAGGAGAAGAATACCTTTAAAAACAGAATTGGCCAAATTGGAAAGGAGGGCCTAAAGCTCACTGAAGAAAATAATTCCTTAAAAATTAGAATGAAGTAAATGGAAGCTAATGACTATGAGAAATCAAAAAATTATTAAACAAGACCAAAAGAATGAAAAAAAAATAGAAGACTATGTGAAATATCTCACTGGAAAAAACAACTCACCTGGAAAATAAATATAGGAGGAATAATTTTAAAATTATTTGACTAAGGGGCGGCCAGGTAGCACAGAGAGTAAGAGCACCGGATCCAGTGTTGAGAAGACTGGAGATCGAATCCCTGGCTCAGACACTTAACACCCACCCAGAAACACCTGGCCGTGTAACCTTGAGCAAGTTACTTAACCCCAATTGCTTAGGGGTGGCCAGGTGGCTCAGCGAGTAAGAGCACCGGCTCCAGTGTCGGGATGACCCGGATCAAATCCAGGCTCAGATATTCAGCACCACACCCAGAAATAACTGGTCGTGTAACCTTGAGCAAGTTACTTTACCCTGATTGCTTAAAAAAAATACTTAATTTAAAATTATTTGACTATCTGAAAGCCATAAGCAAAAAAAGAGCCTGGACATCATTTTTCAGGGAATTATCAAGGAAAACCCTGATATTCTGGAACCAAAGGATAAAATAGAAATTGAGGGAGTCTACTGACAACCTCCTGAAAGAGATCCCAAAAGGAAAAGTCCTAGGAATATTACAGACAAATTCCAGAATTCCCAGATCAAGGAGAAAATATTTCAAGGAGTCAGAAATAAACAATTCAGAAACAAGTATCATGGAACCACAGTTATCCTACACAAGAATTAGCATCTTTTATGTTAAGAGATCGAAGGGCTTGTAGTATGACATTCCAGAGGTCAAAAGAGTTAGGACTATAACCAAGAATCACCTACCCAGCAAAAATTAGTATAATCACTCAGAAGGAAAAATAGATTTTTAATGAAATAGAGGATTTTTAGGCATCCTTGATGAAAAGACCAGAGCTGAATAGAAAATTTGATTCTCAAATACAAGACTCAAAAGAAGCATGAAAAGGTAAACAGGAAAGATAAATCATAAGGGATTTATTAAAGTTGAACTATTTATATTACCACATGGAAAGATGATATTTGTAACTCAGACCTTTCTCAGTATTAGGGTAGTTGGAGGGGATAGGGATAGGGAGAGAGAGAGAGAGAGAGAGAGAGAGAGAGAGAGAGAGAGAGAGAGAAACTGGATAGATATAGATATAGACAGAGGGCACAAGTGAGTTGAATATGAAGGGATAATATCTAAAAATAAAATTAACATGTGAGAGAGGAATATACCGGAATAAGGAGAAAGGTAGAGGTAGAATGGGGTAAATTATCTCATTTAAAAGAAGCAAGAAAAACTTTTACAGTAGAGAGGAAGAGGGAAAAAGTGAGAGGGAATGAATGAACCTTATTCTCATTGGATTTGTCTTAAGAAGGGAATAACATATATATTCAATTGGGTATGGAAATCTATCTTACCCTATGGGAAAGTAGGGGAAAGGAGAAAAAGAGGGTGGATGATAGAAGGGAGGGTAAAAGGGGGGGCGGTAATCAGAAGCAAGTACTTTTGAGGAGGGACAGGGTCAAAGGAGATAACAGAATAAATAGGGGACAGGATAGGATGGAGAGAAATAGAATCTTTCACAGCATGACTATTATAGTGTTTTGCATGACTACACATATATAACCTATATGGAATTGCTTGCCTTCTTAATGAGGGTGGGTGGGGAGAGAGGAAGGGAAAGAATTTGGAACTCAGTTTTAAAAATGAATGTTAAAAATTGTTTTTACATGCACCTGGGAAATAAGACATGCAAGTAATGGGGTATAGAAATCTATATTGCCCTATAGGAAAGAAGAAGGGGAAGGGTTATAAGAGAAGGGAGGTGGGTGATAGAAGGTAGGACAGATTGGGGGAAAGTGTAATCAGAATACATTCCATCTTGGGATGGGGGAGGGGAGAGATGGGGAGAAAATTTGAACTCAAAATCTTATGCAAGAGAATGTTGAAAATTAATATAAATCAATTAAAAGAAAAAAAAATCAATTATGTAAGCTTACCTAACCTAAGCTAAGGGTTAGTTAGCATTGTATTAATGTCACTGATCAACAACTTACCTTAGAGTGGCTAAGTAACCTAAGGACAGAATTTTTGAAAGATAGAGAAATTATAATGAAACTTGCACAAGAGGAACTATATGTTGTAGCATGTTGAATAAGAAGGCACTGCAAGCACAAAGAATGACCTAGAAAAAAGCACGCTGTCAGATGGGTTAAAAGAGGACTAAAGGTTTGAGGTTAAGGGAATTGGACAATTAGGAAGAAATGAAAATTATAACATTCAAGGGGAAAAATAGGTAAGGGATGTTGAAAATGAATTGGGAAAAGTATTTCCTAACTGCTAGTACCTTCCATAGCAAAATAATATATTAACTGTTTTATACTTATTAACTATAAATGTGTGTATACATATATACAATATAAAGTTAATAAATATACATATATAACATTTTAATATAAATTAAATATAAATACATACACAAACATATATGTGTGTTGATGTGTTTGTATAATCTATTGCCCCTCCATTAGAATATAAGTTCCTTGTAAGTGAGACTTGGTTCATTCTTTGTATCCTCAATTTGTAGCTTCAACATTCTTTGTACTTATCCTCCAGTACCTGGCACATAAAGGGTACTTATAGGAACTGAAAGCAGGTAGGTGGTATAAGGGAAGGAACACTGTACTTGTATTCAAGATCTGAGTTTGAGTCTTGCCTCTAACATTGATTAATAATGTGATCCTGGGTAAGACATGTAACTCATAACCTCAATTTTCTCACCTGTAAAATGACGATAATAGTGGCGATTTCATAGGTTTTTATGTAAAGCATTTTATAAACTAAGTACCATATAAATTTTAGATATTTTATTTAATAAATGTTTTTGATTGAGATTGACAGGGACTGATGGATTTTTTAAAAAAGATATGAAGCAAGGAAAATAATTTTAATTGTAGAGCTGGGTGTCAAACAGAGAGAAGAAAGGCCTGAAGAAACTGAATTTGGAAATTCCTGCATAAAATCATTAGGACTTAGGTGATTAAGAGAAGGAAGTAGTTGAATTTTTCCAAAATCATTGCTAAGTTCAAAAAGTCAAAGAAAATGATGATCCTCTAGCTGGCAGGTATGGGAAAAATTGTATCTACCTCTTGCCCTAACACAGCTGCATTCTATTTAAAAAGGCCATTCAGCACCACCCACAGAAAGGTGGTGGCCCATTTAGGGCATCAGAGAGATAGCTACAGAGCTAATTCTGCATATCTAACTCAAAAGGTCATAGATGCTACCAGGTAACTGGGTGCAACAAATCACAAAACATTCTTTGCCACTCTACTTGGCCTCTTCTCTTCACCTGCTGTGTTTCCTGTCGTGCTGATTCACTGCTTTTGCTCATGTTTCTAATTTTTATCTCTCCTCCTGGGTATCATTTCTGCCCAGCTCTGTGACCCTCTTCACAAATCCTTTTTATCTTATGCAAACATAATATTTTGCCTATGGTCTTTCCATAGTCTTTTGGCTAACCTTGTGCCAAGCATTTCACTATAGACAAACACAAGCATCTATCCCATAACCTGCCATCAATTGGATGGTTCTAGGCATGGATATATCTTATCATGCACCCCAAAAGACATGTTGTGCCTTCATCCCTGACCTTAGCTTATTAATTCGGTGTCCATCCTATGCTTTACACTGTTAGATGATGGCAAGCATATAATTGCCATATAAGCTATAGTCCCAGTTCATATTCATGAAGATTTATTTAAGAACACAGCAGATATACAGACAAAATACAAGACATAAATTCAGGAAAAAAAAAAAAAAACATGGAAATAAATGTGAACCGAAACCACAAAGCAAAGTTTTAGGAAGAGGTGGGACTTAAGATATTTACCTCTTTGTAACTTCTCCCACCAGGAATGCAAGCCTGCTGAAGGTTTTCTACAAATTCATGAGAGGTTAGAAAAGGAATAGAACAGAAGTATCAAACATAGTCTGTGGGACGTGAGTCCATCACACTTCTAAGTAAGGCCCGAATCAGATTAAAATATAATTGGAAAGCATGTAACAAAATGAATTTTAAAATAATAAAAATTGATTATGTTCATGTATAATTTTCAAAACCAACATGCAGCTTACAGAGATCCTTACATTGGATTTAGAGACTCCTAGTTCTATTTATTTGCTGCCCATGGAATGCATTATACTACATCAGGAAAACATGCAACAAATCATTGTGGATTAGGAATGTGGATAAGAGGAAATCAGTGTCTGGGATTCTTTGTGGTGCAAAATGGCAACTGATATAAGAGATATATATTCTTTTTTTTTTTTCAAATGCTTTATTAACTTCTGATTTACATCATTCATTTCCGCCACATTTCGAGTTACAAATTTTATCCCCGTTTTTCCCCTACCCACTGCCCCAAAATAGCAGTCTCACAGGATATCCCCTCCTCCAATCTGCTCTCTCCCATAATTTCTCCCATTCCCCTTTTGACTTTTCCAGTGGATCTCATTGCCCCAGTGTCTTTATATCTTATTTCCCAATTGTATGCAAAATAGTATTAATAATAGTATATATACATAAATATATTTGAATATATGATTTTAAAACTTTGAATTCCAGATTCATTCCCTTCCTCCCTTGTCACTCCCCCTTACTGGGAAGATAAGCAGTTCAGTATAGGTTGTACATGGGTGGCTAATGCAAAACAATAACATAGTAGATATATTGTGAAAGACTGACTATATTTCCCTCCCTCCTATCCCACCTCCCACTTGTTCTATTCTCTACTTTGATCCCATCCCTTTTCAAAAGTGGGTGCTTCCAACTTCCCTCCCCGCCAGCCTGCCCTCCCTT
>NW_027186473.1:18467483-18467732 GCF_028583685.1 Petaurus breviceps papuanus
GACTTTTCCAGTGGATCTCATTGCCCCAGTGTCTTTATATCTTATTTCCCAATTGTATGCAAAATAGTATTAATAATAGTATATATACATAAATTTATTTGAATATATGATTTTAAAACTTTGAATTCCAGATTCATTCCCTTCCTCCCTTGTCACTCCCCCTTACTGGGAAGATAAGCAGTTCAGTATAGGTTGTACATGGGTGGCTAATGCAAAACAATAACATAGTAGATATATTGTGAAAGACTG
>NW_027186473.1:18467832-18524555 GCF_028583685.1 Petaurus breviceps papuanus
TCTCCTGTAGGGTAAGATACCCTATTTAGTGTGTATTTCATTCCCTCCTCAAGCCAAATTCAATGGGAATAAGGTTTACCCCTTCCCTTTTGCCTTCCTATTCTTCCCCTCCATTGTAACCATTTTCCCTTGCCTCTTCTATATGAGATAGTTTACCCCCTTCTGTCTCTCCTCATGTCCTCTACTTATATTCCTCTCTCACCTCTTAATTTCACCTTTTAAGTATCATCCCTTCCTGTTAAATTGGTCCTGTGCCCTCTATCTATGTATACCTGTACATTCACATATGCATTCATATGCCCATATACCCTCATATCTATATATATTTTTTTTCTATTCCCTTCAACTACTGAGAAAAGTTTCATAAGGTACAATTATTGTTTTTCCATGTAGGAATGTTAATAGTTCAACTTTGATAAGTTCCTTATGATTTCTTTTCCTGTTTACCTTCTCATGCTTCTTTTGCTTCTTGTATCTAAATGTCAAATTTTCTATTCAACTCTTTTTTTTTTTACCAAGAATGCTTGAAAGTCCTCTATTCCACTGAATGACCATATTTTCCCCTGAAACATGATACTCAGTTTTGCTGGGTAGGTGACTCTTGGTTTTAATCCCAGCTCCTTTGACCTCCGGAATATCATATTCCAAGCCCTTCAATGCCTCAGTGTAGAAGCTGCCAAATCCTGGGTTATCCTGATTGTGTTTCCAAAATATTCAAATTGTTTCTTCCTAGCTGCTTGCAATATTCTCTCCTTAATCTGGCAATTCCAGAACCTGGCTATAATATTCGTAGGAGTTTTCTTTTTGGGTTCTTTTTCAGGAGGTGATCAGTGGATTCTTTCAACCTTGATTTTGCCCTCTGGTTCTAAAACACAAGGGCAGTTTTCTTTGAGCACTTCCTGGAGGATGATTTCTAGGTTCTTACTTTGATCATGGCTTTCAGGTAGTCCAATAATTTTTAAGTTATCTCTCCTGGATCTATTTTCCAGGTCAGTGGTTTTTCCCATGAGATATTTCACATTGACCTCTGTTCTTTCATTCATTTGATTAACAGCATCTTGATTTCTCATGAAGTCATTAGCTTCCATTTGCTCCAATCTAATTCTGAAGCAGTGATTCTCCTCATTGAGCTTTTGAGATTTTTTTTCCATATGGAAAATTCAGCTTTTTAAGGCATTCTTCTCCTCATTGCCTTTCTGAGCCTCTTTTGCCATTTGAGTTAGTGTCTTTTTTAAGGTATGATTTTCGTCAGTCAGGCTGCTGACTCTCATTTTGTAATTTTCTTGCATTGTTCACATTTCTCTTCCCAATTTTTCCTCTACTTCTCTTATCTGCTTCTTAAGGTCCTCTATGGCATGTAACCAGCTCGTATTTTCCTTTGAAGCTTTTGGTGCAGGAGTTCTAACTTCACTATCTTCCTCCTGTTCCATGCTTTGCTCCTTTTTGTCCCCAAAATAGGAGTGTAATGTTGGAATCTTCTGTCTGCTTTGTTTCCTTTGCCTGGTCATGTTTCCCCTCAGTCACTTGACCCCTGGACTTTTTGCCACAATAGGACTCTGCCACCAGACAGGGGAGCTTTTGTCCCAAATGCTGGGGTTTTCTCAGCTGCTGGGGGTATTAGATGGGTGCCCTCTCTGAGGCCTCCACAAGCTCTGGCAAGCTGGACACACACCCCATGACCTCTTCCCTAGACTGCAATCCAGATCCAAGCAGATTAAAGCAAGAGCAATTAACCCTCAGACTGGTGCTTGGTCTCCCTCCCTCTGCAGGCCAGGAGCTGCCAGGTGGCACTGGTTGGCCAGCATCTCAGTAGCTTCTTGTCCCGGGGGCAAAAGCCATGCACTCCCACTTACTCGGTCCCAAAGTCCAGACTGCACTGACTTCTCACTCACTCCTTCACCTCTATATGTTGATAAATCTGGAAATGGCCACAGTTGCTGCTGATCTGGAGTCCCTCTGACCTGCTGCTGGTCAGGCCTGACCTGCTGCTGGTCAGGCCCACCCTGGGGCTAAAGCCTTGGGGTAGGGCTGTGCTCAGCTCCCAGAGCACTGTGCTGGTGGATTCCTGCCGGCCTGCTGGGCTGTCCTCAGCGGGAGGCCAGCTTCTCTGTGTCATTTTGTGGGTTCTGCAGCTCCAATGTTTGTGCAGAATCACCTTTTTACATGGACTGGGGAAGGTGTAAGCCTGAGCAGCAGGGGGAGGTCCTGCTTCTACTCCCAGAGAAATATATATTTTAAGGGAGAGACTCTGGGTTGAGTTATTGAAAATCATATGGTTTTTAGAAGATAATGAAAATAAATGGTCAAAAGTAGATATACAACTTATAGAACCTAATTCTAAAGGCCAGATGCCTTAGAAATAGGGAATTATAGGGCAGATACAGACTATTGGTCAAAGTCTAAAAGGAATTGAGATCTAGACTTCCACTGGTTATAAAAAGAATCTGATCTATCCATATCTAAAGGGTATACCTAGATCTCATAAAAAAAAGGACCTTGCTCAGCCAGTTCTAGGAAAGTAGCTTGGTCTTGAAGAACTGGTAATAGAGGACAAGTCTGAGAATCAGCTAAGCCCAGAAGCAAGAATCAACCAAGATGTGAGTCAAGATGAAATGGGAAAAGTAGATCAGTCAGATCACAGACTATTCACAAAAGATTTGGGGTAGAACTCAATAGTGAGGAAACCAAAAGTCATTGGTATTCAATGAAAATATATCTGCTTCCTATTGGTTAGGGGTTGGAAGTATGCTACACATTCCATATTCCTTCCCCTTGTCCCTCCATATACACTTTGAATTTTTTCAATTTATTTATTTATTTTTAGTTTTCAGCATTCATTTGCACAAGATTTTGAGTTACAAATTTTCTCCCCGTCTTTCTGCTACACCCACCTCAAGATAGCCAGCCTACTGAATACCCCTTCTCCCAATCTGTTCTCTCATATCCTCCCCCATCACCCCTCTAAATTTCTAGTAGGGCAAGATGGATTTCTATACCCCAATGCCTATATATCTTATTTCCCAGTTGCATGTAAAAAACAATATTTTTTACTCTTTGTTTTGAAAACTTTGATTTCCAGATAATCTCCCTTTTTCCTTCCTCACACACTCCCACTAGGAAGACAAGCAATTCAATATAGGTTGCACATGAGTAGTTACACAAAACATTTCCATAGTAGTTATATTGTGACAGACTAACTTTATTTGTCTCCATTCTATCCTGCCCCACAACTTATTCTATTTTCTACTTTGACCGTGTCCCTTTTCCAAAGTATATGCTTCTAACTACCCTCTCTTCCAATCTGCCCTCCTTTCTATCATTCCCCCTCTTATCCCTTTCCCCCTACTTTCCTGTAGGGTGAGATACCCAATTGAGTGTATATGCTATTCCTTAATCCAAGTTCAATGAGAGTAAGGTCGATAGATTCCCTTTCACCTTCTTGCTTTTATCCTTCATTGTAACAGTTTTCTCTTGCCTCTTTTCTATAAGATAATTTACACTATTTTATCTCTCCTTTTCTCCTTCTCCCAATATATTCCTCTCTCACATCTTAATTTTATTTTTAGATATCATCCCTTCATATTCAACTCATCCTGTGCTCACTTTCTATGTATACATGTACACATAT
Organism: Petaurus breviceps papuanus; assembly: GCF_028583685.1. Lineage (NCBI taxonomy): Eukaryota > Metazoa > Chordata > Mammalia > Diprotodontia > Petauridae > Petaurus > Petaurus breviceps. Next base: position 18,471,461 of record NW_027186473.1, read on the forward strand.
ATACACATACTCACATATGTACTTATGCATACATACACACTTCTATACATATATGTATACATGCATATATGTATGCACATATGTATACACATGTTAATTGTAACTCATGAGACTTTTCTCACTATGAGGATAGTTGAAGGGAATATATATGTATATATACATATGTATATTCCCTTCAACTACATATATATGTATATGTGTGTGTGTATATATGTATATATATATATTTCCTTCAACTATCCTCATAGTGAGAAAAGTCTCATGAGTTACAATTAACATTTTTCTGTGAAGAAATATAAATAGCTCAACTTCAACAAGTTCCTTATGATTTCTTTTCCCTGTTTATTTTCTCATGCTTCTCTTGCTTCTTGTATTTGAATGTCAAATTTTCTGTTCAGCTCTGGTTTTTTCATCAAGAATGCTTGAAAGTCCTCTATTTCATTGCATGACCATATTTCCCCTGGAAACATTATACTCAGTTTTGCTGGGTATGTGATTCTTGGTTTTAGTCCTAGCTCCTTTAACTTCTGAATATCATATTCTAAGCATTTTGATCCCTTAATATAAAAGCTGTTAGGTCTTGTATTATCCTGATTGTGTTTTCACAACACTCAAATTGTTTCTTCCTGACTGCTTGTAATATTTTCTCCTTGATCTGATAATTCTGGAATTTGACTATAATATTCCTAGGAATTTTCTTTTGGGGGTCTTTTTCAAGAGGCGATCAGTGAATTCTTTCAATTTTTATTTTGCCCTCTGGTTCTAAATATCAGGGCAATTTTCCTTGAGAATTTCTTGAAAGATGATTTCTAGGCCCTTTTTTTGATCGTGGCTTTCAGGTAGTCCAAAAATTTTAAATTGATCTCTCCTGGATCTATTTTCCAGGTCAGTGGTTTTTCCAATGAGATATTTCATATTGCCTTCTATTCTTTCATTTGTTTGGATCTGTTTTTTGGTATCTTGATTTCTCATAAAGTCATTAGCTTCTATTTGCTCCAATCTAATTTTTAAGGAATTATTCTATTCAGTGAGTTTTTAAAATCCATTTTCCACCTAGGCAATTCAGCTTTTTAAGGCATTCTTCTCCTCATTGGCTTTTGGGGCCTCTTTTGCCATTTGTGTTAGTCTATTTCTTAAGGTGTATTTTCTTCAGTCAAGCTGTTGACTCATTTTTCATGGTTTTCTTGGCATCATTCTCATTTCTCTTCCCAATTTTTTCTCCACTTCTCTTATCGATTTTAAAAATCTTTCTTGAGCTCCTCCATCACCTGCAGTCAATTCATATTTTTCTTGGAAGCTTTTGATACAATCGTTTTGACTATGTTTTCTTCTTCTGGTTCCATGTTTTGATCATTTTTGTCTCCAAAAAAGATTCTATGGTCTGATCATGCTTCTTCTGTTTGTTTATCTTGCCAACCAATTACTTGACTTCCGAGTTCTTTGCCACAGTAGAACTCTGCTTCCAGAGTAGAGATAGCTGTGTTCCAAATTGCTGGGGTTTTCACAAATGTTGTCAGAGCTTTTGTCAGAGCTGTGAGGAAAGGGCCTTCTCTACAGGCACCCACAAGCTCTGGCACACTTGTGTTCCAAACCCCAGGACCCACCACCCAAGACAGCAACCCATATTCAAGCAGGTCAAAGCAAGAGTGATTACCCTCTGAATGGTTGCTTTGTCCCCCTATGATCTGCAGAGCAGGAGCTTTGGTAGCAGCCCACAGCAGCAGCTGCAGCCACCATGCCACTGTACACCTCTTGCCCTTGGGCATGGGCTAGACCATGATCTTCTCTTACCCTGGATCAACAGAGTTCCCCACTGACCTTTTACTTTCTCTTTGGTGTCTATAGGTTGAGAAGTCTGGAAACCACCACAGCTGCTTGTGATTAACTCTCCTGAAGTCTGCTCTGGCCAGTCATGCTGCTGGTAAGGTCTACCTCGGGTCTGGGCCTGCCGCAGCTCATGCAGGACATTGCTCGGCTCCCAGCTTGGTGTAATAAACCCTTCCTGTTGGCCTACAAGGCTTCCTTCAATGGGAGATTTGTTTTTCTCTGTCACTTTGTGGGTACTATAGCTCTAAAATTTGTTTAGAGTCATATTTTACAGGTATTAGAGATGGTTGGTGCAGGAGCTCAAGCAAGTCCCTGCTTTTACTCCACCATCTTGGCTCTCCACACTGCATTTTAAGGAGTTAATTCATTGGACCCATATTTAGCACCATACCAAGAACTGAGAATACATGTAAAAAAGAGAAAGTCTCTGCAATTAAACAGCTTATATTCAAATTAGGGAAATAACATGACATATTTCCATAGATAAATAGATAGGTATGCATATAAATAGAGATATAGATAAATGTAAGTATATGGTAAATACATCTCTAGCACAATGACTAGAGTCACCACTGAGTTAAGGTCATAGGGCCAAGTGACTTTGTCCTTTACCTGTCCTAATGCCTTGAACTGTTTTTATTGCTCTGAGGTTGTCTTTATTATCAATAGGCAAATTAGGGTCCCTGATTCTCATATTCATAGTCTTTATACCCAACTCTAGCAACTCCAAAGAAAGGTGCTGTAATGGGAATAGCCATTATAGAAATGTCTGTAGGTTTGAATCCTAAGATTTCTCCACAGCAAGGGATGAAAGGAAAAAAAAAGTTTTCCAATGTATAAACAAGAATTGGGTTTGTAACAGGTAGTTTATTCTCAGGCAAAAAAAGGAATGTGAAACCCAGTTAGTTGAGTCCACACTCCTCTCCAGGGTGAGAGAGAGAAGAAACACCCCTTCTTCAACATAATATCTGGAGCATCAGCTTGTCTTGTCAAAAATAATTGCCCCCAAAATTCTTTAGCCAAAAGCTGCCTTTTCTCTTAGTTATTGCATCCTGATTCATTAGCTTTTTCGGCTCAGCAACCGATCCAAGGAACTCAACTCATTCCATATATAGACAGAAACTAACAGTGGCTATCTGTCTATACTCAGGTTTCCATGTGGACCCCTAGGGGAAGTGAGAAGGTATCTGCTAATGATCCAGTGTAGGGGGAGGGCTGAAGAGTAAGAGGGGAGAGGGAAAAATATGCTACATTTATAAAATAAATACTATGTGGTTTAGAAGGGAGAGTACTAGAAGAGGAGGTAAAGAAGGATGATGTGATGCCATTTTAATTTAAATAAAACCTTTTAAAAACATTTAAAGAACTTTCTTTACTTTTTTATATGAAATAACAGTATTCCTATAAGGGGAACTTTCAAAATGTTAATGGCCTGTGCAACCTTTACTCAAGAATGAACAAATGAATGCTTGGCACACCACTTCTGAGAAACTGCTGACTCCTAATGTAAATAACCCAAGAGTCACTTCAGTAGAAAAGAAAAATCAAGTCCATTGTTTGTCTAGACTAACTGGTCAATTCAGTCCAAACTGAAGATCTGGATGCCCCACATTAAACACACACACATACACATACACATACACATACATACACAGCCTCCAACTCTCTATTGATAACATAGCATGAATGTGATTTATCATTAGTTTTCTTCCACAAGACATCCACAGTTGCCCTTCCCTTGGCTGATACACTGGTGGGAACAGAGAGAAGAATATAAACTATTTCTTGTTCTCACTGAATGCTGCTCATTTATCACCAATTTTATTGTTATACTTGGAGAAGTATCCACAGTAAGCACTTAAACATAAATGACACCTATAGAAAGCCAGAAATAAGAATATCATTTTTTATGAGGTCAAGGAAGAGCTAAAGGAGTGTCCAAGTGTCCTAGATTTTGTTTCCTTTTTTATTGTTGATAAGAGACTAGTGCTACTTAAACCCCTATGAAAAAGTATATGTTTCATGTTTTGAAGCAAAGGTAAAAAAAAATGATGAAACACTGTGACTTCATTGTGCTTTCATTGCATGTAAAATCCAATCCCCTACTTTAACCAAAGATAGAGCTCAGAGATCTAACCTTAACGGAGTAACTTTTTTATAGTAGGGGTCTAATAAGTGCTTTTTGAATTAATCAGATTGAACTTACTGGCCACCACTTGGTACTTTGTTTTTGTTTTAATTAATGGTAATATCTACAAGTGATATCAATATAAATTTAATTTCAAGTCAGATAGAAATTAGGAATTTTTTTGAAAGACGTTCTAGGGAAAAATATAGGCTCCTTTAGCTGGAAAAGAAACCAAGGTTAAAAAATGTTAAAAATACATAAAGAGAAAAATTCAACCTGAATATACTGGAAGAAAAAAAAATAAATGTCCTTTGAAATCTGAATTTGAAAGAAAAGGTTGGCAATCACATACAAAATTGAAAAATCAGAGCTATCAAGCAAGAAAAAAGCTTTCAGTTTAGAGATAATGCTTCTATCTGTAAAAGACTTTAAAAGAGCACTTTCAAGGTTGTTAGGCCATTTTTGTGTCCCATCTCGAAAGCTGTGATATTGCAAGACCTTTTCCTAAAGAAATGCAGGTATGCCTTTCCCAATTTATTCTTGCAGGTGCAAAAGAAAAAAAGTTCAGATAGTCTTGCAATTTCCTCCCAAACAAGCCATTTCTCAGCTGCAAAATAGTAAGTCTTAAAAATGATTTATTATTTTTTATTTTTAAAAGCACACATCATACTTCAAAGAGGTTGCTTACAACAAAAAGGAAATTCTGAGGAAAGAGCTGTGAATTGCTAGAATAAGTTAAAAAAAAACAGTCAGTGTGGTGTTGGTATTTGGTAGGATGTGGTGTCCAACATATAAGATGAGACCAAAGGCCCCCCTCAGGATGAAGATAGTTAAAATGAAAATTGTTATTGTTAAATATTCATTAATAAAATACATTAGAAATAAACCATCTGTTGCATTCCAAGGAAATTTAAATTTTCATTACAGGATCAAGAGTTGGAAGACACATTAGAAATCATTTATCCAATCACCTCATTTTACAGGGAAACTGGGACTTAGAGAATATAAATGACCTTCTAATAGTTGCATAGGTAGTGAGTAGGAGAGTAGAAAATGGATACCATTCCTTTGAAGCCTAGTACCAAATCTTCCATTAATTATCAGTAAGGCATTGGGTAAGTCATTTAAACTCTATTTTCTGATACTGTCCTCTGAGACCCAAGCCACTTCCTCACATTACCCCCTACAAGCATCTTAACCTCAGGCCCCATTTTTACTAATTAAAGCTCAGGATGGATCAGACTATCACTGAGACCTTCCCAATTCTGACATGCTAATGATACTATTTCACAACAGTGAATTCTTCATAAAACATTTTTTTTCCAAGATACCAAATACTGTACTTAAAATTTGTTACCAGAGAAAAATTTCTCAGAAATAAAATGGGAAAGGTATGGATAGAACTAAGAAAAAGAAATCATATTGGAAAATTATAAATAAACATTTAAGGTTGGCTTGGTCATCTTTCGCATGAAATTAAATTTGATTGGAGGGGAAAAATAGTTGTCAGGATTTAGTAAATATAATTGTAAAAGGACTATATAACTTCATGTTTTTTTTTAATTACCATAAGCCTAAAAAAAACATTTAAGTATTGTTATATTAGTCAATCTAACAGTTTCATTAGGTGGGGTGGGCATGGGAATGGAGCTTCCCTGCGTTTAGGTTGGGTCTAGTGTTTTCATTGGTGACAAACTTTGAAAAATGCATTTTACCAACTATTCTACAACCTGTAGCATTAGAAATCTGCCTTAGACACTGAGGGGCTAAATGATGAAGCCAGGCCCTATAACAGTCAATATGTGTCAGAAGCAGGACTTCAAACCTTCTTTTTCTTACTCCAAGGCTTTCTCGGTGCCTACTATCTCCATGAAGCTACTGCCCACCTACCACACTAGTATTCCTGTCAGAAAATGAAATAATATTAATTTGGATGGAGCTTATTGTTATATTGGTTCTTTGTTGTCCATTGATAACCCAATTATATTACTTTGAACAGATGTCTTAAAAACTCTAAGAAACATAAAGCAGAATATAACAAGACATAGGGAGGGTGGGGTGTTCCTAAGCCTCTTTCCATTGACATGTTTAGACATATCCCAAGAGTTTCATTAATTTAGGTATCTTTTTTTCTTTGGCAAGATGTGGTTTTTTGTTTGTTTTGTTTTGCCTTTTGGAAAGGAAAGGGCAGGACAATTGGGGTTAAGTGATTTGCCCAAGGTCATAGGGCTAGTAAGTGTTAAATGTCTGAGGCTGGATTTGAACTCAGGTCCTCCTGACTCCAGGACTGGTGTTCTATTCACAGTGCCACCTAGCTGCCCCTGCAACGAGTGTTTTGGCAGATGACATTCAATAACTAACACTCACAGAAGGGCATTCTTTGAAAACAGTAATTTGAGTTTATTAAACATAGAGAATTATACTATATATTGATTACTTGAGGGAGAGTGAGAGAGAAAGAGAGTTTGTCAAAGTCTACTGGAAAGCCACATGCATGAAAAGAGAAAACAAATCAGGTCCCTCTAGCCTTTTGCCAAGCTGTACTTCAAGGGAGCAAGTCCCCTCCAAGCTCTCTGTCCAGTCATCCTTCAGGGTCAGAGCAATTACCACAAGTCCTTTCTAAATAAACCAGTTCCATTTTTGGTCTTCAGTTTAAATTTCCCTCTAGATTGCAACACAAAATTATATTATTGGCACTGTTTTTCCCATGGCAGACATGGGTCCATTGTTCTTTACCTCATTTTTTTTTTCTTATTCCTGTCCATTTGTATGACCTCACAATGTTCTTTCTCCATTTATTATTGACTCCCTTATTCAAAATCCCTTCAGACTGGCTGTTTGACAACTTGTAAACGCTCTACTTCATTTCTTCTCCTACATCTTGAGAAGAAAAATAGTGACCATTCAAGGATTGAGCTTTATGTGGAAGGTGAGAAGGAAGCCTCCTGTGCCCTCTGCCAAATTCAACCCCTTAAAGTACAGGCAGTCTTGCATAGTCTTGCAGGTCTGAGGTTCTAATACATACACACACACATGCATATATATATATATATATGCATGTGTGTGTGTATATATGTATGCATATATACATATATATGCATATTTTAGTCCCAGGTACATTTTTCTCATAGAAATGTTAACTCTATAGCAAGAGTTATGACTTAATCATTTACATTTCATTCTTTTACTACTAACTAAAGAGTTTAATAATCAGGCTTGTGGTCAATCAGGCAGGAGGACTTCTAAAGGAAGGAAAAACAATAGGATTTTCAGAGAAATTATCCCACTTAAATGATCAGGTCACTTCTCTAATCCTTCCCAAAGTTATTAGATAAATACCTGAGAACTTCAAAAGTCAGACAAATCCCTAAACCCGTTTTAAAAAATGATTCCAATATGTTTTCCATGATCACCCCTATCAGTGGCATGCTGCTTGTGCATAGACATTATTATTGTTCTGAGTTTAACTCAGATCCAACCTAGAAATAAATGTAACATTCCATGAAACATAAATGCATTTTAAGAAACAGTACACCAAAAATGTCCAGGTCACCAGTGATAAGATAGAAAGAACTTCATGGTGATAGTTGGTATTTTAAAATTATAATTTAACAGAACCTAAGTGCTTATTAAAATTTTGAAGTATCTGTTGATGTGTAATTCAAATGCCAGAGGTCAGCTATTCAGATAGCACACTGATGGAACCCAAGGGTGTGTGTGTGTGTGTGTGTGTGTGTGTGTGTGTGAGAGAGAGAGAGAGAGAGAGAGAGATACAGAGATATAGAGACACAGAGAGACAATAATATAGAAAGAAACAGAGAGATCTATGATATATTAAGGTGATATTCCCTTTCTATTCCTCCAGTAAACCATATGGTGCAATGCACCACCACAAATGCTTCAGAAATCTACACAAAAATATTTGCCTTGTCTTACTCCTTTCACCCAAGATAGGAGAGTATATATGGACATGAACCACATACCATTCACTTTTCTGCACTTCTTTATATCTACATATGGCTTCAGGTTTAAAGCACCCAATTCCCCCTTTCTACTCATTTCAATTTAAATAATATTACATGATGCTTTCCTCCCTAAAATATTGCATTTCTGAAAACCTTCTACCTTCCTTTTAAAATATTTCCTCTTGTTTTGTTTATTGAGAATCTACATAAACACTTGCCCTAAAATACTGAACTTTCTCAAAAAAAAATTACTCTATTCAAAAGAGCAAGGAGTTCCTTTAACCTTTTCAATACTATTTCTTTTTCCTGTTCCATAGATGACTAAAGAAATGCATGACCAGCCAAAAAAATATGGTCCAGCAAGATATGAAGAGCAAGGGATAACTAATGGAGAGTCCTTGTGGTCCAATGGTATATGTGCAATGTCAAGAGGTCTAAAGGAAAGCCAGTTGGACATTGGGTAGACTCCCTGTCATGAATTTACAAGAAAATATAGGCAAGAATTTGTCAGGTTAGACAAAGTAGAGTTCCAAATCTACATTACTGGAGGGATCATCCACATCTATGAGATCTCAGATACATTCAAATATTATTGACTATCTCTAGCATTTTTCCTTGCATAATACATATTTCTGAATGAATGATGAATGAATGAGATTCATCTACTATTTCTAAGCTATTTAGTACATAGAGGAACAAAGAGAAACTTGCATTTGCTCAGCTTTTACAAATGAATCATTACAAGTGTATAAGATCTTCCAGGCACTTGGGACCCACCCACAAAGGCGATTCTATAGACAAATATTTTATTATCCCAACATATTCTTACTCTTCAACACTTTAAGGGACATGGATTTATTATTGTGAATGCTCTCTCCATAAACATGGATCATAATTCGATTCAATCCAAAATTACAAGCATTTATTAAGTGAATACCAAGTGTAAAGCACTGCTCTATGAGATATCAATCTAATATTTGGTAGATGATTGTCAATTTCCTCATCTGTAAAATGAGCTGGAGGAGTAAATGGCAACCCACTCAAACAGCTTTCCCAAGAAACCACAAAAGGGGTCATGAAAAATCAGATGCGATTAAAAACCACTCATCAAAAACAAGACAGTCTATACTGAGAGTAAAATTAAAAAAATATATATCTGGAGGACAACCCATAAGTACTGTAGCATATGTTGTTATTGTTTGTCCTTCATTCTCTAAGAGGACTGTGATGTCAGGAAGATGATGCTATGACTTCCAAGTGAATTAGATTTAATTGAGACAGGGCTAGGCAAAGTCACCAGCCTCCTTTTCTCCTCCAGAGTCATCTGGGTCCAATGGCAAAATGTAGATCAGGATGACTGGAGATGGCTCTGTGCTATAGTATAAATAGTTTAATAAAAGAATGGTATCTCTAAATGTACATTGCTTTTTGCTTATGAATTACAGTAGCTTTTAAAGGTTAAAAAAAACAAGATGGTCCTTGAGGAATGCTGTAACCAAAAATTTCATCACTTGCCTGTGGTCTGCCTTGTGAAAAGTCTCTCTGACATGAAGTAAGCTGGGTCTTGAGAATAGACCCACGGCTCATCATTGAACTTATGCTAAAAGTTCTTTGAGCTTGGTAGGATCTGCCAGAAATTGCATTTAGCAGAGAGAGCATTTAAGAATCAAGGGTCACTTCTATCTACCATAATAATGAGTGCTGGAGGAGCATTTTTAGTAGAGGTTTTAATATCTTACTATATAAAAAAACAAATTCTTAGCAGCCAGAAGATAACTACATTTTATACCAAGTATTTAAGTATGGTTTTCTTTTAAACCGGCAGTGCCTCTTGGCAAGGGCCTTTACTCTAATGAGCAAACAGATTCATAAGGGTTGATTATTCTACAGCATCAGCTGATTTGTGACTTACCACAGAGGAGTCCAAAGTGCAAACTCTTGAAGATATTCTGTATATTTAACACCTCTGTAAGCTACTTCTGTGTTCCTAATTTGTTTGCTGAAGTGGGATGCTGCAGATTGCGGTTGCAAGCAAGTGTTGTTTGTTTCGCACAAACATACTGACTTGCTGTGAGCAAGCTGAAGTTCCCATTACAAGGGTCTGCTGAAATACACTGATTGGCACTCCACTGACTGACTGATCCAAAGCACAGCCAGCAGAAGCCTGATTATAATTATTCTCCTTCCTGCTTACCTTTTGGTATGCATCAGGTGCAGCAGAGCTCCCAGGGCTGTGGTGTTGAGTATCAAGACCCAACAGAGCTAGAGAGCTCTCCTTGCCCATTCAATGTTGAGACAAGGAATGACATTTGCCACTGTTAAGTTTCTTCTTATCCAAATCCCAGAGAATTGACACATGAGCAGGCTTCATAATCACACAGAGGTGTCAATTATGTCATTAAAAGGTGTCAATTCAAGAAGGTATCCTCTCACTAAAATAAGGGTGACAGTTTTGCTGAGGGTGAATGCCAGCAAGAAAACATGAAGGTAAGTGAGCATTTTGGAAACTCTCAGTGGAATTTCAGCCTGAATTATCTTGATAATTGCTTAATCTACCAACTTCAATGTGAGGGTGTTAGGTGATGCCAAAGTGAAGAAGGAGTCGGTTCTTCTATTAGAGACACTGCAGAATGAGAGAGATGCTTTAGGGGCTGTCTGCCATGCTGGTGATATAAAGGCAAAGTAATCAAACACAGGGCCTGCTGTCAGCATTGGGGTTTGCAACTTTCAACACTCCTATGTACAGTTGAACCAGATTAAAATATAATTGTGAAATATTTAATAAAATACTGTAAATAAAAATGTAGTCGAACATAGCAAATCTTAATATGTGGTTTTCTAAGTCAATATGTAGCCTGCAGGGATACTTATATAGAGTTTAGTGGTCCTGTTTCTATTTGAGCTTGACATCACTGATGTAGAGTTTCTATGACAGATATCTCTCCAGTAATCTAAAATTCCACACTATTCAAGTTACTCCTAGATCAGACAAAGTGGGGTAGAGGACAGACCCCAAAAAGCCACCTTAGAAGCATTTAGATCATGAAATTAATTGATAGAACCCTTGAGTCCTGAGGGGATGATATAGGATGTTGTTGGTTCAGTCATGATTCTTAATGACCCCACTCAGGGTTTTCTTGGTAAAGATGCTGGAGTGCTTTGCCATTTCCTTCTCCAGCTCATTTTACCAAGGGAGAGCTGAGGCAAACAGGGTTAAGTAACTTGCCCAGGGTAACAGCTAGCAAGTGTTTGAGTACAAATTTGAACTCAGGAAGGAAAGTCCTTCTGACTTCAGGTCAAGCACTCTATCTATTGGGCCACTTAGCTGCACACAATGTAAGTTAGCTATGTATAATTTGGGGAAGGAGAACGAAGTGAAATCATGGCAGAAGTAGAAGAAAAAAAAGACCTAAGGAGATGACAAGAATCATATAATGGGTTGCTTACTATAATGCAAAAGGAGAATCACAGAAGACTGGTAAATAAGCTTCACATGCTTTATACTTTTTCCTAGGGCCTATTCTAGGTCCTGCTAATATTCCAATACCATTCCCCTACCTAGTAGATCTAAAGGACTCTGTTTTTTCAAGATTCTGAATGAAATTCTTTTTTTTTTTTAAACATCAGGGTTAAGTAACTTGCTCAAGGTTACACAGCCAGTTATTTCTGGGTGTGGTGCTAAGTATCTGAGCCCAGATTCAATCCCCCAGGTCATCCTGACTCTGGGGCCAGTGCTCTTACTCGCTGAGCCACTTGGCTACCCCTAAGCAACTGGGATTAAGTAACTTGCTCAAGGTTACATGGCCAGGTTTTCTGGGTGGGTGCTAAGTGTCTTAGCCCAGATTTGATCCCCAGGTAATCCCAACACTGGAGCCAGTGCTCTTACTCGCTGTGCTGCCTGGCTGCACCCCTGAACATAATTCTTATATCTGTTATCCAATACTCCTTCCTAGGGAGGGGGGAAGTGAGTGATGTCAGTACAAGTGCATATGCATTTGGAGAATGGATCTGGAACACAGCTTTATCATCCTCCAACTTCCCTTGCTCTGGTCTTCACTAGGTCTTGGTCTGTGAAGCAGCCGAAAACACACACACACACACACACACACACACGCATCTGGGAATAACCTAAGAGAAAAAAACATCCAGGAACTCCAACACTATTGTTATATTTTTACACCGCTCTTCCAAAACTCACCTGACTTCTATATCCACATTCTTCCCATATGTTCTCTCTGTTTGCTGCCACATACAGTTCAAAGAGAACAAAAATATTCCAGCTCCATCCCTGATGTCTACATTCTTCAAATACCCAGGCTAAGTAATGATATAGGTAGTCCAAACATACCACATAACAGCTACTCATGACTCTAAAACCCAGAAACATTCCAAGAACTTCGATCATGCTATCCACCTGGTCCTAAGCCTTCTTCCACCTCCACCAACTTTTATTCTACACTGACACTTCACTCTACTGAATCAACTCAAATACCTTTAAAGATTTGAAATGTAATTGCCTGACTTGACCCAAAACCATGAAAAGAGCTGTTTCCTCTAACAACTTCCTCCTACTACTATTCAAAGCTAAATTGCCATTGACATTACTTCCTATAAGTTTGAAGATAGTTGAAAAGATCAATGTGTGACTCATTGTCCTTACTGAACTGATTATTTGATTTAAATCTAATGATCTATGAATTCCTCTCTCAGATCTAGGGTACTTTCATTGGGGCAGGACTATTAAAGTTTTCATACCAACCCTCATGGCCAGAAGTTCTGACAAACCTTCCCATAAATCTTTTTAATTGCATAGTTATGTATACCTTTCTATAAATGGGAGAGGTAAATTCTATACAGTGTAAACAAAAAAGAAACAAACACATAATGAAACCTGAGCAATGTATTGAAAGCAAACTGCCCTTTGTAGATAATGGATCTATTCTTTCCTCCATGCATGAGTGCAATTCTCATTAACACTAATGGAAGTTATGCATGAGCATCAAGGAAATATACCTGGTAAAGCGGATTTTCAAAATAGGTAATGACATCAAATCTATTCCTGGAATTGTTGCATTTTATACTGCCCAACAAAAAACGCTCTTAAAATTCCTGCAAAAATAGGCATTTAAGTACTGACCAACTCTGACAACTGCCTTACTACTCGTTCATTTCACTTTTGACATATGCAATTCAACACAGTCAGGCCATCTCTTATCTCATAGAGACAAAGTCATTTAAAATAAAATTTTATTGATATGTTTTGATTTTCCATTGCCCAAATTTCTCCTAGGATCTGCCACCCCCAACTCAGCTATCTTATGTAACAAAGAATTCTTAAGAGAAAAAAAGCATCAAAACTGACCAATATATTGTAAAAGTATAAAAACATATGGAATATTTTCCACCAACAAGCCTTCCTTCTCTGTGCAAAGAGTGAGGAAAAAGCATCTTCTCATATTTCTTCTTTAGAGCCATGCTTGTTCTTGGTAATTTCGTAACATTCACTTTTAGTTGTTTGGTGGTAGTTGTTCTGTTTACATTGCTTTACTTATTTTATATTTTATTTTTTGGCTCTACTTCCTTCACTCTGGATCAGTTCTTTTATGTCTTTACGTGCTTCTCCACATTCATTATTTCTTATACCACAATAATTTTCCTTTACTTTTGTCACTATAATTTACATGGTCATTCTCTAATCGGTGAGCATCTAATTTGTGGCAACACAATTAGTTTTTAATGAATTTAGGGGGCTGCCAGGTGGCGCAGTGAGTAAGAGCACCGGCCCCAGGGTCGGGATGACCTGGGATCGAATCTGGGCTTCTGAAACTTAGTACCACACCCAGAAATAACTTGCTTAACCCCACTTGCTTAAAAAATAAAAAAAATAATTAAAAATAATAATGAATTTAGAACAATGGGCCTGCTTAAAATTGAGGAAGATGGTCTAGAATCCAGAAGGAGAATGTAGGGATAGAGGAAGATGAGCAAGAGGAGATGTGTTGGGGTAGAAGAAAGAGTACTTTCTGTATTTAAAAATAAAGTCTAGTTCAGGGGTGAGGAACCTTCAGCCTTGAGGCCACATGTGACCCTCTAAGTCCTCAAGTATGGCTCTTAGATAATCCCTTAATAAAAGAATTTGTTCTTTAAAGTTGGACTCAGTCAAAGGGTTGCACTTGAGGACAGGTGACCTCAAAGCTACAGGTTCCCACCTGACATTTACTAGCTGTGTGATATTGAGTAAGAAAATTAATCTCTGTGGCACTAAATGTAATTGGTAAAATGATATAGTTGGACCAGATGATCTCAAAGATCCCTTACCTCTCTAAATCCTATGAAACTGTTATTGAGGCTGGCTCATATTTGGGAAATTGTTCAGGGTTTTCAAAGAGCCTAAGCTGCTCACTGTCACAGAAATCTCTCTATAACACCCATATTCCCTCTGTGCTGCTATATTACTGTGATTCAGAGAACACCATGATCTTGGGAAAAATCACAATTTCAGATGACCCAAAAGGGCAAGGGAAAGGTATGGCAAGTCCAAGGAAACTGCAGAACGGTTACAAGAATGCCTGATCTGCAAGACTTGGACAAGATATCGTCAAGGACAGGTATGACTGAAAATAGGAGTGGACAAGTGGACCAGTAATGTACCAAGGATGAGATCCTAAGCTTGCTTTCAAAGAAATTAAAAGCTTTGTTGGCAAAATTTTAATTTAATAACTTGTATAAGTAGTTCTTGAGACCAGAAAATAGTGAGTACTCAGCTTTTTTTAAATAAACAGAAGGATCTTTTAAATACTTTCTCTAAATATATGCTTTGATTCTTATCAGAAACATAGCGGTCACCTAAAACAAAACTACTTCACTTGTTTAGAAGCATTCTGTGGTCATAAATTTCTATATGGCAATCTGTCCCTGCTCCTAGCTATCACTGTGGAATATCAATACTTGCCTTGAAGTCAGCTGCCTCAGGAATTACTATCTCCCTTTTCATTTAGCTAATTAATTACCCAGGGTACCTAAATGATGGCTTCTCAATCATTTAGGATATTGATGCAATAGTCATCATCTCTGGCTCTTTGTAGCATCCCTTTCTAATCATACTAATAGCTCACATTTACATAGTGCTCTATGGTTTTCAGATGTACTTTACATATATTATATAAATTCTCATATCACTAGATACTCCCAACAGACTTGTACAATAGACCATGGAATGTCATACACCTCCATACCACCTCAGCTACACCAAGGGATGACTGCATCTTTCAGCTTTCCATAACTCATGTGTTCAACTTACATGTTCAAGAACTTTGGAATTCCTTGACTTTATTATACTCTTCTGTCATTCTTTCCCTCTACTTTAATATCTTAAAATTATACTTGATGCTTAACATAGCCTGCATTCCCTCTGTCCTCTTGAGTCCCTTTCCAGGCTATCTCTACTCCTCTAACTAAATTCTATTCCCTTTTCAATCTGACCTTCTTAGTGAAGTTCAACTTTCCACAGTCCTCAGCTCTAATCCTTCTTCCCTTGTGCTGATTTCATATCTTGCCAGGGGATTAATCCCATCATCCAACTCCTCTAACCCAACTTACATGCTACTGAATGGTGCTGGGTGAAGTCATGCAGTTGATTTATTCAATAACTCTATAAAGGAGGGATAATATTATATCCTTTGAAGCTGAGAAAGGTTAAGTGAATTGCCCAGGGTCATACATCTAATAAGTGCCCAAGATGTGATTTGAATTCAACTCTTCCTGACTTCCCATCTTGTGTTCTATATGCTACATGAAACTAATTAGTGCAATACACTGAAGCAAGGCAATTCTTTTAATACTTTCCAAATGATTTTCTAGATTATTCACCACAACATTTCCAGATGTTATCTTTCTCTTTAAGTCTTTCAAAGTACCTTACCCCCACCTTCAGTTAAGGACCTTAACCAATAATTTGATAAGAAAAAACTGAATCTTTACCTCATGATTCACCTTCTCTCATTTCATAGCACATTGACCTCAACCTCCACTGTATCCTGTTTTAATCTAGTCTCTAATGTAGAAGTGGCCCTTGTACTGGCCAAGGCTGCCTCTTGATCCTAACCCCTTCCTCTTTCCTTCAGTATCTTACCCCCATGATCATTCTCTAATCTTTACACTCTTCCTATCTACTAGTCCCTTCCCTACTGCCTAAAACAATGTGCAAATCTCCATCATTTAAAACATACAGCAATCAACAACAAAATTCTGTCATCAGATCCTACCATCCCCCCCACACACACACATGCAAGCACACACACACACACACACACACAATTTTTGTCCTATATCTCTGTTCCTTTTCTCAATTAAATTCTTTGAGAAACCAATCTGTATTTGGTGCATCCACTTCATGCCCTCTCACTTATTGGCTTCCCTCTGCAATCTAGCCTTCACACAGCCACCAAAGTGCTTTACCTAAAGCATTGTCCTGTCCTTGTCATCTTCCTACCTCACTAAATTCCAGGGGCTCCAAATTAAAAACTCCTCTCTTAGGCATTCAAATCTCTTCATAATCTGGTCCCTCACTATCTTTCTAGATTTCTTAAACATTGCTTCACTCCACAAACTCTGGGATCCAACCATACTAGCTTGCTCACTGTTCCGCATAGACAGTGTATCTCTGATCTTCCTAACTTTGCACTGGAGGTTCACCATGCACAGAATTTACTCTCTCCTAACCTCTGCATCTCTAGATCCTAATTTCCTGCTAGACATAGTTTAAGTAGCACTTTCTACATAAAGCTTTTCCTGATACCCTCAACTGTCCATGTGTTTACTCCCCAAACTACTTTGTGTCATTGTCTTTACATATATTTTATATATACTATAGCAGCAAGCACCATAGCATACCCAGGGTGGCTGCCAACACTGGTTCTTAGATCTGCTTTTCTAAAGGAAAGCAATTCAAAATGGGTTAACAATCTTGCTTTAATCAAACATATATCATTTACCTTGTTCAGGGCAAAAAGTTCAACACCCCAAACTTCAGAGAATACAGAGGTTACAAGCAGACAACAAATACAGAGAAACATATCAGCAGACAGGCCTCCAACTGTCTGACCATTACATTCATACCTATTCACTTACCAGAGTGGGAAGCATCAATATCTGGGTTTTCAAAGCCAGGGGGTTCAACAGCTGCCCAGAGTCTTGTCTGGTCAAGTCACATAACTCTTCTCAAAGTGAGCCCCAAAACAAAGCCTCACATCAGGGTTTATATAGCCTTCTCCTGGCTCAGAGAATGTCACAACCCTCTTGACTCACTGCCCAATCACAGAGCACCAAGGTATGGGCATTCCTGAAAACCAAGCCTCCCGCCACTGGCTCCAGGTACATTCAAGCCTATCAAAGGGCCTAGGGGCAGGGAAGATCTTAAATTCCCATTCCCATAACATATACTTAGAAATCAGTAACTTGTCTCCCTACTAGAATACAAGCCCCTTGAGGGCAGAGAATATTTTCACTTTGTCTTTGTATCACCAGAGAATAGCACAACACCTGTCACATAGTAGGCATTCACTAGTTTATTGATTTGACCTAAGTGGAAACTGTTAAGAAAGGTTGTGATCTATTCAAGTTACATAGCAAATTGTCAGGATTGCAACTCAAATTTAAGTCCCTCTGATCCCAAAGACAGAACCATTAAGTAAATATTTACTATATGGAAGGCCCCCAAACTAGAAAGACCAAGGCAAAACAATCCTTGGGCTCAATAACTTAAATTATCCTGAGGGGAAACCAAAAAATACACAGTTAATCTCTTCCAAAATATACATGAAATTAATATAAAGTATTGGATCAGGAGCACTAACTACTGGGAAAGTGTTGGGGCATTTCACAGGAGAAAGCATTCCCACTGACCCTTGAAGAAAGTTAATGATTCCAAGAGGAGAAGGGGAGAAATGAGAATATTTCTTGCTTGAAAGGCTTAACAAAGGGTTAGATACAGAAAATGAAATATCCTATGCAGGGAGATATCAAGTAAGCTAGTTGGATTGGAACATAGATCTTTGTGAAGGGAGATGATGCACAATCAGCCTCTAAAGATGAGCTGAAGCCATACTGTGAATGTGTCAGGTTCCACCTGAAATAAACTCTCATAAATTCCCCAGAGGTGATTGTGAACTCATCCCCTTTGATCATGTGAATCTCTTATCCAATGAATTGAAAATTGGGTACAGATTGGATACATTAATGAATTCATGGTTCAACTGTAATCCTGATTCCTCCGTCACCCTTCTCCTGACCTTTCCTCTCACCCAACTCTGGACTCATGTTAAGAAATGACCATCTCTTCTTCCTTAGAAGATGATCGGCAAAGTTTATTGCCTAGAAACCAAACTGGTTTTCTACTGACAAAAACCTCTTTACTTCTTTTTTACTTATGGCCTTACAACACGTTTTCAACTTATAACAATAGCACACACACATACGGTCAACTAGTATTTAAGCCTCTACTATGTACTAGGTACTTTACTGAACACTAGAGTCAAATGCATTTAGTTGCTAGATCTGAATTTCGAAATGCTAATAGAGTAGCCCACAGCCAGGGGCTTTCTGCCCCCACTACTTCTGCTTCCACTGGGCTTGTGCTGGTTCCTTCTCACCCCCTGGGCTCTTCACTGCACACCTGGATCAGGCATTCCTTACTAGCAGAGGTTCCCTTGATCTTCCTAGGCTCCATCAACTCCCCTCACTACCCCCTGGGGGAAAAGGTCCTGTGGCTGGGGATGGGGTGGTGGGCTCAGCCTCTCCAACCAACTAACCCCAGGAATTGCCCCTTGTTTTTAAAGTGGACCCTAGCCTGGAGGCATTTACTTTTCACAGGGACCAAATCTCCTCCTGTAATTTTTCTTCATATCCTCTCAAATTGTCCTTGGAAGCCTCAGGTTGTGCCCCTAGTCCTATTTATTTTAACACACATTTTGTTCGCCCTAAAGTGCTATTTTATCTCTTTTGTGGGGGAAAATCTTGAGAGCTTAGAATTTTCCAACCTATGCAGCCATCTTCCCAGAATCCTCTGCAAAATTTACTCATCTAATAATAATGTAGTATAATATGATATTATTCATTCTATTCAACTCCAGGTGAGTAGCTTCTATTTTGTGTTTTTTATTTGCCAGAGCTTGTGTTCTGTTGCCAAGATCTTCAAAAATCTAGCTTACTTTCACATTATAATGAACCATCAATCAGAATAAGGCCCTAGTGCTTCAGTTTCTTTAGCAGCAAAGTGAAGGTGTAATGAGATTAGACTTTGTATCTTTAAACATTACAGCAGGTCTTAACCTATGAACCTTTAAAATTTTTGATAGATGTTTTTGACTATAATTGGTTTAATCTAGAGTCATATATTTTACTTTACTCATTTAAAAATATTCTGACAAAGGGTCCGTATGCTTCATCGGACTTCAAAAGATTCCGTAATAAAAAAAAAAAAGTTTAAAAAACATCTTCTCTAACTCCTATGATGCTTTGATTTGTACTTAAGCTCCTTAACTAACAGGAATAATTTTGTGTTCCTCTATTTCCAGAGACTGACTATCACTGACATGCTAAGTACATACTGTGTACTAAGTACTGATTCAAGACACATAGTATATACTTAATAAATGCTTTTTACATGTTTAATTTCTGTTTCCAAAAGGAGCTTGGGTCAACTAGTGCTGCTTACCTTAAAACTAAGCTGAGTTAATTTATTATTAAATTACATTCATTTCAAAATTAGTAATCAGACATTCCAAAATATAATATATGGACAGGCAGTACTGATCATAGGGGAAAAAATGTTAAGTGCAATGTCTCTTCAATGGTCCTAGCTTTCCAGTATGGCAACCTTTGTCCCTTCTCCCTGTATGAAAATTTATTTTTAAGAAGGAATCTTTGACTCATTTACTCTAAAGTATAAATGACAGTTGAAAGCTGAAAGTAGTACTTCTGCCAGGGGATTTGCATTTTAACAGGTATTAAAGCCTTAAACTAAAGGAATGAAACTTGTACAGTAGTATTTAGGGCATCAGCAAACAGATGGCTTTTCCTCCCCCCAAATATCTTTACATGGGGCAGCTTTCTCAGTGGACCAGACTCTTCCATATGCATATGAAAGAGCCTTAGCTATACTTGCTTGTGACTACAAGAAGAACCAATACCCATCTTCCTACCCTGGGTGAATTTTTTCAGCATATTCATCCATATGAATGATTTCATGAGAATGGTGCATGCAGTACCTAACATAATGCTATCACCCCGGATAAAGGATATGGTTATACAAATAAAACAACACACTCACATAGAACTTTCTTTTCATGACAGTCCTGTGAGGTCAGTCACATAAGTCATTCCTTGAGTGGTAAGATTTTTAGTCAATAGAGAGATGGCCACAAAGTCAGAAAGATCTGGGTTAAAATCTTGCCTGTGATATAAACTATGTCATCCTGGGTAGGTCACTCGATTTCTCAGTACCCTAGGGGACTTTCTAAGACTGTAAGTTACATTGATACATTGGTACAGGGAATTTCTTCACCTGAGAGTTTCCTATACCCAGGTATTTGCTGAAAAGAGAGACAGAGACAGAGACAGAGAGACAGAAGGAGGAGGAAGAGGAGGAGGAAAAGAGAGCCAATTATTAAATTTTCAGCATACAAAATTGCACCTAAGAAATGTACAAATCAGGGCATGATTTATTGTTCTCTAGAAACGTTAATAATGCAGATTAAACTTCAAAATTTATCTAACATGCTTTCCCCCTGCCCCTCCTGGAGATAAAGTTGTTTATACATTTACCAGTATAGACACCTATACAAATGAAATTACACATCCAGTCCCTTTATATATTATCACTTTCTTATATGTAATAAAAGTGAGACACATAAAGACAAAATAACTATTCTGTTACATTTACAACTAGTAAATGTTAGAGTTTGAATTTGTGTTCAGATACCTTTTATTGTCACATATACAATTGTACTACTTGTAATGATTGTTTTCTAACCCAATTCTCTCTTAATCTGCATTGGGCCATTTTGCTGGTTGTAGACACCCTGAACTATACCCCTAAATAAGTCAATTCCTTTTTATCCAACATTTAGTGTTTACAGACAACTGTACTAAGCATTGAGAATGATACAAAAATTAGATAAAATGCAGTCCTTGCCCTCATGAAACCTCCTCTTAAGAGTGATATGAAATAAACAAAAAATAAAAATTTAAAACATGAATGATAAGTGCATAATGAATTGGATGATATTATAGGGTAGGTAAATAAGCCAATTCTCCTTTACCTATATGTTTGTGTATGTTTGGGAAGGTGAGGGAGGGTAATAGATGGAGGACATAGGAAGCGGTATTAAAATTAACAAGAACACATACCAGAACCCAAAGTTCAAAAAGAAAATTAAATCTAAAAAAAAGGCATAGAACACCAAAACAAGAAAAAAAATCAGTTATATTAAAATAAGTATAATTTGTAAGTCAAATTTAAGTAAGTCACCAAGAAATCATATAAAATCAGAGCATTCTGGCTATTAAAAATAGATAGCATTAGTCAACTAAGAACTCTTTAATTTGTTAATAAATTAATATAATGTTCAAAATAATAAAGGAGAAACACTTTAAAAACTAGATATTGTTACTATGGCAACAAAAACCTATTCAACTAGTCCTAAACACTAGGAAAAGTAGAACAGACTTCTTGCTCCATAGGAAAGAATATGAAAGAAGAAAATGTAGTAAAACAAAATACTTATATTTCTGGTTGTATAAATATTCTCATAGCATGTAAAACCATTTTTTTTCTTTTAGACATAATTTTTTTCAGTATGTGGAGATAAAACACATGGAATCAAAGAAAATTCAACTTTTGAAAGGTGGTGATTGACAGGACACTGGGCTATTACACTGAACACTCACATGGGGCCACCATAGGGAGCAAGAGAGGTATGGAGAGAGCAAGAGGTTCTTCTACCCACTATGGAATTGCTGCAGGCAGATGGAACGATTAGGTAGGGAGACATGTGTGGTAGCTCTCTGTAGCAGCATAGCATCTCTCCAGAGCAGCACCTAAGCCTCATCATTTGCAACTAGGCAAACAAAAAGCCAGAGTAAATATTATTTTCAGTGATTATGGTAAGTAGATGAACCATTCCTACTGTCATTCCACCCAGGCGCTAGAGGTAGAGGACAGGAGTTATAAGCTTATGGACAGCTTAAGAGTATCTTTTCCCATAGTTCTTTTGTGTAAGTTTTTGCTTCCCCCAAAAAAGTGGAATCCTCTGCGCCAGATGCTAGACATGCAAAGATAATAGCAAGTCACTTCCATGAAGGAGCTTACATTTTATCAAGGGAGATGACATATATATATATATATATATATACACATATATGTGTGTGTGTCTAAGTTATGCATTTGTATGTGTACATATATAAGTGAATTTATTTATCTATCTCCATATCTACATCTGTCTCTCTATCTCTCATCTAGAGAGAGAGAGAGAGAGACAGAGAGAGACAGAGAGACAGAGAGAGACAGAGAGAGAGACAGAGACAGAGAGAAAGACAGAGACAGAGAGAGAGAGACAGAGACAGAGACAGAGAGAGATGGGCGATGGATGAATGGATGGATGGATGGATAGGTAGTAATTCATCAGATACTACTATGCTATGGTAATACCATGGCCAAGTGAAGGGTTTTTTTTTTAAGCAATTGGGGTTAAGTAACTTGCTCAAGGTTACTCAGCCAGTTATTTCTAAGTGTGCTGCTAAGTATCTGAGCCCAGATTCAATCCCCAGGTAATCCCAACACTGGGGACGGTGCTCTTACTCGCTGACTCTTACCTGTCCACCCCTAAGCAATTGGGGTTAAGTAACTTGCTCAAGGTTACACAGCCAGGTGTTTCTGGGTGGGTGCTAAGTGTCCGAGCCTGGATTCGATCCCTAGGTCATCCCAACACTGGGGCTGGTGCTCTTGCTTGGTGTGCTACCTGGCCGCCCCCAAGTGAAGGTTTTTTAAGGATTGATTAGACCAAACTTACCTGACTTAGCCACAAATACTGAATGATTTTATTCTTTCATCAAGAGTTTATAACATTCTTTAAAATTCTGAAGGTGATAGGGGATAAATGTTAATGGGTGGTATTTAGTATGCATTACATTTTTAATTTAAGTAGAAACATTGAAAGGCCAATAAGAACCCAAGAGCCTATCCATATCTGTAGTATCCATTTATTACTACAAATTTCCTCATTTTAGCAGGGTATAAAAAGCATTATAAATATTTAATTGTTTATCCAAACTACTCAAGGAAGAGATTGGGTTTTATGGAAACATGTGCATTAGGTAGAAATACAGAGGCATGGATTATTCAATTCAATTAGAACCAGAAAGCAGAAACTTCTTGCAATGGTTAAGTGATTAACGTGGTCGGTACCTCTCTTTTTATTTTTAATCTGATCCATATCTTTGTCAACTTCCTTAACTAAAGTTAAGGGAATAGAAGTTCTTTCATAAGATTTAAGATAAAAAAAGAGAAATAATGAAAATATAATAGAACAAACTATAAACTAGTCTTTCATTCCACACTTTTTACTCTCAGTACCAAACAGAACATAAATAATTTCATTTTAGAGGTATCAAAATAAGCCTTTTGAATATGAAATCTATCAATCATCATCCTGAAAATATACAAATAAAATTATGAAGTATAAATGAAAAAAAAACTGGAATCTATTCTTTTATACTCAAGATTACACATAAAGGGTGTACCAAAAGTCTTGGTGCAGATTTAAGCTGTTAAAGCTCAAAGCTGCCCTTAATATTTTTTTAAATACTGTGTATATGCAAGCTTGTGTATGTGTGTGTGCTATCAAAGTACTGTAGCAAGTCCCCAGCACAAATGTTAGAAAGAGAGAATCTTTAGAAATTTCTTTATACTGCTATAGCATCCCCTCCCCCAACTCACATTCACAATCTAGATCCACCAGAAAAATGACTATTCCCTCAAGTTCTAAAGGTAGTCTCTAGATCTATATGTTCTCCAAACTATCATTTATGACCCCTCCCCCATGAAGTTGCCTTAAAATTGAACCAGTAAACATATTTAGGTCAAAGTAAAGACATTGACTAAAACAGCATACTAAGAACAATAGCTACATAATATTGCCCCCTTATAGACTTACCACTAGTACTTCAGTTCATTTCCCTTCCCGTTGAATTTTTGAATGCTCCTCACCTAGGTATAGTGTCTGTGCTATGCAGGTTGCTCAACTGGGTACCCTGAGCCTACTCCTCTCCATAAGCTAGCTCCAAAGTGTCAGGTTTGAATCTCCCTTGGATATATATTTATGTGGGGAGCCAAAGAGGACTGATTCAGGACTCAGATATTAATTCCTAATAGTGGACTTTAAAGCAAGAATCTCTTTGTGATGCAACTTTTTGTTGTTAGCACCTGAGTTTCTTTGTTTTGGGTTACACTTATAAGGATGTTACTCGAGTTCTGAGATCAATAGGCTATGCCCCAAGATTTTAGTTATTAACAGTTAAAATATTTGATTCAGCACTCAGGTATCTTTGTGTGGTCAGCTCTAAATGTGATGTCTTTTGAGGATTGCAGCTTTGGCTTTGAAGTTTGCTCTCAATTGTATCTGTTTATGACTGCAGCTGCATTAGCAGGTACCTGAGGCCTAGATCAAAGGTCTTACCCTAAGACTAGTCTCCTAGATAACAAATCCTTATCAAGTTATCTATTCTGTGATAATTCCAGAATATGACAGACTAAGATAATGATGAGAATACTCGAGTCCCCTTCCTTTGTCTCATTGCTCTATAAAACCTTGTCCTAAGAATCAATAAATGGAGTTCATCGTTCTTCTTTGAACTACCCACATTTCATGGTCATTTCTTATTCACATCACCGAATCATGCTAAGTGGTAGACACTGAGCAGCCCATGGCATATGTGTGAGTGTTTGTGTGTGTGTGTGTGTGGAGAGAGAGAGAGAGAGAGAGAGAGAGAGAGAGAGAGAGAGAGAGAGAGAGAGAGAGAGAGAGAGAGAGAGTTTGGTCTCTTCTCTATTGCCAATGGTCAAAATCTTTAAAGCTGTTTTCTGTCTTGACTGATACCTCTCTGTGTTTATGTCTGCACTTGTCTGGAGAATATGCATTTCCATTTCTTTTCTCAAATTTCTTAAATCTTCAAAGTGCTCTGTACTGGAAACAGTATTTCCTACTAGTTGAATTGTTTTGCTTTGAGACACCATGGCCAATGACAAAGAAGGGAAACAAAATCTCCTTGAATTTCCCTCTGGTTAAAATCACAGAAGTCAAAGCCCACAGAGCTACTTCACACCTGGAATACCACAAACTCTTTAATTGTGTCCAAGGTTTAATAGGCTTCAATTCCCAAAGACCTCCAAGTGTGGTCAATCTTTGCCCAACCAGTGGCAAGATACCTGCCAATTCAATAAGAGAACACCTTTGCATTTTATAAAGGAACAAAATAGTACAGACATATCCCATATGTTTATCTCTGTTTTCTTCCCCTTTCATCTATACTTATATCTACTTAATGTGGAGAGGAGGAGGCAACCCTTCCCAGTATACTGTTACTCTAGTGAATCTGCAATCTTGTATATATGGACATTCCTTCCAATAAAGCAAAATTTAACCCAGTAATGCCTATCGACCTTAATTCCTTTGACACTTGCTCTTGCTTTCCCATAAATTTGGCACAGGAATTATACCTCACACCTAGGTAGGGTTCTTTGAATTATCTTAAAATTGTGAGGCTGTCTCCCATGACTGGAATGCACCCTTGTTTCACTTCTGCCTCTTAGAATTCCTATATTCTTTCAAAGCTCATTTTAAGTGCCTTATCCTAGATGGAGCCATTCCTGGAACACCCCTCCAGAACACCCGCTAGTACTCATCAATCAGGGTATATGGGTTGTTCAAGGAGGACTAACATCTCTGGTGTGAGAGTTTGTTGAGTTTTTTTCAGGGTTTCTATTTTCACCTTTAGCTCCAATAAGCATATGCAGTGGTCATATATTGGTAAACCCTCTCAGCAGACACACTAAACCAGATTGAGGGTAACCCACTGGCTTCATACCCATCCATGAGTTAGGAGAATGTCTTTTCCAAGCATGTAAAGACTTTCATCCTTGGAATGGGTGCATGAGAACAATTTGTTCCAATTGCCATGAAGGTGTCTAAATGCACTGTGGAAAACTTAGAGCCAAGTCAGACACTGAAGACATTAAGGTCATCTACTGCATCCCGAGCCATTGACAGCTGTCCTAATTTTTCTCCTCCGACTGGGCTTTGATGACACTGGAAGAGAGAGTGAAGCTTGTGGCTTTGTGCAACTTTTCCTCACTTAAATCTAAATCACACTTAAGTCAATACATTACTCCATGATGTCATTTGTTCTTTTCAAAAATGAAGGACAAACAACAACACCTCAATTGCCGTGTATTTTCTATTTACTTCCACATATATGTTTTGCCCCATCAATAGAATGCCATCTCCATGAAGGAAAGGGCAGTTTCATGTTCTTTCCCCTATGCCTAGCAGAGCAACTGGCACACAGAAGACACAAATTACATTATTTGTTGAATCAATACAAAAGTGAATGGATTTATATATTACAAGAAAACTAATCTTTAACAGCCTGGAGAGATATCAAAAGGACATCTCAGCAGCAAGATTAGATCCAGGCAAATAGATGAAGATGTTTCAGCATGGAGGTGTGTAGCAGCAAGCACCCCAAGCGTCCCCAGGGTTGCTGCCAACACAGGTTCTTGGATCTGCTTTGATAAAGGAAAGCAACTCAAAATGGGTTAACAAGCTTACTTTAATCAGTCAAATTTGTATTGTTTACCTAGTTCAGAGGAAAGAGGTCAGCACCCCAAACTTCAGAATATACAGACAGAATTATCAAGACAGAAACAGATCAAGTAGACAGATTTCCAAAGCATTACATGCGTACCAAACAACATCTGGGTTTCAAAGTGGGGGGAGGGGGAGCCCCTCTGGACAACGGCTTTCCAGAGTTTCATCTGATCAAATCACAGAACACTTCTCAAAGTGAGCCCCAAAACAAAGCTACACATCAGGGCTTATATAGCCTTCTCCTGGCTCAGAGAATGTAACAACCTTATTGACTCACTGGCCAATCAAGAAGTATCTACTGAAAAACAAGCTTCCCACCCCAGGCTCCAGGTGCACTTTAGCCTAGGGGCAGGGAAGATCTTAAAAATTTACATTCCCATTACAAGGTGCATTTTTTTATGTGACATTTGCTTTCTGAAACATTTTTTTATTGTCTCCTATAATCCTGGGAAGGTCTTTTGAAGATGGCAGTGCCCATTTTCCCCATTCATAAAAGGGGGGAAACTATTCTGAATAACCTTGTTTTCTATTTGCGTGAAAGGGCTTAGGCAGCTACCAAAAAAAGTGTATTCCAAAGTGCTATTTGTTCAAGTAGCAGAATAGTTTGCCAAAATGTTCAAAATGACAGTTCTATTGCGAGTTGTTTGCAAATCCATTTTTCACTTAAAATAGCTAGTCAACAAAAAGGCATCATTTATACGGCCCATTAAATTGTAGATTTTATTAATGTAAGAGTATATTTGTAAAACAAAGGAAGATAAGCTTTCTCCCAAGGACTACTGACTTGATTGATTACTGTATCTTGTTAATTGGTTTTCCCCTGTCCAATTTGAAGACCTAAGTGAAGACTGCAGGTAGACAGGTGTGACAGTAAGATTTTGGTCCATTTCTTCAAAATAGACTATAGAAGGTGAGGCTAGTAATAGGCAAAAAGGAACAATACTAGCTTAAATCTCTTTTCAGTAGGAAAAGCACAATTTTACATTAATTACAGAGAGGTCTTGGTTATAGTAATGATATAATAATAATAATAACAAAATGATAATAATAATTACTATGTGCCAGGAAATGTGCTAAGAACTTTACAATTATTATCTCATTTGAGTCTCACAAGAACCCTGGGAAGTAGGCACTATAACTATGCTTATTTTATAGATGAAAAAACTGAGGCAAACAGAGATTGAGCAATTTGCCCAGATCATACTGCTGGTAAGTATCTGAGACTGGATTTTAACTCAAGTCTCCCTGACTACAGACCTAGTGCCCTTATCTACTGCACCACCTCACTGGCCCACATAAGCTGATATTAACAGCTTATATTTCTATAGCTTTTGATGTTTTACAAAGTCCTTTGCTCACAATAAGATGATGAAGTAATGGGGTAAATATTATCATCTACATTTTGTACATGAGGCATTGGGAGCAGAACTAAAGGCAGTATTCTATTATTTTGGGGAAGGAATGAGGAATTCACCAGTCATTGAACAATTAACAAAAGGAAGTTTATTCTGACTTAACATAGCAAAGATGTACAACAAGGCACTTAGCATTTCTGAATGTGCCCCAACTTGTTAGCAGGGAAGGGTCTGGTGACTCAATTGGTCTTCAGGCAGCTACCAAGTTAGAGTTAGAGTCCCCAAATTCATGTAATGAGACTCTTTATCCACTTGGGTTAGGTAAGTTGCATCAAGGGAAACAGAACAGTCAGCTCCCAAAGATAACTTCTTTTTGTTTTAGGGATTCTCTGTTGTAGGAAATTGGTCTTATCCCATGAGGAACCCGAGGCTTAAAGAATTTAAATAATATGGGAACTTTTACATAGATAGTGAATGGCAGAGTCTATACTGAAGTCAATTCTTCTGACTTCAAGTCTGATATTCTTACTAGTATGCCAATCTGTTCATCCATTTATTGACCAACTACCATGCAATCAGCGCTGATCAATGCATGCTGGTATGTACCAAAATCTAGAGGAGTTGTACCAACCATTTGGATTGTCACACATTTTTTCCAGTTCTTTTTCCTTGATAAATGCTTTGTCTGAATTTCTATTTTGCTCATATATTGGTTAATGAAGCTCTCCAAACTAGTGAGATTGAGAGATGGCTAAGGTTATCCATTCCAGCAACTATGGGGGTCAGGAAAATTCTGTAACTGTGCTCATAGAGTAAATGTTGTTTCTATTTCTGTCACAGCTAACTTACTACAATTTGCACTCAAAGTGTAGGGTGGCCTTTCTCCTAGCAAAGAAGCTAAATGGTCTTGAAGATACCTTCACCATTCTCCAGCCTCTTAGGAAGAATGAAGTGTTCCTTAAAGAGGGGAGCAGGGAATTTGATGTTAGAACAAGGAAGAAAATGGAATCTGAAGAGGCAAAGTGGAAACCATACTGGTGTTAGAAAGTTGAAGGGTAGAATAATATGACTAAGAGAAAATGAAGCAGAAGGACCATGGAACAATGGAGGCTAAGTAACATATAAATTGCTTTTCCTGAAGAGGAAAGAGCTGGACCTTTTGAAGGGGAAGGAACTGATTGTTCAAGGAATTATGGTATGGATCTATGAGTACTGTCAACTGAGAGATCACTAAGAGAAAGGGGAAAAAAGACAAGTAATAATGGTTAGTCATTCTTTACTGATGGATACTAAGGCAGCTATTGTTGAACTGATAACAGAGAGCTCTACTGTCTTGTTAGGATATTCATTCAAGAGAATTTCTTAAGATTTGTCACATAGCATGACTGTTACCCATTTCTAGTAATTATAGAAAGCCTTATTAAATTTTATGAAGTCTTGGTCACTACAATTAGGGACACAGGTAATTTTTTTTTCATCACTGCTGCCAAGCAAAGGGCGATGGTTAAAAAAAAAAAAGAAAAGCAGATTTGAAAAGTTAAAAACTGGTTCAGAAGAAGGCATTTGAGAATAAGGTTCATATTTCTAAACTATGACCTAAAATAAAGTAAAAGCAGCCTCGTGGAGATAGCTTACTAAAGTGTGATTAAAATGCATTTACCTTGCAACTTACATACCCAATCAAAGGGATTTAAGTCAAAAAGGAAGAAAGCTACTTATTTATATTCACCAAGCTATGTACTACAGCAAGGTCATTCTAACATAGGAAGAAAGCAGAATAGACATCCAGAAATTCATCAATCCAATAAAATAATCTACAATAAAAGCTTTGGTATCAAAAGTCTATACACAGACAGAGAAATCATAAATAAGAAGCAAGACAAACTACAGATTATATAACACAAGGAGGCAGATTTGGCCTTGTGTGCATTCCTGAGACTTGGTGAGGTGAGATGCATGATTACGGTATCTATCCATATATCTGTTATACATGTATGCACATATACATATATGTATATATGTAACACATATTCTTTATAATTTATGTGATATTTATTAAGAAGAACAGGATAAATAAAGGGTGGGGCCAAAGCTGTGGGTGGAGAACAGCATTATATTAAGATCTACTCATGGGAGTAAATCCAGGAACCACAGCAGGGAAGCATGTTTGAATTCATTTGTATAAATACCAACAAAAAAGAAAAGAAAGCTATTTTTTTTTCATAGAAAAATGC
The DNA here is from genome assembly GCF_028583685.1 of Petaurus breviceps papuanus. Lineage (NCBI taxonomy): Eukaryota > Metazoa > Chordata > Mammalia > Diprotodontia > Petauridae > Petaurus > Petaurus breviceps. The sequence goes on from NW_027186473.1 coordinate 18,501,893, forward strand.
TAAAGATTAACCTGAACAGAAAGAGGAAATATATGAGAAATCTAGGAGATGGATCACAAGCCTAGCATATGGACCAGGATATAGTAGTGCTCGGGATCATCAGTTACCCAGGAATCTTCTAGAGCTCTCTCTCTCTTTGCTTCAAACAGGGCAGCTATTTTTTTTCTTACATTCCCTTAATAATTTCAGTGCTCAAAAAAAGGTGGAACCTAAGAGGGCTAACTTCTCTTATGGAGCTGATTCTCACCAAAAAGAAGCAATTATTTGCTGAGAGTAATGGGAATCTTGAGGTACAGGGATCATAGAATCTCAGAACCAAGGATAGAGAAGGAAAGATATCCTCCCTGTATCTTTAAAAAAAGATTTCAAAGACATCAGAGAAAGGAAAGGGGTATCTCAAGAACTAAAATTCCATAGAAGTTACCCTAGGAAGTTCTCAAGACTAAAATAGTGAAGACATAAATATAAATGATTATAATAAGAAGTAAAAATAGAACTGTTTAAAGAGACTTGAAGAAAACTCACCCCAACTTAGACTTATTTTTTAAATACATAGAAAAAAGAAAATAAATGAAACATTAATACAAAAGCACAGCACTGTCCAGTAAAAATAATGTCAGGAATGCTGGAGTTCCTGATCATTTGAGACTGGTGAGGAAAAATGAAGACAATGAAAATGAATGTTCTTTGTTTAGGTTTTTAGGTAAATTAGAGGAAGACAAGGCTCAAAGAAGGAACAGAAAGAAGACTGTTCAGATGTAAGACAAACATAATGAATAGTAGAAAGAAGAAAGAAGAGCCACTCTAATCTTATTTTGCCTGTTTTCTCTTTCAAGCTGACTTTTCTTTGGACAGAGCAAAAATGACTAATAAGAAGATATTAATGTAGTACCTGGGTGCTTTTGACGAGTTTTGGCTGCCAGGCCCAAAAGAGATGCATTTGAGGACACTAAAAGTACTGGTGGAAATGAAAGCTAAGCCAGTTATTGATCTTTGAAAAATAGAGAGAACTTTCTGAAGTAGTTAATACTGGAAACAAAGTAGCCCATCAATTGAGGAATAGCTAGACCAACTGTGATACACAAATGTAATGGGATATCATTGTACCCCAAGGAAAATGTTGGAAGAATACAAAGAAAACTAGGAAGACACTCATTCATTCAAAGTGAAGTAAACAGAACCAAGAAAACATGCACAATGGGTCCAACAATGTCTATGGAAAGAACAACTACCAAAGAAACTGAATACAATCTAATTTAATGAAAAACTTAGCTGCGAAGAAGAGATGTTACAATGCACTTTCCCTTATTCCCATCATAGGAGAAGTGGGGAATGTGGGCTTGGTCAATTGCATATACTATCAGACTCAGTAGCAGTTTTGGTCACTTTTTAAGTACACTTTTTTTTTCCTTCACCTTTCCTTTTAGTATTCTTTGTAACAAAATGTAGTTCACTGGGTAGGGGAGGGAAATGAATATATTTGGAAATTAAAATGATGTAAAAAATGAAAGATAGAAATAATGTCTTTATAAAGAAGAATGGGGAGAACAAGAGAGATGCTGCAGGACTGAAGAAAAAATTACCATTTTTGAGGGGAAAAAGAAAGCAGTGGCATTTGAAAATTATAGGTATTATGGGACTGATTATAATTGCAGGTAAAATTATCAAACATTGTTTCATAGGCATAACGTAATATAAAGAGCACTGAGCCTGGATCTGAGTCTGGGACATGAATTAAATCTCAGTTCTTCTGGTTTTTACCTGTGGAACTTTGGGCAGGTCACATGACTTCTCTAGGTCTCCGTTTCCTTATCTATAAAATGAGAGGTAAACCAGATGACCCATATGAACCTTACAGTTCTGGGCTAATGGTTCTATGAAGGATTAACACCAATCTAGAAAAAGTAAAGGTGATCACAAAAAAAAAAAAAATTGTTGAGAGTAATCTATAGTCACCTCAGTTCCTTTTTTGACAAAGATAACAGACTGATAGGCCAGAGAGGTACTGATACATTTTATCTTGATTTTGACAGATCATTTAACAAAGCTTCTTATGCTATCCTTGTGAATAACATAGAGAGATATGGGATGACTGATAACACTCTAATGGATTAGGAACTAGTAAGGCTTTTCCCAAAGAGTCAAGACAAAATTAATACATTTGGTTAATGGCCCCGAGGGAATTTAGCATTGCTCCATATGTACTACAGTGTAGAATTAAAGTGTCTGTTTTTTTTTTTACATTTGTAGTAGAAAAATGTATTGGCTTAGTGTTAGGGGAATCTGAAGATCTTCCCTGGCCCTTGGCTCTTTGAGAGACTTAAGAGACTCTGAGAACCATCCCTGATTTAAAAATATACTCTGCCCCCTAATAGGCTAAATGTGCTTACCTAGAGCCTGTGGCGGGAGGCTTATTTGTCAGGAATGCCCACACCTTGTTACTTTGTGATTAGTCAGTGGGTCATGAGGGTTGTGATGGTCTCTGACACAGGAAGGTTATATATACCCTGATGTGAGGTTTTGCTTTGGGGCTCCCTTTGGGGATTTGGCCAGATGAGACTCTGGGCAGGCATTGAGTCCCCCTCTTCCCCCCACCCCCCGATTTGAAAACCCAGATGTTGGTGCTTCTCTCTGGTAATTAACTAGATATGGATGTAATGGTCAGACAGCTAGAAGCCTATCTGCTGAATTGTATTACATAATTGTTGTAACTTCTGTTTGTATTCTCTGAAGTTCAGGGTGCTGACTTTTTCCCCTGAACTAGGTAAATACTATATGTTTGATTAATTAAAGTAAGATTGTTAACCCATTTTGAGTTGCTTTCATTTAGAAAAGCAGATCTAAGAATCTGTGCTAGCAGCCATCCTGGGTATGTTAGGGCTACTTGCTGCTACACTTAGGAAAGAGCATATATAGAATGCTTTATCAAATTTGCAGATGACTCAGTAGTTGGGAGGTATAGCTAACACTTTGAATAAGAGAGTCAGAAACTAAAAATATCCTTTCTTTATTCCAGCTTAGAATGTTGAGCCAAATATAAAAGATGAGATTTAATAGGTATAAATGTAAAGTCTTAACTTTGGAGTCCAAGAACCAATTTCACAAATGTAAGATGAGAGAGCCTTGGCTAAGCATCAATTTGTCTGGAAAAAAAGATCTGAGGTTTTTAATTTTAAATAAAAAGGAACAGTTCCCAAAGGTAAGGTAAGTTATGTGATATTCTTATTGTACTCTACCTTATTGAGACCACAAGTGAACTAAAAGCAGTATTTCTGCATGCCACATTTTCAGAAACACATTGATAAAATATAGGGTATTTTTTGTTATTGTTGTTCAGTTGTTTCAGTTGTGTCTGACTCTTCATCACCCTGTTTGGGTTTTCTCGGCAAATATAGCGGACTGGTTTGCCATTTCCTTCTCCAGTTTATTTTACAGGTGAGGAAACTGAGTCAAACAAAGTTAAGTGACTTGTAAAGGGTGTCTGAGGCCAGATTCAAAGTCAGGTCCTCCTGACTCCAGGCCTGGAATTTTATCCCTTGAGACATCTAATTGCCTATTTGTTGTTATTCAGTAGTTTTCAGTCATTTTCAGCCATTTCTGACTCTTTGTGATCCCATTTCGGGTTTTCTTGTAAAAGATACTGAAATGGTTTGCCATTTCCTTCTCCAGTTCATTTTATAGATGATGAAACTGAGGCAAACAGGTTTAAGTAACTTGTCCAGACTCCTACAGCTAGTAAAGTTTCTGAGGCCAGATTCAAATTCAGGAAGATGAGCCTTCCTGACTCCAGGCTTAACACTTTATCCACTGCACCAACTTAGCTTCAGTAGAGTATCTAATGGGTAGCAATAAGGACCTTAAAATCATGCCATATGAGGATAAGCTGGAAGAATTTAGGCTATTTAAAGATATTTATTTAGATAATATTCAGGTTCTACATGATAAACGTGTTCAAATATTTGGAAACTTCTCTGGTGATATGTGGGACTAGAAGAACAGAATCAAAGACTAAAAGGGTCTTGGCTTGCTCTGATTGACTCCTAAATGCAGAACTAAAAACAGTGAGGTTGTTCTAGACTTACTACTTCCAATTTACTACAAATTTAGACTTGACAAATAGGAAAAACTATCCTTACTCTTAGAGCTGTTTCAAAAGCCGGATGGGATCTCTCAGGAGCTGATGGATTACTCCCTCAGTAGAGATCTGGAAAATGCTAGGAAGTGCCCTGTTGGGTATATTGTAGAAGTCATCTTTGTTTGTGTTTGGTATGAATTTGAAGTCTTCAAATATCTTTCCAACTTTGAGTTTCTGCAATTCTTTCTTTTATGGAGAAGTAGAAGCCTTATCCATTAAAGATGTAGAAAGAAAAAGTGGAGTGTGAAAAATGAAATGAACACTCATTTTAATGTGTGCTTCCTACTGTCAGTTTCTCAAATCTAGTATTTAATAAAATAGATCCATCAAGATCCATCAGCTCAATATTCATTGTATTTTTCACTTGGGGAAAAATGTGAGGACTCATTACAATATCCTATTAGCAGGCAAAGGATTAACTTGGAAATTTTGCTTTCATAAATAATTTTTTTAAGTGTACATTAGTCTTGCTTTGTAATGTTGTTCTATTTATCATGTATGGATTACAGGAGCTATCACAATGAATTACCCAAGAAAAATCTGTTCTATAATTTATATACTGGGAAAGTCACAGTGGATAGAGAACTAGTCTTAGAGTCAAAAAGATATTGCTTTATATCCCATATCTGATACATATGATCTGTATGACCTTCAGTAAATCATTTAACTTCTTGATGGCCTAAGTAACTCTTCAAGAATATGAATGACAGATAAACTGCTTGTCGACTTCAATGGAGAGAATTTCCACATTATCATTTCCTGCATGGACAAAATCATAGATCTTGAACCCCCACTCCGCCCAAATTATATGACCTAGATGAGATATGTGTATGATGCTTCTTTATTTGGGGGGCAAAATTCATATGCCTTATTTATTTATATATAATGAATGGCTTACCTGTGTCTAGTAAGGGAAAAATAACTAGAAAGTTAATGGCTTTGTGCTGCTTTTGATCCAATATTTCATAGGCTTTAACTGGTCAATTATTGTTTGTTGGATATTTCCACTAATCTATTTCACACATGGGAATCAGATTCGGTAAATACATAAAGTAGGAGATCAAGTGACCTTCGCTGCCTCCTTTGGGCTCTATAACTATCGTCTGATATGAAACACCCCTCTGTTAGACCAGTTGGATAGAAGGGTCCTCCTACCTTCAAAAGATGAAAAGTAGCAATGTGCTAGGGCCCTAGAAATATGACTTGTCAATCAGATTGTCTTGAAATTAAGAAAGGCAAACAATTGTCACATATTTTTCCTACCCTTTGGAATGAGATATTTTAAAGATTGCTTCAACAATACTACCTGTGCACCCTTCATGTAACCACTGCATCTGTGCTTCACTCCTTGAGAGCAGAGACTTTTTTTTTTCATTTTTGCCTTTGTTTCCCAAAAACTTACATGGTGCCATGGTATAATAAAAGTTTGATAAACATTGAATTGAATTACTTCTTTTAAATCCTTTGCTTAGAAAGGGAGTTGGAATTCATTCATAGAAAAGTGTAAATGCTTGATAACCAGCTTAAAAATCATTAACACTTCAAGGGATTATTCGAGTTTTGACAAGGATAAAGGTTTTAACACCGGAAAGACCAGGCTCATTCATACATACATACATAAACATATATACATATACATATACATATATATATATATAATATTTCAATTTAAATATATTTTCATACTATTCCTCTTTTGTTTGCCTTATGGATGAAAGCAAATGAACTACATCAATTGACAAAGCTTGGGCTTTGAAAGTATTTTTAAAATCCCATTGTTCTTTAAGCACTAGTAGAACTTATGATATCATTCAGCATACAAAATAGGTATTGTATATTTAGTTTGGGAGAGTTATCAAGACTTTAGAGTGCCTTTCAAATGATAAGGAGTGGTCAGTTATCTAACATTTCTACTTCAGAGATCAATGTTAGAGAGAAGGCACTAAAATTTTGAGCCAAAGTTCATAGATGGAAAAAAACAAAAGAAAACCCCCACCAGTTCTTCTAACTCTAACAATGTGTCCCAATCCTTCTTCTATCCCGTTCCACAAAAAAAAAAAAAATATCTTTGATGGCATGTGGGATTAGAAGTGCAGAACCTAGGACTAAAGCATGAACATATATTGTATATTTGAGAAGGGAAAGGTTTCAGACTTCCAAGGACCTATGAAGCACCATGCAGATATTCACTGATTATGTCTATGCAAAAGGTCACCTGCCTCTACCCCTAATCCTTTTTAAACTTGATCACAGTGCTATTGGAGCCTTCTCAGTCTAGGTTCCTTGAGGGCTTAGTGAGAATGTCACCCACTGGCAAATCTACAAGCCTGGGAGTCAAATAATATGAATTGACAAACTGAAAAGAAATCCATCAGCATGCTGAGCAATACTTTTTGGATCAGTAGCAGCCTCTACTTCTTACAGTACAGATTAGGCTTATAGAATTTTTTTCAGGCCTGCTTAAAGAACAAATCAGCAACATTCTGTATGTAACAGTTGAATGAATCAGTGGGATACAGTTCACACCTATAGGAAAGTTGATCTAGAAAGTCTGCAATTGAGTGCTAGGTACAATATTCATGGTGGCAGATGCTAGAGTGCCAGGTGCAATAGAATTTGGGGTATTCAGCTTAAGAATGATGGAGGCAAATAAGGAACTTAGAATAGTGCCTGGAACATGGTGTGTACTATATAATGGTTATTGTTATTATTATTATTATATTTTTGTTTAAGGAGTTTTTGTTCTTTTGTCAGGGGCGAGGGGGAATTTAGTCAAATAGCCTAGTCATGTAGCAAGATTGTTTTTTTCCTCCACACCAGAAAACCTTCCATGTCTGTTAAGAAATGGGATTTAGAAAAACAGAATCAAGAACTCTAGAAAGAAGTAGCAGTTTCAAGGAAAGAGTAATAGACTAAAATATTGTTAGAGGCATAAAAAGTGAGACAAGAAAATGACAAGTCAAATGCACAAATGGCTTCTACCTGATCAACCCTCAAGTTAGGTGGGAAGGTTTCTTCTCCAATGTATAACACAGGAGAACAGGATTCCATCTTTCCTTGTGGATGAAAGGGAGGTGAATTTACATACATCACATCGTCGATTATTCATCTAAAATCATAGTCAAAAATAGATAAAAGAACAGCAACAAATCAGATACAAAGCAGTCACAAAGGTCACTAAGGGGAAAATCGTATGTTTGTAATCAGCATAATTGCTTCTATGACCATACCCACATGTGCCCTCTTAAGAACACTCTAACTCTAACTGCTGGCTTAGGGCCAAGTTTGTCAGCTGAATTCCAGCTGTAGAATTCCTATTTTTCATAATTGCATGAGAGAGAAAGGGAGTACAACCTCATTTTCAATTGTTAAGTTGAAGCGACAATGCTAGCTGGGAAATGATATTTTAACATCTAAAACTAGGTAGAAATCAGTGAGAAAGAATAAATATGGAACCAGGTGATAGCATTTTTGTAGTCCTTTCTCAGACCCTAGCCACAGCTGGAGGAGGCTGGCAGTGTTGCAGAAGTAATCTTTCCTGCTGACAAACAGATAATACATTTAACTGTCTAAAGTAATCTTCCTGTGACTGATATATATATTAAACATTTATAAATTCTCATAATATAAATATAGTCTTTAAGGCCAAAACACGTTTTTAGGTCAGGATTTAGAATTGAATGATTTAAATCATCTCTTTACACCTACAACTTAATATTATTCTTTTTAAAAATGAAAAAAAAATTCCTATAAAATGGCAACCACACCACATTCTCCCATGAGGCTGCCACTTGGGAATTGTAATTTGCTTTTATGTTTATAGGTGCAATCCTCGACTAAAAGATGAGACATTTTCCAGATCATATAATGAGTTACTAAAACTGGAAAAAAAAATGCACCACTTTTCTTTAACCAAATTATGTAGTTGCTTGACATTTAACACATAAAAATTAAAAGAAAACCTTTTTTAACATATGCCTACAACAACGATAGCAGTTCATATTCACAGAATTCATTAAGGATCACAGAATCCAAATCTAGAGCTGATAGAGACCTCAGAGACTATTTTGTCTCACCCTCTCATTTAAGTATGCAAAGTGCATTTCTTCAATGCATGTAGAGTGTTATTCTCCTTGCTTAATAGCTGAAGAAACTGAGTCTGTGAGTTCAGTGATGACCTCACCCAGCAAAGCCAATGAATGAGATGAAATCTTAATCCAGTTGGAATTCACCTCTATGTCCCAATATTCTCTCCACCACTATGTCATGCTGCTTTTTACTGTTGTCTGCTTTGTGTTAGGTTTTGATAGAGAAAACAATCAAAATATGCAATCAAAACTCATAAAGGTGCTTCACATTCAGATGCAAAATGGAAAAAGATATTTATAATTTGTTCCATTTCATAACAGCTCAGTACATAAAAGTCTACCTAAATATATAGGGCAGTATTTATGACGACGTTTTACCCTGTGTGCCCTTTATATTAATGTAAACTCTTGAACAGTGACCAAAAGTCATTACTGTTTGATGGCTGTTAGGGGGCCAGAGTGAAATGAATTGGTTTCCATCCAATGCCTCGTGGACAAGTGTCTAAATCACAAAAACACTACCACAATTAGCATTACTTTAGTTAATAGTTTTAAGCACTTGAGGTCAAGGATAGAATGAATAATAAAAACTGAACTAACCTTATATCCAAAGTTGTACTCCCTTCCAAAAGAAAGTTGAATAAGTTATGGGAATCTTTTGCTAACTAATGAATTTGCAAGGAAGCAGTGGATGTCAATGAGACTGACTGGCCAAACACAGGTAGACAGACAGACAGACAGGCAGACAGACAGACAGACAGACAGACAGACAGACAGACAGACAGATAGATAGATAGATAGATAGATAGATAGATAGATAGATAGATAGACAGATAGATGGAACGATAGATATGTATATGTGTATAAATATATGTATTGTGTGTGTGTGTGTATATATATATATATATATATATAATGAGGTATAAAATAAAGGTATTTACACATTTAAATGCCTTAGGTACTTTCCTTTAATCAAAGTCATATTTTTGATAAATCTAAAAATTATTTATGAACATATAAATCTCTCCTGAAGTCTATATGGAGATGCAATCAACTAACATTTACTAAGTACAGACTTGAAATGAAATGCTTGAGAATGATTTTCATTCTCAAGTCACCTTATAGGTGGCTAGGCCCTTTCTGGAAGCAAAGGGAAACCTAAATGCCCCATGGAGGATCCCAGATAGTCAATGGACATATTATAAGTATCTCTATGCAGTAAGTCACACCAGAACATTAAAAAAATATTAAAACAGAGCAAATGAAGACAACTGCCATTTTAAGTCTCTTGTAAAGATTTCTAGGCATCTTCAGAGTCTCTACCAATATGGGGAATGGAAGAAAAAATTTCTATCTATATATCTAGCTAGCTAGCTAGCTATCTGTGTGTGTGTGTAGATAACATTATATAGGATATATTAAATATATCCTGTGTAATTTATATATAATATAATTTATATAAATTTTATAATACATGCTATATATAGCATATAACATATATGTTATACGCATACTACATAATTAATATATCTTTATACATGATGTATACATGTATATGTTTATATATTATATGCAATATAAGGGAGACAATGTCACAGGATTGTAAGAGCAATGCCTATAGAGTCAGATGATTCGGGTCCAAATTCTGCCTCAGTGCTTACTACCTGTGTGACTTTGGAAAGTCACCTAACCTCTCTCTCTAAGTTTGCTCATCTGTAATATGTTGGAGTTGAAATAGAAAACCATTGGAGTTCTTCTTAAATCCGTGATCCTAAAGGTAAAATATATATATATATATATATATATATATATATATATAATTTATATTTCTATATCTGTCATCTAAAAAACAACCAGTCTAGATTCAAGATCATTGTGAGAGGAGTGAACAAAAGGTAGTAAAGTCCTTTTATCCATAGCAATTCAACAAGGTCACTGAGTAGATATAAAGTTTATAAAGTTCACATCACCAAAGTCAAATGGTTCACTCTTAGAAAAAAGATATGGTTTTATTAATAGGAGTTGTATTCAAGGTGATGCATTACCATTTAGAATATAAACTCATTGTTAGTAAGGATAATTTCATTCTTTTCACTTACATCCCCAACATAGCATAGCACCTGACACATAGTAGAAACTTAGTAAGTATTTGTTGACTGATACGTCTGCTTTTGCCACTGTTTGCTAAGGATCATAGGACCTTTCTATCTTACTTACAGTTAAAACATCCTATTATGTGTTTATTAGAAAGTGAACTCCTTAAAAAAGTACTACAATGTTTTGTATTTGTATATTCCCAGTGCTTTGCCCATAGTAAAGCCTTAATGAATGATTTTTCATTCATGCTGAATTCTATTCAATTAATATCCATTAAGTATCTACTATGTGTTTGTATTAGTTGCGAGGGTTATTAATGTAATTTATTCACTGAATGGGTGTTGCTTCACTCAAAGTGAGAACCTGGAAAGACCATAGCTTAAAAGGGCCAAGGTCTCCCACTGCATCCTGGGCCTTCTTCAGTCGTCCTGATCGATATCTGGCCCTTGGACCCAGAAAACTCCAGAAGAGAAAGTGAGGCTGGTGACTTTGCACAGCCCTCTCTCACTCAATCAAAGTCAATTGCAACTCATGTCACCACCTCCCTGATGCCATGGTGCTCTTCGAGAACAAAGGACAAACCACAACACACAACAATGAGGGATCTCATTGATGTGGGCATTACCTCCAATGATGCAAATAGAAAACCATCCATGCTTACACATTTTCTGTGACCTTGTCAATGTTCTTCCATACATCTGCCATGACAATCTATTCAATGTCCTTCTACTGGGGCAGTTGAGTGGCACAGAGTATACAGCACTAGTCCTCAAGTCACAAAGAACTACATTCAAATGTGGCCTCAGGCACTAGCTGTGTGACCCTGGGCAAGTCACTTAATTTCAGTTTGCCTCAGTTTCCTCAATTATAAGAAGGAGATAATAGCAACACGATCACAGGGTTACTGTGAATATCAAATGAGATAATATTTGTAAAGTGCTTTGCATGGTGCTTGACACATAGCAGGTATTATATGAGTGCTTATTCCTTTCCCTTTCTCTTGGTAGTAACTTCCATTAAACCTTCTGAAATTGCAGAGACGCTAATGGAGCATGCAGGCTGTACATGAGTTCTCCTTCACTCTAGCGATGTGACCCTGTTGTTTTTTTTTTTCAGTCATAATATCTCTGATGGCATCCTTTATACTGCTTCTCTTCTATAATGTCTCATCTGTAGTATATCACAGCCTGATCACTCCAACCACGTTTCTATCCAGTGTCTTTTGGGTGATGTTCAATCTCAGTTCTTCAAGGCCATCATATTCTCTGCCTGCCAATCAAACAATATGGGAAAGCATTAGTCTTAAAAATATGAATCCCTCATCATTTGGAGAACGGCTAACAAACTGTATATGTAATGTGATAGAATATTACTAGACCATAAGAAAGAATGATTATGAAGATTCAGAAAAGCACGGGAAGGACTGTTGCATCTGTTGTGTTCTCTTCAGCTACTTCTCTGAAGTAATCAGAGACAAGAAAAAAAATACACCATGACAACAATATAAACTGAAAGATAAACAGCAACTAATAAGAAACTAAACACCGTATCATTTTAATAACCAAGTTTGTCCTCAAAGGAAAAATCAAGCAAATGCATTTCTCTTTCTTCTTTAACAGAAGTGGAGAACAAGCAGGGCTTTACTCTATATTTCCAGTTAGACTTAATTGATGTATTGTTGGATTTTTTAATTGCTTTTTATTTAGCTTTTTTATTCTTTGGTACAAGGGATCACTTTTTGGGTAGAGGAGGAGGAAGGGATATATTCAGAAATGAAGATTATATGAAAATATGTCTAAAATTAGCAATCAAAAGAAAATATAAATATGGGTTTTGAGTCATCTTTAAAAAAAGAGACCTACAATTTCAAAGAAGTAATCCAGCTAGTTCTGTTCAGTTAGCTATTTAGTAAACAATCAACACGCCTTTATTGAATGCCTAATATGTCCCTGGCTTGAGCTGATCTCTGGTTGTGCAAAGAAAGGTGAATGACACCCTGCCTTCAAGGGGCTCACTTTGTAGTGAGGAGACAACCTATAAAAACTTGGTATCTTTAAGATATATACAGAGTATATGGATAATCTCACAGGAGAAGACAATAGTAGATGGTAGGGAGGGAGTCAGGGAAAGCCTCCTAGAGAAGGTGGGATTTAAACTTTCTTGCAGGAAAGCCAAGGAAGCTAAGAGTTTCAAGTAAGGCAGGAGAATTTCCAGGGATAAGGGATGATCAGTGCAAAGGCAGGGGGATAGGAGATGACAAAGCATGTGTAAGTGAGTCAGTGTAATTGGATGAGAGAGAACATAGATTCCAGGAAATGGAGGGGAGTAAAACTAAGACTGGAAAGGTAGAAAGAAGCCATGTAGCAAATAACTTTGGTTACCAAAAGAGAGAACTTTGTGTTTGATTCTGGAGGTAATACTGAGCCACTAAAGTTAATTGAGTTGTGAGAAGAGCAGAGGACAACATGTTTAACAGTCTTAATTCTTTCAAAGTTATTTTCCTTTGCATTATTTTAGTCATTATTAAAATTGTTCTGGTTCTGTTCACTTTATGCTGTATCAGTTCATACAGATCATCCTGGATTTCTGTGAATCTTTCATTATTTCTAATAATTCAATATTATTTTAACTAAAAAACATACAACTATAATTTGTTTAACCATTTCCAACTGATGGGCATCCACTTGGCTTCCACTTTTTGGAGGGTTGATAAAAATATCTTTGTACAGATGGGTCTCTTTGAGTTTATGCCTTTTTTGTGATGTTATTAGATCAAAGGATGTATGAAATATACTTAATTTTTGTAGCTCCTTTTTTTTACAGTTAAGGAAAATTAGACCCAAGGAAGTTAAAAGGATGTATACATAATTTGTAGAAGCAGAGTTGATATTTTAATTCAAATCCTCTGTTTCCAAATACAGTTAGTTTTTGTTCGTATCTTCCTTATGTATCTCCCTGACCAGCCTGCCGCCTGCTGGTCTCCCTGGGACACAGAGTTTCTGATAGATGCTGCTCCACTGGATGATAATCTGCTGGACATATAGTTGCCACCAAGTAATTCCAGGCATGGCTCCATTGGGCATATGGCCATAGAAGTTCTCTCTGATTCTGGCTTCTGCCTTCAGTTGTCGCCCTTGCCTATAGAGCTATCTTTTCTGCATGGGTTGTGCTCTGCTATTTTAGTTCAAAGTCAGAGGCTTTTCTATTTATCATTCATAAAAGATCTACCATTGCATTATATTGTACTTTGTATTATAATTAGAATCTCAGAGTTGGAAGGGATACACACCAGAGGTCATCTATTCTGACCCATACCTAAACCAGATTCCTCTCTCTGATATCCCAAACGATCATCCTGACTTCAATCAAAGAACTCTAGTGATGGGAACCCTACTTCCTCCTAAACTGGGCTATTCCACATTAGGAAAATTCCACATATACCTTTTTCACTCATTGTTCTTAATTCTAACTTTTGGGACCAAACAGGACAAACCCAATCTCTCTACCACATAATTTTTCAAATATTTGGAGTTGCTGTTGCCCCCAACACTACTCTCATCGAACTTTCAGAACATAGAACACCCAGAAGTAACCCCAACTGGCAGGACTTGAACCCCCATATGAGGTTACCCTAGTTTCAAGGCACTCTATGGTTCTAGGTCCATTAAAACCATAGTTCATAAGCCCCTCACTGATATGTTTATAATAAACAGTCAGTCATACATAGGTCACAATTAGTTCAAAGAAAAGACATTTGAAGAAATTACATAATGTATTTAAGTATCAATAAGAATGAAGCTTGCCCCCACTCTTCACCCCATATACCCTAAATTACACTCACTATTCAGGAAAAATAAGAACAGAAGGCGACATATAGGAAACACATGTTGCCAAAGTTCAAGTTCACAGGCTCCAAAATGTAGGAAATATGTATGGTAAGACAGTATACATGGAGCTGTGACACATGACTGATGCTGCAGGCTCAATGATATCTCCTGGTGACAACATTACTTTCTCCTGCCTAGCCTGCTGCTTGCTGGTCTCCCTGGGACACAGAATTTCTGACAGATGCTGCTCCACTAGATGATTATCTACTAGACATACAGTTGCCACCATGTGCTGCCAGTGATGGTTCTATTGGACCCATTGCCATGGAACTGCTCTCTGATTCTGGCTTCTGACTTCCATTGTAGCCCTTGCCTACAGTGATATATTTTCTTCATGTTAAAAGTAGACTCTGCTATGCTATTTTAGTTCAAAGCCAGAGGCTTTTTCAGTTTATTCTTTAGAAAAGCATCTACCATTGCATTAGTCATAGGACCAACCAAAACACTTTCTGTTGTTGTTCAGTCATGTCTGACTCTTCAAACTCCATTTGGGGTTTTCTTGGCAAAGATACTGAAGTGATTTGCCATTTCCTTCTCCAGCTCATTTTACAGATGAGAAAACTGAGGCAGAGTTAGGTGACTTACTCAGGGTGACACATCCAGTAAGTGTCTGAGGTCAGATTTGAACTCAGGTCTTCCTGACTTCAGAATCAATTCTGGGCCACCTAGCCACCCCCAAAAAAGCACTCTCTAGAGGGAAAAAATCGATATCAGAGGGATGTGTGTGTGTATATGTGTGTGTGTATGTTTGTGTTTCCCCTTTAGGGAATTGCTTATCCGTCCCCATCTACAGTCTTGGAAGTCCTATCTCCAGTAAGAGATTCTCAACCTCAGACAGGAAACTGATTAAGTTAGAGTTGAGTTTTCAGGTTTAATCTTTTCTTTAGATTCAACTACTTTGTCACTGGGTTTGGGAAGGCCACTTCCTAGATCAGAATTTCTAAAACTAGAGTCCATGGCTGTTGGGGGGAGGGGGAGGGCGTCGGGCTAGGTGGAGCAGTGAGTGAATAGAGCACCAGCCCTGGAGTCAGGAGGACCTGAGTTCAAATACAGCTTCAGACACTTAACACTTACTAGCTGTGTGACCTTGGGCAAGTAACCTAAGCCCAATTGCCCTTCCTTCTCCCCTCCAAAAAAAAGCAAAAATATATATATAACTAGAGTCCATGAGTTTTTACATACATATATATATAGACACATACATATATTTCTATACAATTGGTTTAATATATAATTTTATTACTTTATTCATTTGAAATTATTTTGAGAAGGTGTCCATAGGCTTTACCAGACTGCCAGGAAGGTCCAGAACACACACACACACACACACACACACACACACACACAATGTTATGACTTTGTAGTAATTTAACATCCTGACTTTTACTATCTGAAGGTCGGACTACTCACCATCCATGAAAAGGCTACCCACTGAAAAACTGTTGGATTCAAGAGTCTGCCAGTTACATGGACCCCAGGTTAAAGAACTCTAGTCTAGAGGGAAGTCTCCTCTGACACCCAAATTCAATGACCAGGAAGCTCAGTTTAAAGAAAATAAGCCAGAGGACATTAGCTAGTTGAGAGGACCTGCTCTAAACTAGGTTCAAAGCATTTTTGCACTCCTACTACAAACCTGGCTTTCTATCCACTGAACCACCTAGCTGCCTCTTCTCCTGACTAAATATCCCCCATGTCCTTCAACCAAACACCAAACACTGTGATCTTCAGAGCATTCACTATCCTGTTCACCTTCCTCTGGACTCCTCAGCAAACTCCATCTTGCATGCCCTCCACCAGATCATATGCCACAAGAGGCAAGGGCTGTATCTTATCTTTGGATGTCCCCCCGCATATAAAAGGTACATTTAAAACTATATTTGAATTAATGTTTTTAGCATCATTTGGTCAATTGCCTGTCTGTAACATCTCATAGAATCTTGATGCTCAAAATGTGCTGAATTTCATTATAGCAAAATTATTCAAAATATGGGACCCAATGAATATTTCTAATTCTTTTAACTCTAAATTATAGTTCTGCTCCCAATGCACATTTCACAACAGAAAGAATGCCTCAATGTTTACAAAATATAAGGATTATTAATTTGAACTAACTGTACAATTTAACTCCAAAGCTCGGTCAGCTTTCTTGATACTCTTTAATATAGCTGACTTGGTACAAACATTAAATAGTTTCCCTTGCCATTTATCTATGTATTTAAGCAAATAGACTATTATAAGAACAAAGACCTTCTTGGTATTTCTAATTCAACAGAGAGATAAAAGAAACCTTTTTAAGGCTTTGTTTTATTTCTAATCTCATTTAATACAAGTCCATATACACTTCTATTTTGTGGGACCTGTGAATATGTTAACAGGCTCATTATGGGCTCCACTTATAATGAGCAGTTAGGCCTAGATTTTGTATCTCCTAAAATGATCTCCAGCTTGTTTTACATCATTATTTTGATTCATAATCATGTTCTCTTTCAACATTTTTTTTGGTTCCCTTCTGAGAATGTTTTTTATTGTGGTGTGTCTGTCTTGCTTTTGAACAATTCATCATTTTCACATGGAGGGATTTAAGGGGGGCTTGATGTGTGTCATTGCACTAAAAGGAAAGGAGATGGATTGGGGTGGAAAGGAAAGGAAGCTGAGAAAAAGGAAGGGATATTCTAATTTAACATCTAAGTGGGTAAACAGAAAGCCAGGCAGAGGGCAAAACCTAGAGTTCACAAAAGCAACAAATCCACAGGGTTGGACAGAATTCATGAACTGATCTGTGGGTAAATAACTTTGAAACTGGGAGGAGGTATAGGTAAGGTAAGGTCCGGGAAACATCATGTGTGAGGGAGGGGTGTCAACAGCTGACAGTTTATCTAACATAAAGAATCATTCCAAGATAGTGTACATTTATGTCAGTAGCATGCCAACCCTATCCTCCTCCTTATTCAACTATGGCCACACAGCCATGGGCACAGACAATTATTTATAGGAGCCTCTATTATTTGCCTGAACTGCTAAGCCATCCACTGACCTCCAGGAAGCTCCTTTCCTTCCCCTATACTATTTTCTTAGAGAATAAATAAAAAATATTTCTACTTTCTAACAGGCAGACAAAAAGCCTAGACTCTCATATTCCCATCATTTCTCTCCTTCACAAATAGCTATAGCATTGACTGATCTCAGAAAATTTTCTCATCTGGATGAACCATTGGTAAGTGAGGCTTTTGCCTTGGCATCACAGAGAATTGAAGGGCTATCATTCTACTTATGCCGTTGCTTTTGACAGCCCTGGAACGCCCTACCATCACTACAATAAGAAAGTCCTATACTCTATACAAGCCAGTCTATGGTGTTCTGTCTTCTATCTACCTCCTTCTGTTCCCATTTGCTTTTCCTTCACTATTGAGTGGATCCATTCCACATATTATCAGATGCCACTAACCTGTTATTGGGTTTTGTTGACCTGCTTTTCTATTTCTTTACTTGATTTCTTATTACAAGGAATAGCTACATGTGGAAGGGATGGCAGAAAGAAAACTTTTGGAAATGAAGATGATAATAAAACTAAAGATACTAGTTTTAAAAATAAAAATAAAATAAGTGTTATTCATTAGATTAATTAGATCAATTAAATTAATCTAATTTAATTAAATTATATCTTATTAATAAATTAAAATAAAAATTTTAAAAATGTCTATTTTTCCTCCACTCCATACTGTCTTTGGGTAAGCATAGAATAATAATATGGAGACCGTAGACAGCTAGTGATATACTTAGATTCTGGGCTTCAGTAATCTCCATGCCCTCATCCTGGTTATAAGTAAGGTGGGCTGCGTAGCCTTCCCAATATTCTATGTACCAGGATCTGTGGGGTATGATGAATGCCTCCCTGTAACAACTCCTTCCTGCTTATGTCCTCCGCTGGTCCCAACCAGAGAAAACTCAATCATTCCAACCTCAACTGGGAAGATAAGAGATGCTTCTTGTGTGGCACAGACTTGACCTTAGTTCCAGACTATTCTTGTTTCTCCCTTACTGTGAATACCTCTGTTTTCTGCCCTGGTCTTGACCCAATAACTCCATGTAGGCCCAGGACTTTTTCAGAGCCCTAAGTTTGACACCTTGTCTTCTGGTTTCCTTGAGTCACTGTCTCCTGACCATTTGTTTGACTCTAATCATCCTTCCCCACCTCCCTGACCTCTGCTTTGCAGATTTGTCCTCAGTTCCTGATGCTTTACTCAATTTTGATCTCTTCCTTGACTCTAATGTGAGGTTTCTTCAACTTTTCCCGAAGTCTCATTCTCTAAGCTTGCTTGACTTTGTTTTTCATTTGCAGTAAAGTATGTTGGCTTTCCAAGTTCTGTCATGCAACACTGTAGAGGGTCATGTGTTGTAGGCATAGGGCATAGCTTCCTGAACATGGTATCATGAAGGCCTGGGTTCAAATCCTGCTTCTGATCAAATAAGCAAGTTGTTTGACTCTCTCAGATTGTTTTCTCAACTGTAAAATAAATATAATTAATACTTGTTGGCTATATCTCACCAACCTGTTACAAAAGTAAACCCAAAAACAAATAACTACAATAAACCTCAAGACTCAAATGGATGCAAAGTACTGCTCAGATTTTAAAGCTATTATTATTACTTATTATCCTCAACTCACTGCTGCTTCACCTAAAGTCAAAAAGCTGTGAGTTAAAATTTTCTTGAACTTTAGTCATCAAAGCTTAAAAATTTTCCCATAATCCTCATTAAATTTACAATTTTGATTTATGTATGCTCCTTTCCCTTTTTTGACTCTTTATATCTTCAAAGCCAATGTAGGTTCTGCTCATTATCTGATTAAATTCTAATACAATTACAATACCCTTAATTTTGACAAGTTGACATAATGACAATGGAAACCCACCTTACTTATCACCATCATTATAAACATCACCACCAACATCATCATCACCATCTAGCTAACATTTACATGGTACCTGCTATGTGCCAGACACGAAGTACTTTATAAATATGATATTTGATATTTACAAAAACCCTGTGAGGTCAGTGCTATCATCATCCTATCTTTGCAAATGAGGAACCTAAGGCAAACAGAAGAATGACAATTTTCCAGTGGTCACATAGTAAGTGTCTAAGGCCAGATTTGAACTTAGAAAGATGAGTTTTCTTGACTACAGCTCCAGCACTCTATCTACTGGCTACCTATTATTAATAATAGCTAGACATATAAAGCACTTTAAGGTTTTCAAAGTACTCTCCATATGTTAACTCATTTGATCCTACAAACAACCACATGAAACAGGTGCTATTATTATCTCCATTTCATAGATGAACAAACTGAGACAGTGGTTAAGTGATTTGCCCAGGGTCACATAGCTAGAAAGCATTTGAGGCAGGATTTGAACTCAGGTCTTCCCAACTCTAAGTCCTATACCTTATCTACTGTGCACATATCATACTGTCTGCATAAAGGAGCTGTGGGTTCTAAAAATAAAGCCAATGGCTTGTTTTCCTTTTTATTCTTTTCATAAAATGCCCTGAAGTCACTATGTAGTGAACAATAGAATACTCCCTGACAGTAGTTACTACAGCAAGCCAGGGAGTGTGATACTTCTGTGACCTCAGAAGGATCTCTATCCCAGTACCCAAGAGTTCTAGGTTCTAAAAAAGAAAGGCTCACAGTTCTAGAAGATTGCTGTTGTGGTTGTTGTTTTAGGGGCAATTGAGTTTAAGTGACTTGTCTAGGGTCACATAGTTAGGAAGTGTCTGAGGCCAGATATAAACTCAGGTCCTCCTTGCTCCAGGGCTTTCTATTTACTGTCACACCTAGCTGGCCCAATGCTAGAAGTTTTCAATGTGTAATAGATATGGGGTTAATTAATGTTAAGTGTGTTAAATTATCCATTCATGGGCGGAGCCAGGATGGCAGAGTAGAAGCATGACTTCCCGCAGCTCCAGCTTCCAGCTTCCACCTTCCGCAATCCATGTAAAAGGGGGACTCTAAATAAACTTTGGAGCTGCAGAACCCACAAAATGACACAGAGAAGCTAACTTCCCACAGAAGACAGCCGACACAGCTCTCTGGGAGCACAGCCCAGCCCCACACTGAGGCTTTAGCCACAGGGCGGGCCTGACCAGCCCCCAGAGGGACTCCAGATCAGCAGCAGCCATGGCAGTTTCCAGATTTATCAACACATAGATGCGAAGGACAAAGTGAGAGGCCAGTGCAGTCTGGACTTTGGGACCCGTAAGTGGGAGTGCATGGCTTTTGCCCCCAGGGCGAGAAGCTGCTGAGACTCTGCCACAGCCAGCCAGTGCCCCGTGGCAGCTTCAGCTGCTGGCCTGCAGAGTGTAGGGGGACCAAGCACCAGTGTGAGGGGTAATAGCTCTTGCTTTAACCTGCTTGAATCTGGATTGCAGTCTAGGGTGGAGGTCCTGGGGTGTGTGTCCAGCTTGCCAGAGCCTGTGGAGACCTCAGAGAGGGCACCCCCCTAATACCTCTGGCAGCTGAGAAATCCCCAGCATTTGGGACGAAAGCTCCCCTGTCTGGAGGCAGGGTCCTATTGGGGCAAAAAGCCCAAAAGTCAAGTAATTGAGTGGCAAAATGAGCAGGCAAAGGAAACAAAGCAGACAGAAGATTCCAACATTACACTCCTATTTTGGGGACAAAAAGGAGCAAACATGGAACAGGAAGAAAACAGTGAAGTCAGAACTCCTGTACCAAAAACTTCAAAGGAAAATATAAGCTGGTTACAGGCCATAGAGGACCTTAAGAAGCAGATAAGAGAAGTGGAGGAAAAATTGGGAAGAGAAATGAGAACAATGCAGGAAAATTATGAAATGAGAGTCAACAGCCTGACTGAGGAAAATAATACCTTAAAAAACAGACTGACTCAAATGGCAAAGGAGGCTCAAAAAGCCTGAGGAGAAGAATGCCTTAAAAAGTCCAATTTGCCAGATGGAAAAAGAATCTCAAAAGCTCAATGAGGAGAATCATTCCTTCAGAATTAGATTGGAGCAAATGGAAGCTAATTAATGACTTTATGAGAAATCAAGATGCTATTAAACAGATCCAAACAAATGAAAGAATAGAAGGCAATGTGAAATATCTCATGGAAAATACCACTGACCTGGAAAATAGATCCAGGAGAGAAAATTTAAAAATTATTGGACTACCTGAAAGCCATAACCAATGTAAGAACCTAGAAATCATCTTCCAGGAAGTTCTCAAAGAAAACTGCCCTGATGTTTTAGAACGAGAGGGCAAAATAGAGGTTGACAGAATCCACCGATCACCTCCTGAAAAAGATCCCAAAAAGAAAACTCCTAGGAATATTATAGCCAGGTTCCAGAATTCCCATATTAAGGAGAGAATATTACAAGCAGCCAGGAAGAAACAATTTGAATATTGTTGAAACACAATCAGGATAACCCAGGATCTGGCAGCTTCTACACGGAGGGATCCAAGGGCTTGGAATATGATATTCCGGAGGTCAAAGAAGCTGGGATTAAAACCAAAAGTCACCTACCCAGCAAAACTGAGTATCATGTTTCAGTGGAAAATATGGTCATTCAGTGGAATAGAAGACTTTCAAGCATTCTTGCTGAAAAAACCAGAGTTGAATAGAAAATTTGACATTCAGATACAAGAAGCAAGAGAAGCATGAGAAAGTAAACAGGGAAAAAAAATCATAAGGAACTTATCAAAGTTGAACTATTAACATTCCTACATGGAAAAACAATAATTGTAACTTATGAAACTTTTCTCATTAGTTGAAGGGATTAGAAATATACATATATATGTCTATATAGGAGGGTATAGGGGCATATGATTACATATGTGAATGTGTATATATATGTTTACAGGTATACATAGATAGAGGGCACAGGACCAATTTAACAGTAAGGGATGATACTTAAAAGGTGATATTAAGAGGTGAGAGGAATATAATGAGAGGAGATGGGGAGAGACAGAATGGGGTAAACTATCTCATATAGAAGTGGCAAGGGAAAATGGTTACAACGGAGGGGAAGAATAGGAAGGCAAAAGGGAATGGATCAACCTTATTCCTATTGAATCTGGCTTGAGGAGGGAGTGAAATACGCACTAAATAGAGTATCTCACCCTCCAGGAGAATAGGGAGGAAAGGGCATGAGAGAGGGGATGATGGAAGGGAGGGCAGGTAGGGGGGGAGGGAAGTTGGAAGCACACACTTTTGAAGAGGGATGGGATCAAAGTAGAGAATACAACTAGTGGGAGGTGGGATAGGAGGGAGGGAAATATAGTCAGTCTTTTACAATATATCTACTATGTTATTGTTTTGCATTAGCCACACATGTACAACCTATACTGAACTGCTTATCTTCCCAGTAAGGGTGGGTGACAAGGAAGGAAGGAAATGAATCTGGAATTGAAAGTTTTAAAATCAAATATTCAAATATATATA
>NW_027186473.1:18524655-18640068 GCF_028583685.1 Petaurus breviceps papuanus
GGGGCAGTGAGTAGGGGAAAAACAGGGAGAAAATTTGCAATTCAAAATCTGGCGGAAATGAATGATGTAAATCAGAAGAAAATAAAGCATTAAAAATAAATAAATTATATTCAAAAAAATTATCCATTGACTTGAAAAAGGTTTTCATCTAGTTCTGATCAGTCCAGTAACAGGTAGAGTAAGAAGGAATAGAGGAAGAGAGTCCAGTCTAATCTCAAGACATTAATGTCAAGTTGTGATTTGCAAGGGATGATCCTTTATTGTGTCACCACACCTTGGACTACTGCTTCCAGGACTTCATCATGGAATAAGAAATTTTGAACTGGAAGGGACCATAGAAGTCATCTAATACAAACCTCTCATTTTATAGCTAAGTAAACAGAGGCCTAGGGAAGTTGTGTGATATACTCATGGTCACAATGGTAATAAGCATTAGAGGAATGATTTCAGCTTAGGTCTTCTGATAACGGAACCAGTGTTCTTTCCCTTGTCTCTAGATTCCAAGATATAATGGGGGTTTGTGGGGTGGGGGTGGAGGAATAAGTACAGTGAGTGAACCCTCAGGACAAAGAGACTAGATGAGAGCAGAGACATTGAATAAAACAGGTCCCTAGGACAAGCAACAGGTAGTATCATAAACTCTGGACATCTTGGTCACATGAGCAAGAAAGAATGGAGTAAGGTCAATGTACAAGGGTGCTCAAGACAGCATAATGTAGAGACATGCGTACTTGTTATAGCTATGAAATAATGGTGGGGGGGGGTGTTACCAAAGACATCTAGGTAGCTCCTGCTTTGGGTTCTCATTAGTGCTTATTTTGTAACTACCCTGTGATGTCAAAACCTGGCTCTGAAGTGGGGAGGTCTACAGCTTGCTCAGTTGGGGAAGGGAAGAATGAAAGAGTGTAGAGAAATAAGGGTAGGTATGATCATGTTCTGTATAAGTTCAACAATGGGCTATCATTGGGAAAGTGAGATTCAACCCATATCTCCATCCTCTAATTAGTTTATTACATACCCCTTGGGGTCAAGCAACAGCACCTCAGGAGACTATAGACCCTAATTTAGAGACCATTGCTTTAGAGAACATGTGCCTACTGTACCATTAAATTTGAATTGTTTTTTAAAGTCTATGATCTTCATTGAGAACTTCAATGAGTCTGTGTTCTCAATAATGCAGCTAACTCCTCCAGCAATACATATATTAAGCTGTCCATTTCCTCTCATCTTATGTGTCTCTCTGCCATACACTCCCATAAATCTTCCATAGTGGGTCTACCCAACCTTCTGAGGACCTTCCCCTGGACCTTTTGACATTGTAGGCATACCAGTGAAGCATATACCCTATGTATCAGTTATCCTTGCTGTTAAAATAGGGCCTGTCTACCTCCTTTTCCAATCACAAATGCTCAGTGGATATGATCACTGGATCTGGATTTGGGGAAACTTGAGCTCAAATCTCAAGCCTCAGACACTCATTAGCTATTTGTCCTGGGACAAGTCACTTAATATCTATTTGCATCAGTTTCCTTAAATGCAAAATCAGAATAATAATAGCACCTACCTCCCAAAGTTATTAAAATGATAAAAAGTGAGATTAAATTTTTAAAGATTTTAGCACAATGCCTAGAACATAATAGGTGCTATAAACATGTTTGCTATTTACTATAATTTCTACTATCCTTTTACTTAGGAGATAAGTTATACATTTCTTTTCCCCAAACTGCAAAATATAATATTTTTATGTAATAGGTTACAATAGTCATTTAGAGAGAGCATTCAAAATGGACATCCTTTTTGAGTGCCATATCTAAATGCAGTTTCTAATTTGGGCAAATGAAAAGGCACATATTCTCCACTATGCAAAGGATCAGCAAAATTTAGGCGGCATTTTGATATGATGATGCACCAGCCAGGCAATAATTGCCTCCAATTAGACCTCCCAGAAGTGGTAACATTAGTGAGTAGCTGAAATGTGTTCAAAGATGTGGAAAAAATCTTTTCAAATTGGAAAACATTGTAAAAATGACTTTTAGTGTGATCCTGTCTATTGAATAGTAAGGGTCAGTATAAGTGGGGAGCAACTAAATCAGTACCAATGAAAAATGGCTTTTCCAAAGCAGTAACTATACTTGACAGAGCAGAACAATCATTGCTAATTGATAGTAAAACACAATGTCCATGCATTTCTTTGCATATTCATCTACAAATATACATGCATGCACATAAACAGTGTAGAGTAGCAACTATTGTCCACTTCATCTACCCACTATAGAGAGCATATAACTAGATATTAAAAATCAACATAATCTAAAATTTGAGCCAAAGATGAAAGCAGAAAAACTGTATGGTAGACAAAGTTTGTCTTTAATGATCCCTTTCACATAGAATTACAATTTTGGAGCTAGAAGAGATATTGAATCTCTTTTGTTTCACAGATGACAAATCTGAGGGCCAGAGAGGTTAAATCACACTGAAAGAATGAGGGTACATCATAGATCTCCTGGCTCCCCACTAGGGCTTACCATGCAACCTCTCCTCCTTCTTGCAGACATCCTTATCAGCTTTCCTTAACTTCAGGCACTTGTTGCCACTGGGCGTCAGGTCTCCCACTGTGGTAATCCCTTCTGGAGAGTGCTCTATTCTCCAGATTATTGCTTCAAGTAACAATAGATAGGGAAAGGAAGAGAGAGAGACTAATATGACAAAATTACCTGGGGAAACACCATGTGGGAAATCAGTATGATTTATAAGGGTAGAGGGCAGAGGGTTGTGGTGGTGGTGTTTTTTTTTTTTCCAAAAGTTCAGTTTAAGTAATACCTTCTACATCAGGCCTTTCCTAATCCTCACAGTTCCCACTGCTTCCCCACTCAACCCTCTGCCCAACTTGCCCTGTATTTGTTTTGTTTTGTTTTTTCACGCATTTGCTTATAGGAATACAGATGTACTTGTTGTCAGTCTTTACTTTCATGGCAATTAGGGTTTTATTTTTGTCTTTGCATTTCCAGTGCCTAACAGAGGACTTAGTACATCAGTGTATGGGTGTTCAGGAGGACTGGCACCTCTGGTGTGAGGGGTTGGGAACCCTTTCCTTTTTTTTTTTTTTTTTGGAGGGCTATTGGGGTTAAGCGACTTGCCCAAGGTCACATGGCTAGTTTTTGTGTTGTCTGAGGCTGCATTTGAACTCAGTTCCTCCTGACTCCAGGGCTGGTGCTCTACTCACTGCACAATTTAGCCGCCCTAGGGAATCCTTTTCTAGACTGCTTGTTCACCTTTGGTGTCCATCTGATTCACCCAACTCTCATCTGTGGCTCCAAGAGTCTGTTCCATGCATAGAAGCCACACCCATCAACCATCTCAGCAGACTGCTAAACCAGGTTGAGGGTAACTGACAGGCCTCAAACCTGTTGGTGAGTTAGGGAGATATCTACCCTAAGCATGTGAAGACTTCCCTTTACAGAATGGGAGGATAAGAATAATTTGTTCCAATGGCCATAAAGGCAGCTGAAGCAGGTTCTGTGGATCACTTAGAGATTGGTCAGACATGAAAGACACCAAGTTCATCCCAGGCATCATCAGTCATCCTGACTCTGGACTTTGATGACTCTGGGAGAGAGAGTGAGGATTACAACTTTGTGCAATACTTCCTGACTAATCAGATTCACTAGCAAGTAAAAGCATCATCCCATCATGTCATTGGCCCCCTTTAAAAACAAAGGACAAAGAACATTAGTGTGTATTTACCATCAAACAAAGATTGTGATTTATACATTCATTCATCAGTAGATCAATAGCCTGCATGAGTAAGTGCGGTCAACATAGTCCATCTCTTATTGGCAAATCAGGTATTGAACTTTTCCAAACTTAGTGAGGCTGGCCCTCAGAGAGCAAATACATCATCACCAAGTTAAGCTTAAGATTTTCTATTTTGGTAAGACCTACCAGAGCTTGAATATTGACAGCATAAGGCTTTAGAACCATAAGTCACTTCCAGCCTTCTTTTATGAATAGGACTAGAACTTTACTGTGCCTTCCTATAGTTTTGGTAAAAGTTACTAGAATAAGCTTGCTATTGTTTGATTTGCATAGCTTGATTGTTTTTTAATTTTGGATGTAGCACCCCATATAAAGAAAGTTATACCTCCACAAAACTCGTACAAGTCAAGTTCCACTTTTCTCCCGAACCTGTGATCACATTCATTTTAATCCCTCATCTCTTTTCTTTGTTGCCAATTGCATCACAGCCTCCAATACTCCAAAATTACCTTTTCCTCTGTCCATATTTGGTTAATCAGTACATGAAGCTTAATATATTTTTCTCTGATTGGTTACAGCATACTTATATTTTAAGGTATTCTTTAAGGCTATTCAGGAACTTAGAAGCATTCTTTCCCTGTGAAGAATATAGGTAAGATCATATCGAGTGACTAACAACTACACCTCCATAGATGCCCCATATTAGGCATTTTCTATTAAAAAAAATACTGATAAATTCTCCCTTCTTTAGTTACCTCCTCTTTCCACAGGTATCACTATTCCTTTTCACTGAATCAAGAAAAAGCCTATAGCCTCAACCCTTACCATATGAGTAGTATCAGATGATGTAGAGTGAAGCAAGTAGAACCAGGAAAAGAAATAACACAATGACTGAAATAATTTAAATGGAAAAAGTAACAAAATGAAATAAAAACTGAGTAATCATAACAACCAAACTTGGATCTAGAAAAGAGTTAATAAAATGTACTTCCATCCCCTCCTTGTAAAACTATATTTATGAACTATTATTGCATATGCTGTAAGATATGACTTATATGTTGCTTGATTTTAGAAAAGAACATATTGGGAAGTGACTATAATGTTAAAATATAAATAATCAATAACAAAAAAGAAATATGGAAAGGTCAAATAGGATTACTTAAAGATGGATTAATAGTTTATCTAAAAATGAAATCTCCTCAACCAAAAAATAATGGAGTTCATAGAAGTTTCAGGATTCAAGACTGACCCTCAAAAATTACTGGCATTCTTATTTTCTAATAGTAAAATCAAAAGAAACATAATAAACTGCAATCCCTTTCATGGAACAATAGAAATAAAAATATTTTGGAATTAATCTAAACTAAAGATGCACATGTTGAGAAATATGTAAGGCAACTATAAAACAATGATGACCAAAATACCTACCTCTCCAATTAGAGGGACATTCAATGTTCATGGAGGGATAATATTAATGCAGTAAAAAGAATAAAAGTCTCCAAATTATTTCATACATTTACTACAATAACAATCAAAATACTAAGGGGTTTCTTTATAGAACTAGACAAAAATACTATTACATGTATATAGAAAGATAAATAGAAAAAAATATCAAGGGAAGACAAAATTGTCAATGAAGGCGGTCTTATGTTCCCAAACTTTAAAACATATTACCAAGACATAGTCATCAAAATTATATAGTAATGGAGGGGGATGATGGTTGGGAGAGCTTTAGGAAAAGAAATAGATTAAGCAGAACAGATTTCCCAGACATTAAATCATATGTATACAAAAGATTAGTACTTGATAAGCCCATACAACATGAAAATTCAGATGCCTATTTCACAACTTTACCTTCAATGTCTAAGGTAATTATTGCCCCTTGTGCTCCTCAGTTAAGCTGTGTCTTTCACCTGCTTTCTTTAGGTCTGTATTCCCTTGGTTCTGGTAACTTACTGTTCTTTGTAGTATTCTCTTACACCTCTTAAAAGTATTTCTTTTTCCTTTCTTACTTTCAACTGTCTCTCTCTTTGAAATATCTGTGACTATCTTTTGACCCATCCTCAAAGCCTGCCAAACTAACCAGTCTGCTGCATATCTTTTTCTCTCATTACTGAACCTACATAAGCTAACATTTTTATCAAATGGGTCTTCAAATTCCCTTATACTAGCTCTCGAGCACATAATCTCCTTTCCTAGAGGACAAGGATCTACTCCAGATATTAAGCATTTCAAAGTAGATTATCATTCCTCTTTTCTCCTGACATGAAACTTTGATCCCTACCATGTGATCATTACTGACTTTTAAACATTTTCTTAAACATTTTTACAAGAGAGATTTTATTTTTAGCAACTTATATCTCCCAAATTCTTCCCAAAACACCACACAACCAACTTCTAAAAAATGGGCAAATGGACAAGTTCCATCCTGCTTAAAGATGTTACATTTTTTTTTCCATCTTGCCTACCTGGGTACATGGAGTAATGTACAGATACCTAGAATTATCTTAGTACTTTATTGTCCTACGTAGCTATCGTTAAAGCAATGGGGTACAAGCTTATTGACTTGAATAACTCAAGCTCTCTGCACCCTCTAGATACATATCATATGTTTAGAAGACTATATCCAACTTCTATTTTATGATCTACAAAGCCTTAGTCCAGTCCAAACTCTCTCCCAAACACAGAGAGCTATATTAAATAATCTGCCTTTTTGGATGCATGTAGGTATCACTCTGTCCCATCCTTCCTTGACTATTCTGTCCTTCTGTACAAATTTGGGTCCTCTCCCCATGGTCAGACACAATGTTAGAACTGGCATCCTCTTTTCTATTTGTATATAGGACATTCAGTTATTCTCCTTTGACATGAACATCCATAATAGGAAGAATGACAATAATTTTTACATATATTGGGATAAAGAAAGATCAAGTTATTTGTTAGTAAATGTTAAAAAAAATTTTTTAAAATCTTAAGAAGCTATTAAATGTTAGAACCAAAACTGAAACTCGGGTCTTCTGATTCCAATTGTAGTGTTTTTGGTTTCCCCCTACTTCTTAATGTGCTTTTGTTATTGTCCAATCATCCTTGAAAGAATCCTTTTGAAATTGTTAAACATGGATAATGTATATCATCAGAGTCAGAGAGATGGAGAGGGGAGAGGGAGGGAGGAAAGGATAGTGGGGGAGAGAAAGAGAGACAGAGAGACACAGAGAGAGAGACAGAGACAGAGAGAGACAGAGAGACAAAGAGACAGAGAGACACAGAGACACAGAGAGAGAGAGAGATACAGAGAGAGATAGAGAGACAGAGACAGAGAGACAGAGACAGAGAGAGAGTAATGTATCAATGTATTTGTGCCTTCATTCATATGGATATTCATACCATTCTGATTGCAAAACTTATATCAGCTTCACAATGCTTCCTTTCACTGCAATCACTCCAGAAAAAAACAAACAAACATGTATGCAGCTCTGACTTCAGCAAACTGGCCTTCATTTACCAAACTTGTTACACTCGGGTCTGCTATTTGGAAGTGGTACCTGCTGAGTGCTGTTGCAACAAGAGCTGCTTATCTTGCATGTCTACTGGATTTTTCATTGTCTGTGAGTGTACACACATTCCATGTACCGATGGTGAGTGGAATCATCTTTGCAAAAGTTTTTTTTACGTTTTTTTGTGTGTGTTTTGGCCACAGTATGGAATCCGCTCCTGCTGCAATAATCAGCTCAGGGCAGGGTAAGCAGGCAGTTTTAGGACACTCTTTTGACACTGGATAGGCACTGCATTCTCTTGACAGCAAAGGAACATGCAGTATATCTGTTGGCTATCCCTTAGACTACGTGAACAACTCATCTTTTTTATTTAACCATATGTTTCTCTAATGATGTATTTTATATCACTACTGTATATTCAATCACTTGTAAAGTGTTGCAGCCTGTTCATTCCATGTCCTTTGGACAGTTCTTTAAAATAGACAGATTATTGACCAGTGATTCTTTGTCACTTTCCATGGAAATCTACCTACCTTTAGTTGTTATACCACGTTTCCCAAATTGCTACTCTTTTAGACTCTTTTCAGCATCAGAAAATTACCTCTCTATTACTTTAGGATGAACTTCAATTTAAATTATTTGAATATTTTAGTGTTGCATGATTTGCATCTATACAAAATCACCAGAAGAACATTGAGACTTAATAGGTGAGTCTTTATTTCAGGGAGAACCTTCAGTGTACTAAAAAGAACCTTACAATTTCCCAAAATAATCCAGCTCATTCTCCTTCTCATAATCAATTCTGGATTCAACTCATTGTCTATTAGAAATATCTTCCCCAAAATATATGTATATTTGTATATGTAATATGTATACATAGAAAAATACATATGAAATGTATACATACATATGATGGTCAAGCTTTAAAATGATATCTATGTAGCTATAGATGTCTTATAGGTGTTTGTTTAAGTCTAAAAGGAGATAGTTAGTGATGACAAGTTGAGTTGTTACTCTATTTAGCAGCACTGGTTCTTGTTGAACATGGAGTGACATGTTCAATAATGGCAAATGTAAAATGTTTTTTAGGCCACTTCCCTCCAATAATCCATCCAAAGGCATCCTTTCAACCTGGCCCTGAGAATACTCACAAGTGAAAGTTGTGATTGTGGCAGCTCAAATAACAATTTATAACAAACATAAATGAAGTAAGTACAGATGGATTATCAAAAATAATGAAATATGGGAACTTTTATATTACAAATAACTGGTACTGAGCTGTGATTATTGTGACAAGGACTGATATGGAACTAGGAAATAACATTATTTTGACCAGAAGTTGCCTGCTATCAAGAAGTTCTTTCCTTTAAATGGCTCTTCAAAATGGACACTGATTATTGACCAATAATTCTTGGTCACTTTCTATAGAAAATGACCTGCCTTTGGTTGTTATATCAAGTAACCTGCATTGCCACTCTTTTATACTCTTTTCAACATCAGAATCAATTCTGGGGCAACAGACATAATTTTTAGTCAGTGCTTTCATGTGAACAGTTCCCAGATGTGGTACATGTAGTATGGCCAAGATAGCATGATGAATACCTTATGGAATAGCAACCTGATTTCTCCATAAAAAAACAACATATCCTTTAATGACAGATAACTCAAGTTGACAGTTCATGAATAGCTTCAATTCATCTCAATACCAACACCAAAACAGGTGGATGGGAACCACTGAACAGGTGGATCATCTTGTTTCATCACGTTTTTCCAAAGACCATGGAATGCTAGTCCTGCAAGCCAGCAGTGTTAGCTGTGGCTTGATTATTCCACTCTCCTTCCTGTTCTTCTCTGGATATCAATTATAATCACATCCAATCCTCCACTTCCCCTTCAGATAAATTATAGGGCCATAGGACTTGACATTTAGAACTATAAGGGACCTTAGAGTTCATAGACTCACCCCATCATTTTTCAAATGAGGAAACTGAAGCATATGTTCAAGGACACACATAATGTAAATGTCTGAAGTAAGACCTGAATCCAGCTCTTCCTGACTCAGTCCCCTGGTCAGCATTGTCTTCTTTTTTTCATTTGGACAATAGAAATACATCACTCTTGACTGATTTTAAAGAGTTTTACAATGAAAAATATCCAGAAATGGAATGGACTTATAGGAAGCAGTCTCCTCCCCCCTTTCCCACCTGTAAATCTTTAAGAATAAGGTGCAGGGTTGACTGTAAAAAGAGATTTTTGTTCATTCAAGGTCTGGACTAACTAGCCTGTAATATCATTTCCAACTCTGAGGCTATGTAAGTATATGATTAACAGACTCTCTGAAACCATGCCAAAAAGCTAACATCATAATTGTTTGCACTGGATTCCAACATATTGAATGCCCACAAAAGACATGCATATCTCATTTTATCATCTTAACAATCCTGAGATGTGAATGGTATTATTATCCCTATATTGCATGAGGAAACTGAGCAAGAAGGAGGCTAAGTGACATGCCCAGGGTCACATAACTAGTAAAGTGTTCAAGGCAGGTTTTAAATTCAGGTCTTCTATATTCTAATTCCTGCTCTCTCTCCATCATGCAATCTAGCTAGCTAGCTAGACATAGTTAACCTGTGATGGAAACAATATTTCAAATGTCTCTGAGGTCATTTTATTTCTTCCTGCATATCTAGCTGAGATCTGAGACTCAAGGTTCTTGTTGGGAGAATATATAGTTGAGACAGGAACTGGGCATTTCCTAGCTGCAGTGTCCTAAGAAGGACTCCCTGCACACTCCATTGGCTGTTGTCCTACCAGGGAGATTATATACAGGTCATGATTGCCAACAGACATCCTAGAATATAAAGAGGATCAGGAAGCATTAGCAAACTACTCCAATTGTTTTCCAGACAGTGAGCACTTCCCTCAGAATAAGAGCCCCAATGGAAGCAAAGTGTAGTGGCTAGAGGGTAGGCCTTTGAACCAGGAAGACCTCAGTTCGACTCCTCCCTCTAACAAACATTGTATATGTCTATAGTTAGCACTTACTTAGTGCTTGATTGTAATCCTTAGCAATTTTATTAACTTCTTAATATCCCAAGCAAATCTCTAAGACTATGACAGCATTAGACATAGACTGCAAATAGAAAGAGAGTGGATTTGGAGTCAGTGTTCTTGGGATGAAATCTGCCTCTGTCACTTGTTACCACATTACCTGGTTAAAGACCTCCCTAGACCTTAGTTCTCCATCTGGAAAATGAGGGTATGTGACTAGGCTAGATAAACTTTTAGACCCCTTGTAGGTCTGAATATATGGTCTATGATAGTAGATTGCATACAAACAGCCAGATTAATTTTTCTCATGCACAATTTCCATTCTATCACTCTTCTGCTCCAGATTTGTTTCTCTGCAACTTTCATCCATTGTTCCTGCTTCTTTCCTCAAGGCCATGTAGAAAAGGTTTAATCCCTCTTCCACATGACACCCTTCAGAGAAGGGTGAAGACAACTCTCATCTTCCCTTTAAGTCTTATGGCTAAAGATCCTCAGTTCCTTTAACTTATCATACTGTGGTGTGATCTCATTTCCCTCCATATCCTATTTGCACTCCTTTGGACATACTCTAGTTTGTCAATGTCCTTCCTACAATTGGCTAAGAATTTAACATAGCACTCTAGATGGGATCTAACCAAAGCATGATATTTTTCCCATTCTGGACACCTCTCCTAATGCTGCCTTAGATTAGGCTGACCTTTTAATAGCTCCTGGGTCTCACTGTCAGCTTAAATTAAGTTTACAATCCACTTAACTCTTCCATTTTTTTAATTCTGATTGGTTACACAGCCATTCATCCTCCATTCTGTACTTAGGCAGTTGAGCCCAAGTAAAGAACTTTATGTTTATCATTAAAAAATTAATATTAGACTCATCCTACCTTGTATTCCGTTAAAGTTTTATATGCTATCATCTGTGCCATCTGCATATTGATTAAGCATACTATTGCTGTCTTCAACTCAGATACTGATAAAAATATTAAATAGAACAAGGTTCAAGGAAAGTCAATCCCTAAGGTTCTCGACTAGAGACTTTGCTCTTAGTGGATATCAGTCTATCAGTTTCTGTGCTTTGAGTCTCATCATTCAAGGTGTTCCAAATTCACCTAATTACACTATTATCTAGCACATATCTCTCCTTCTTGTTCCTAAGGATATCATAAAAGTCTTTGTCAATATTCCTGTTGAAACACAAGTTTGCTAAGTTTATTTCAATCCCCTGGTCTACTAGTCTAGTAACCCTCTCTAAAGAAGAAATGAGATTAATCTACATAACCTATTTTCCCTGCATGTTTCCTCACCAACCATATTTCCACCATCATAAAATTTCCACCCTATGATCCTGCCATTCTGAAAGATGATTTCCCCTTCCCAGCCACCTATTTCAGGAAAATGTTTTCCATGCTTCAATTCATTCCCCATTGACCATCTCCTCACCAACCATCTTATTCCCATTTATCTTCCCCCTCCCTAAATTATGGAACAAGAACTGTTATCAAATCCACCTTGCCTTTGTTGCAGAATACTCTCTATTCTCCTATGGCCTTCCCTCACCACTATTGAAAACTTCTGGACCAAAGTTTTTCCTCTCTGACCACCACTATGTTTTTTATGTTATTTTATCTCTTGGAATTTATTCTCTTTGAGGGAAGATACTGTCTTTACTTTTTTCTTTGTATATTCTGTCTTTAGCACAGTGATTTGCACACTTTTTTCATTCACTCATTCATTCTTAAAACCCTACTCATTCTTGGTGATTGTCATTTCCTCTCTTTGATGCTCACATCTTTAAAAATAAGTTATAAAATGTATTTTTATGAAACAAAAGTCAATCCTGCTAGTTTATAGTCTAAAGAATCTATCATTTTCTATTTTTTAAATTGAGATTATATTTGCCAGACTCCAATCCTATGATACCTCTCCCATCCTCCATAATTTTCTATAACTAATCACATCAACCTGTTTGGGTTTTCTTTTTTTCTTTTGTTTTCTCTTTTTTCTCCTTCCATTATCTTGGTATGTCATTCATCTTTGCTTGGTTATTTGAAGTCACTTAGGGCAATAAGAAGGTGCCTTTAACATAGCTTTCCTTATCCTGAGATCAGAAAACTGTGCCTTCCAATAGTACAAATTGGGAAGGCATAGTACTCTGCTGGCCTATTTCCTAACACCTTAGATCCATGAAGTCTTTTAGCAGTTACTAGTTACTAGCAGCAAAGTTTCTGGTCTCCTTTCTGCCCTTCTGCCTCCTTCCACAGTGACTTATAGCCACAAGTAATTTTCAACCAAGGATATACTATATTCTTGTATGGACAGGAAGCAATTCTAATTCTTTAAAAATTAAAGTTATAGAAAAGCATAATTCTCTCCCATTAATAACCCCTGCTCAGTCCAAATAAGCAGTATACAGGATACACAGGGAGTCCCCAAAGTCTTAATTAAGTTTTAGGTTTTATAGGTAAAAACTTCACTAAGACATTTGAGATGCTCCATGTTTCTTGAAATCCAATATTGTATTTGTGATTGAATTTAGTTTTAAATAAAAATTATATATAAAAATTATGGGAGCCAAAATGGCAGAATATCAGAAATATAGTTTAGCTCCCCACCTCTAAAACAAAAAACCACACACGACCTACCAAAAACAAACAAAAAAAAAACTAAGCAAAAAACAATAAAAGACCCCAACCTTCCTCCAAACAGAATTAGAAAATGTAGCAGATTGATTCTGTTGTAGATCACAGTGTCCTGATATGAGTCTGGGAATTCCTCTTGTCCCAAATCATAGGCTCTCCCTGCATTACAGTGCTCCCCAAGATATACTCCTTGCCAGATACCATTCCCAGTATCCATAAAATACTTTTTTTATGTCACTTTCTGTCACTCTAGTGACCAGGGCTAGAAAAATGACCCATTGTAATTTTATCTTGGATTTCTCATTAGGAATTCAGTATGGTTCATTTTCTTCATCTTGTTTTAATGCTTCCTGGATAGTAAGCTATTTTTTTTTTGGATAGCCATCAGTTTTCCCTAGCAATTATTCCTAGTTCTCACTTAATGACCACCTTCTTTTTTCAGGCATGCATGTTCTATACAACTATCTTTTATCCCACTTCTTGCACAAAAGTCATCACTGGTCATATTCTGCAGTCAATTTACGCTTACAGTATGCCTCTTCTTTCAGTCATGTGCATCTTAGATTCTTTGCAAATTGTAGACTTATAACAACAATAGAAGCATTTCACTTCTGCATTTAAAAAGTGGACTTTTGTGTCCTGGTGCGTAGAAAATGTCATACAATTTTTCAGATGAAATCCATTCCTTCTGAATTATGGATCCAGTTCACTGTCCATCTACAGTGCCTGCCAAATATAGTATTTTGTTGATATTCTAACTGAATCAGGTTGCCTATCGAACTGCATGCAATGGTCTGAATGTGTGTTATTATCTGCTTGGTGTTTACTGATCTGGACTCTCTTGAGTGGCAGTGGATCTCATCACAAAGGCCCTATAGTATTCTAATGTTTGATCTCAACACAATATCCTCAGCAAGCAAGAGAACATGGAGAATGCCACTATAGGGAACCTCTCCTGCATTTGAACTCTGCACAATAGATCTTCCTTGACACCTTTGTGAATCACATGCCTGACTGTTTCATACTTCACTTGATATTTCTACTTAGAGGATTATTCAACAAAATTTTCTGTGTTTTTGTCTATCAAAAAATAACACATGAGTTTATAATAAGAACCTTTAAGTTTTCACTTTGCTTTAATAAATAAACTTTACCCTTTCCTTCCCCTTTCTGGTAATCAAAAATCAATAACAGAAAGAGATGTCATTCATTTCAACTATTAGTGAGTCAGGTGAATGTGAAGACATAGTGTTCTTTGGAAAATCATCTCCTAAACTTGCTCCTAAACCTTCCCTTCACCATAGGCAGGACTAAAGCTAATATGTAGCTGGTCAGCCTGCATTTGTCTAAATGGTATCTTGAGCAACATAGTTCTAGCTACCAATGTTATGATGTGGTCTCAGAGCTCAGCACATAGTTAAAGTCTCACAGATCTTTATACTCACCACTGCATATTCCTTCTATCTCATGTCAAATAAAAGTTACTCTAACCTATTTTATTACTATTTTTCTTGCCTTCATTGTAATCTGGACAAGCATCAGCATAAATAATCCAAACATGGGGAGCAGGTTCCTTTCCTTCTGGCTATAGGCTTGCTCTATTTGATCTTGCATTCCTGTGGACGTTAGGAGAGACTTCTCAGAGCCACTTTTTACTATTGCTAGCTTGTACTAGTCCTTATACAGGACAACCTTCTGTGACCTGCTAATGCTTCTTCCATTCTCACAATTTCGTGGAGCATTCCTTTAAGATTCCTTCAGACTCCCCTCTAGATGGTTTTCTATAAGTGAGAAATTAGACAAATGGATCAGAATTTGTTGATGTCTTCTCAACTGTCTTCTTCTTTTGTTTGTTTGTTATAATAAAGTCCAAGATCTCGAGTTCTTAGGAATCTTACCTTCCTTAAGAGATCTTGAAAGTTCCTCTCCACTCTTTGTCATGTCATGAATCTGAATATTCTTAATCTTGATATATGCTCCTTCATAATGCTTTTGTAAATTAACTTCTCTAAATAGGTATTGTCCTTGGTTCATATGTTTTTTTCACTTGACAATGAAATCAAGAATGTGTTGACTGAGGCAGTTTGGGGTCACTATGGATCTCTCATTTTGATGACTGTTTTACTTGAGTTAAGCCTCTTTCATAAATGTCAATGTGTTTCTTGACTTAAATCCATTTTCCATTTTTAAAAGTCAACATCTTATATAAATAGGTAAGGTTAGAGCTGTTATAATTGCATAAAGTTACTTTTCATCTTAAACCTTTCCTCAAATTTTATCTTTGTTCTTGCTGGTTAAATCCTCTGGTAACAAATCACTTCATCTTTTATTGAATAAAGATTTCATATTTAGATTGTGTAAACTTTAAATTACTATTTATTGATAGACTAACACCTGTATGACTCTTACTATTTTCATTCCCCAACCCCTTCTTTTTTGGCACTGCACTATTATCACTATAGAAGGAAGAAAGTGTTGCAGAGGACTTAGTGCCATTCTGAATTTTTGTTTGTTTCATGGGCTGCCATGGCACAAAATTTCATCACTGGTGGTTAATTAGTTCAGGATGTGTCTCTCTACATATAACTAGGCTTCAGATAGGAAACAGTCAGAGGGCCCATACTCTAAGTTTTTCCAGCTAGGTAGCAGCTGCTAGAGCTTGTATTCTGTGAATGTAACCTTTGAGACTCCAGGCCGTGGAGACAGACTTTTATGGAGGTAACATAATATAATTTGGGACTTAAAGTGGCACATCCCTCAAATTATCAAATTCAACATGACTCTTCCAGGCTTATGAATCAGTGTGGAGTCCTAAACAGTAGGCAAAAGACTAGAGAAGCACAAGATATGTGTAATATACTTAAAGGTATAGGCTTACTTTAAGAAAAGTATCCAGTAAGAGGCTCTTCATGAAACAAAAGTCATAGAAAGATAGGTGTGAAACATCTTGACTACTATTATAACAACTAGGGTTTCTTTGTCCATTTGTGCATGACAGTTCTGTTCTGTGGAATACATTGTTCTCAAGCAGTAAGCAATAAGTACCACAGTGCCATCTGGCAATCTGTGACTAAGCACAGATCCAGCACCATAAGGCACAGCATCAGTGGTGAGAACCAGTGGTTTATGTGCATTGAAATGCACAAACACAAACTCAGAAGTCAATAACCATTTGGCATTATGGAAAACCCCCCTCCTGTTAGCAAGCTCAACACCACTGAATACTTTTTCCCCCCCAGGAGATAATAGAGTGTCTCACTTTTGTGGAAGAGAAATGTGGTAGAAAATTAAAAGCCACAGGAGGGCTTGAAGCTCATGCTTTGCTCTTGGACAATGTACATCATGGATTGCATAATATGATAATCCTGCTGTGCTGATGTTTTAATTTTACCTTTCTTTTTATAATCGGTAAGTCAAAATCATATAGTGTTTATTTCCAGAAGTTTATCCTCTGTTGATCCCATGAGCAGGATACTGTTAAAGTATGGCAACACACTAGGAATATTAGGAGGTATAGTCTTTGTGATGCCTTAGGGAATTCCAGGAGTAAATAAAATGCCAAACTGAAAGTACTTAAATAAGAATATCTCTTGGTGAATGATTAATGTTTGGGTGGATGCAGTAGTGTTTTTGATGATCATCTTCTGATCAATTTGGGTAAAGCTCAGTTTTATAAACTCTTTCCTTTGGACTACCAGATTGATGCAAGCAACTTATGCATTAGGAAGGCAATAAATGAGTCAAAGGCACATTCATGAGAGACTACCAAAAAAAAAAAAAACCCAACACCACATTATCACACTTGCCTAACAATCAACGTCAGAAAGGAATTATTTGCATGTATTGGTTATGGGAACTGCTTAAGTCCCTTATTAACATTATAGCTGGGTCATACATAAAGTTTCAGCTTCAAATTATTCTTTAATAGCAACACAATTTTGTGCATATATGTATATGTATACATTTACAGAAATGTTATTTTATTTTGATTCTCAAGAGTACCTGCATTGTTTGTTTGTTTGTTTTCCCTTAAGAGCCAATGTTTCCCAGTTAGCTCTTCCTTTTAAACTCCCAGTGTATCAGAAAGGATCTTGGGAAATTGGTTGGCAACTTCCCCTAGTTGGACTATTCAGGGTTGTAGGGAGACTTTGGACCTTGAATCATAAAGATATAAATCTATGCCTTTCCTTGCTGAAGAGGCTTTTTATATATTATGATGATGAGTAGAACTTTCTTTATATGTAGATGAGCTTTTGTTCTATTAAAGTATAATTCTTTCTTTGGGAGGGGGAGAGACCAGGAAAGTACTAATAAATATTTAACTACTGGGTGGTGGTGGGGAGAGAATGTATTGCCCTACACATTTTAAAATTTAATCTTCATTTTTTAACATTTTCTTCATCACTTCACTATAAGTGAAATCTTGATTTATACTTTTATGTTGATTTCTGAAATGTAAATGCTCACATCGAAATTTAACTATGAGGTTTTCAAGAGTCAATACCTACTGGCTCCAATATGCCCCTGAGTGGGACTGTGACATTTTTATCTTTTTTTATCCCAAATCCTTACTAAGTTATATAGCTCACAGCAGATACATTTTTATTCAATTGAATTAAATGAACCAGACTGTCCATTCATAGTAGTTTCCAACAATAGCAATTGCAAGGTCAGTTCAATCTTGAAATATATATGGGCAACCCAAACTTTGCCAAAGTTATTTGCCTAGGGTATTGTGGAAGTTATCTTTTTCAATTATTTCTATGTCAAAGCTGGAATGAATTCCACCTTGCTTTCACAACCATTCTTGAATAGTGGTGAACATACTTTAGTATCCTCAAGCATCTTGATATTGATCCTATCAATAAAAGAAAACCCTGGTAGTTTGCTATTCTGTGGATGATCCAAACCATTGGATGTTAAGCAGTATGAATTGCTTTCATGACAGGTCATCTGAACTCTAAATCCTTGTATCTATAAGCAGAAATGTAGTACAGTGTCACCTACCACCCCTGGTCTGGGGGTTTTCTGGAGTATTCATTTACTGTATTCTGGTAGCAAGAGCTTGCCTGTAATAGAGATCATTTATTTTAGAAGCTATTCCTTTATTTGTTGTGTCCCTCAATTAGAATGTGAGCTCCTTCAGAGGAAGAATTATTTTGCTTTTATATTTTTTATACATAGTAAATACTATTGCACATGACTTTGAATGTGATAAGTCCTTAGTAAATGCTTTTTCATTCATTCATTTATTTAGTCTGCTGTAATAGATTGAGTGCTGTATTTTGAGTCAGGAGAAGCTGGGTTGGAATGCTCCATCAGACTTTCACTAGCTGCATGACCCTGGTCAAGTCATGTAATATTTCTGGGCTTCAATTAACTGATGTGTAAAATAAGTATTAAAATATGCAATGATTTCTAAAGTCCCTTCCAGCTCCATACCTATGATCCAGTGATCATATATAGTGGTGATTCAATCTCTTGGAGCATTATATGTCATATATGGTTAAGTCAAAAAGGTGCTGCTTATGAAGTTTCCTTGTGAAGTCCACCAACCAGGTGATCTCACATTTCATCTAGGATAATTTAAAATGTGTAGAAATATATGGCAGCTCTGCAGTATAAACAGCAACTTTCTCCTTAGGCTATTGATGACATTTCTGACATGTACATTTCTGAATAATGAATGATAATGTGAGTGAGAAGTGAGCTTTCAATTATCCCATCTTAATGAAAAAATATTAGTATCAGGAAAAGCAGAGGAAATGGAAGATCATATTATGAGATATTTTGGACCCTACAGACTATAAGGACAACAATTTGCTTCAGAAAAGAAAAAATTTCCTCATAGAAGAATCACAGGGTACCAAGTAATATCAGTCTCTTCAGTATTCCCCAAAGGTACCATTTTAAGGTCAGTGTCAACTCAGGTTTCAGGGTGTTAGCTGTACAATAAAGAATGAAAGGCACCTGACCTATGGGGGTCTACATGACCTTAGAAGATCTGATGTAGGTGATAAAAGAAAGTCTAGATAGACTGAAGAGCTGTGAAAACCACAGGGGGCTATTATGAAGTTTGTTGCACCACAGGGGAACCCTATACATGTTACCATGGTGATACCACCGGGACCTCTAGCTAGTGATGCTTTGCTACCACACTTGTTCACCACTGTGTCCTAATCTACATAGAGGGGTGGCATGAATATATCATTAGTATTTGGGACTCAGGAGCCAATCTTGTCATAGATTCGTTTCTTAGTAAACTATAAAAGTGGTAGCCATGAAGAGTTCTATCTAGACCACATTATTCCATCTCTTGTGGTGAAGTATTGACTTTTCAAGGTAGGTAAAAAAACAACAACAACAACCCCCCCCAAAAAAAAGATTCTATAAGGCAGAGAAAAGGAGGAAGTGCGTTCCAGATCTGAGTAACAACTAGTGCACAGGAACAAAGATGAGAGGTAGCATGAGTAAGGAACTAAAGGAAGGCCAATTTAGTTCCATTTCAACTTGGGGAGGGGAATGAAGATTAGACTAGAAGGGTTAGAATAAGGTGCCAAAGCTTTAAAAGGTAAACAGAATAGTTTATTGTTTTCATTCGTGTCCGACTCTTCATGACCCCATTTTGGGTTTTCTTGGCAAAGATACTGGAGCAGTTTGTCATTTCCTTCTCCAGATCATTTTACAGATGAGGAGACTGAGGCAAACAGGATTAAATGACTTGCCCAGAGTCACACAGCTAGTAAGTGTCTGAGGCCAAATTTGAACTCAGAAAGATGTCTTCCTGATTTCAACCCAGTGCTCTATCCATTGTGTCACCTATATGAAAGAATAGTTTGTTGATGATTCTAAAGGCGAGAGGGAGCCACTGGAATTCAGTTTTGTGAGCAAAAGCATAACACGGTCAGGTCTACAATTAAGGAAAATCATTTTGACATTGCTGCAGAGGATGCACTGAAATTGGGGAGACTTGAGATGTGAAGACCAAATAGAAAACCACTACAACAATACAGACAAGGGGGTAATTCAGGCACTTGCCTGAAGTAAGGCAGGAGCTGCATGATGTCATGGGAAGGAAAAAAACACAGTAAGATGTGACAATTGATCAGATAGATAGAATGAGAAAGAATGAGAAGTCAAGAATAACGTTAAGATCATCAACCTGAGAAACTAGAAGAATGGTGATAGCTTCTACAGACAGTGAATTTTGTAAGAGCAGGTTTGAGGGAAAAGATAGTTTTTGTTTTGAACATGTTGAATTTGAAATGTCTAATAGGCACTTGGTTATATGGGATGCAAGAGGAAACTTAAGCTGGATATATGTCTACAAGAATCATTGTGACAAAGAAGATCATTATGCCAATGGGTGCTCATAAGGTCACCATA
The DNA here is from genome assembly GCF_028583685.1 of Petaurus breviceps papuanus. Taxonomy (NCBI): domain Eukaryota; kingdom Metazoa; phylum Chordata; class Mammalia; order Diprotodontia; family Petauridae; genus Petaurus; species Petaurus breviceps. Next base: position 18,544,981 of record NW_027186473.1, read on the forward strand.
AAAAAGAATGCAGAGAAGAACAAGAGGCCTAACAGAGAACCTTGAACAATACCCACAATTAGGGCATGATCTGGATAATGAGTGAGCAAAAGGTACTGAAAAGGAGTATTTAGGAGAAGGAAGAGAGGAAAGAGTAGTCAGGAGGAAAGGATGGTCAGCAGTATCATATGCAGCAGATGGGACAAGAAAGATGAGAACTGAATAAAAGACCATCAGATTTGGCAGTGGAAAGATCACTGATAATCTCAAAACAAAGAGTTTAATTGAAGTAATGAGGTCAGAAGAAAGACTGCAAAGCACTGAGGAGTGAATTAGAGGAGAAATGAGTATAAATGGCTTTTTCTAGGAGTCCTGTTTAAAAATGGAGAGATAAAGGACAATAGCTTAAGGAAATGTTGATATCTCATGCCTTCTTTTTAAAAGGATGAGGAATACTTGGGCATGCTTGAAGAAACTAGTACAAAGGAAAGAGATTGTGGAGAAATAACTAGAGATAGGGAGAAAAAGAGAAAAAAGAGAAAGGGGAGAAAGATGGAAGAGAGATAGAGGCCTCTGGAGGAAAAGGAGATGGGGAGGGAGGAGAAGGAAAGAATGTTTGAAGTGGTTTAATTGCATTTAAAAATTTATTGGGGTTATAAGGGAGGGCCTTTTGGGGAGGGATAGGTTGTTTGGTGATGATAATTAAACGTAGATAGATCGATAGATCAATAGATATAAAATGTATAAATACATATATAAACAATTTCTTGAGGAGGTAAGTATATACTATTTACATGTTAAAATATGTAATATAGACATATAATATATAATGTATAAATATACTCTAGTATATATTAAAATATATCCTATACACATATAAACACACTACATAATATATATATATATCAAGATATATACTTATACTCTCTACATATAAAATAGATACTATGTATATGTTTTGGGACATATTTGAATTACCTCCTCAAAAATGTTTTTATTTGGGGTCATGGCAAAACAGACAGGCACTGGTTCTGTTTCCAGAAGTTGGAAGATTGTATTGACCCAATCTTGGTAATTAGGTGAAAAAAGTGTTGAAGATACAACTACAAAAGTAAAACAATCCCTACTTCCTTTTTTTTTTAAATAGTATTTTCCCCAAGTATACGTAAAGACAATTTTTAGCATTCATTTTTACAAGATTTTGAGTTCCAAATTTTTCTCCCTCTCCTCCCCTCCCTTATTCCTAAAATGGTAAGCAATTTGATATAGGTTATATATGTGCAATCATGTAAGACATATTTCCATATTAGTCACAGTTGTAAAAGAAGAAACAGACCAGAAGAAAAAAAATGAAAAAATAAAGTGAAAATAGTATGCTTTAATCTGTATTCAGAGCCCATCAGTTCTTTATTTGGATATGACTAGCATTTTCCATCATGAGTCCTTTGTAGTTGTCTTGGATCATTGTATTGCTGAGAAAAGCTAAGTCATTCATAGTTGTTCATCACACAATGTTGTTGTTACTGTGTACAATATTTTCTTGTTTCTAGTCAGATAATCCTTACTTTCAAGGAGTTTACATTCTAGGAAGAAAATACAAAAGATGTTGGAGAATGGTGGCCAAAGAAAAGAATTTTGGTATTTGCAATGACAAGGATAATAAATGAAGCCATAGGGCAGGACATTATTATATCCTTTCTAGTGCAATGGTGGTGTTGATCTAACCATTGTTAACAGAACAAGAATAAAAGGTGGGATGAGAGAGTTGCCTACGGACAGGTCTAATGGCAAAGTCCTGCTCTGGGTAGGTACTGGTATACTGGTGGATGACTGAATAGGAAATGTAAAATGTAAATAATCAAGGTCTAGCAGGAAGTTTTTGGTTTCAACTCCTATTTCTAGCTCTCACTGTGTGATTCCTTACATGTGTTCAATATATTTAACTCCTTTGAGTCTTAGTTTCCTTATCAGGTCTAGCAATAATGTTGCTTATAGTACCTACATCACAAGGCTATTGATCCAATGAGGTAATGCATATAAAGTACTTTGCAAACCTTAAATTTCAGTTATTATTTTTTGATAGTTTAGGACAGTTTAGTAAATTTGGAAACTGTATGTTTGACATTGGGTGTATTTCTCTCATTCATTATTGATTATCTCTAACCACACTGTAACATTTATGAATTTATTTATATTCTTTCCCTTGAAAATCATGTGGAAGAAAAATTAGTCTCCTGACTACAGCCTGCCTTTCCAGATTTTATGGGACCCTGCCCTTCAGCCAAATTGTACCATTCACCATTTCCTGTCCAGTTCTTTCACCTCTTTGCCCTCTTTACCCTCTCTGTTGAAATGGAAGTAGTACTGTTCATGCATTTCTTATCACATATTATCAGGTACTGCAGCTAGCTTGCACATGGTTTATCTCCTTTCTTATTTCCTATGCTATTCATTATATACATTATACATAAGTATTGTTGGAGTTAAGCTCATTTGAGGGCAGGGCCTAGGTTTTATTCCTTTTTGTATCCTACACATATCCAACACATTGTTTAGCTATATGGCAATGAATACTTATTTAGCAATCATTATATACTCACTACCCAATAAATGCTCGATTTATAAATGAACTTAAAATGAATTATTGTCAATTGTATTGCCATTATTGCAGACCTATAATGTACTGAATTTTACGATTTCATCATTTAAGATATGATTTTTCTTTTTCTTTTGTGTTTGAATTCTGGTATGTTTTCAGTGGACACTTTCCTAAGAACCAAGGCTGAAATACTAATGCTTTTTGATTCTTGAAGGCTTTAATCTCAGATTTCATATGATACACAGCTTTATCTCAAATTTTAGCACTTGTTGAGATGTCATATTCAACTGGAAATAGGGGTGAAATTATCCAAATGACTTCATTTGAAAGTTAGGTTTAAAAGCATGTGAATAGCTAGTACTAGAAACATTTGCTGGATCAGAAGAAACCTTTTTCAGACCTACACATTTTCCAAATTTGTTAGGATAAAACTCTGGAAATGCAGCAATGGAGATACATGGGGAAGGCTGAACAGCTGTTCTTACAGCAGCTAGTAACACTACACAACAGTTTATGAAATAAAAGGAGAAGGTAACCTTAACTAAAATAATTACATATAAATAAGTATGAATAACATACCTTAAAGACAATAAACTGCAGCACAATGATCACTGAATTCAAGACACAGCAGATGTAGGTTCGAGTCATATATTTGCTATTAGTTCTTTGATGTTGCATACATCACAGAGCCTCAGTTTCATTGTGTATAAAATGGGCATAATACATGTACTACCTAGATAGCAAAATGGTTAGGATTATTGAATGTTATCATATACATTGAACACTTTTTAACCTTAAGACACTATACAAATGCTAGCTGTTTAATCCCTTACAATGTGAGCTCCTTGTGAATAGGAACATATTTGTATCCTGGCCTAGTAGTTCCTTAATACATTTTTGTTGGTGGTTTGGTTGATGGCTAATGATTTCATCTGATATCCTATCAGATCAAATGCAGTTATTAACTACAGGGTATGGCTTCCACACTAGAGTTTCCACAGTACTGAAAAGAAAGTTTAAGGAAATCTTTAATAAGCACAAGAGGAAGGACTTGTTTCTTCATTTTATGCAAACAGACTAACTTTCAAAGGCAGTCTTCAAACATGTACCAGCAATTAATAGAGTTAGGTCTAAAATAAAGAAGAGAAAGCTAATAGAAAAAAAAAACAGGAAAAGGATGCATTTTCCTCATCTGAAAAATGAGGGTGTTGAATCAAAAAACCAGTGAGATCCTTTTAGCTCTTTATCTGAGACCCTATTGTAATTCCTCTCTAAGCATACACTCCCAATATTAATGAAGGTAAGTTTTATTAAAATAAAATTTTCTCCCTGATGTGATTTTATCAGTGTAAGAAACTTCTTGATTTTTAAAAAAATAATTCTATTTCATTTATTTATGTTAATATTCATTTTGTAAAAATTTCAAAATCCAAATTCTCTCCCTCCCTGTAAACCCTCTACACTTATTGAGAAGGCAAGCACTATGATATCAATTATACATATGATGTCATGTTAAACACATTACCATATTAGCCATGTTGCAAAGAAAGAAAAGGAAGAATAACTAAGAAAGTGAAAAAGTATGTTTCAATATGCACTCAGAGTTCCTAAGTTCCCTCTGGAGGTGGATAGAATTTTTCACTATGATTCCTTTGGAGCTGATTTGGATCATAATATTTATTAGAGAGTGGTAAGGTATTTCACAGCTGATCATCTTTAGAATATTCATGTTACCATCTCCATTGTTCTCCTGGTTCTACTCACTTCACTTTCCTTCAGTTCATGTAATTCTTTCCAGGTTTTTCTGAAGCCACTCTACTTGTTATTTCTTATAGCATTGTAATATTCCATCATAATCATATGCTACAACTTGTTCCACCTTTTCCCAATTGATGAGCATCCCTTGAATTCCAAATTTTTGCCACCAAAAATAAAAGAGCTGCAATATTTTTTTTGTGTGTGTAAATAGGTCCTTTTTAAAAATTTTATCTCTTGGGATACAGATGTAGTAGGGGCATTGCAGGGTTAAAAGGTATACACAATTTTATAGCCCTTCAGTCATGGTTTCAAATTGTTTAAGAAACAATTTGTGAGGAAACTATGCAGAGGAACACTTATTTTTCAATTTATAGTTTTAGGGAGTTGCCTAAGGGCATAGTGGTAAAATGACTTGTGCAGGATGAAAGAGCCAGTTTGGGTCAGGGGTAAGACTTGAACCAAGGTCTTCCTGACTTTGCTACTGGTTTACCATCAACAAAACCATAGTATAATTGATAAGAGGAAGAAAATGAAATAGAACAAACCCCTTTGAAACTAGACCAAATGCCTCCTATGAGAAACAGAAACAGAAAATCTCCCTTAAGCAATCCTCTCCCAAAGGCCTACAAAAATTCCAGGCATTCACAGTGCAGACTATAGAGTGGTATAGTTCCTTGTAGTACCAGCTGGTATCAATCAGGCCACAGCTACTACCACAAGCCCACTTTCCATCCTCCTCCATTTTAGTTCCCACTTATACCCCAAATGAGGCCCCTGTGCACCAATCTCTCAGACATCTGTCTTTTAGTACCTGGAGGCCAAAAACTTCTTTATGAGGCAAAATCTTTGTCTTTTGGGGCACCTAGGTGGCATAGTGAATAGAGCACCATCCCTGGATTCAGGAGGACCTGAGTTCAAATTCAACCTCAGATATTTAACACTTACTAACTTGGGAAATTCACTTAACCACAACTGCCCTGCCTTCCCCCATCAAAAAAAAAGCAAAACAAAACAAAACAAAAAAGTTTGTCTTTTGAAGTGGTCTTAACTTCCTAGAAGTATAGTTCTCCCTGCAGAAAGAACTTCACAGGACTAGTGATGAAGTGTTAGACTAAGTATTTTTTTTCTTCCCAGGACTTTTTATCATTTATCTGGACAGCCTCTGACCACACTATAAATTATCTAGGGCAAGGGTCCTTGATTTTCTACAGCAGAGGTATCAAACTCATGCCCCGGCAAAACTCCTGACAAAACTCTTAAGTGCCCACTGAACCAGCTTAAAATGTAATTGGGAAAAGTTTAACAAAATAAAAATTTAAGATGCAATAAAACATAGATAATGTTAATTTGTGGTTTCCTAAATCAATGTGCAGCCCACAAGAATCCATTTCTAATTGAGTTTGATACTACTCTTTCTAAAGCTTTAGGAGGATCCCATCACATCCTGCAGGTTCAGATAAGATAAGTAGATATCTTGGGATCCTTCCCTCATCTAACTCATGAAAACTGCTTTTCCATTCAAAGGAACACTCCCTATTTGTTCAGGATTTGACTAGCTCCTCCCACTTCCTTCTTAATTAGTTGTTAAACACATGGATGGGGATTACTGGAATCTTTATAAGACTATAAAGAATGTATCCCAGTGCCCCTCAAAGAAGGCATTTGTGGCATTTTATTTTTTTTTATAAAGCAATTTTACATGCATTGTCTTATTTGTGCATTACAACAATCCAACGAAATAGGCAATGAAGGTATTGTTAGCACCATTTTATATCTGAACAATCTGAGTCCCAACAGGTTCATTAACTTCCTCAAGGTCATTCACATGGTAAGGTGAGGGTGTTTTTAACCCAGGCAGCTGGCAATATTTGAATTTCTAGATTTTGAAATTATAACTCCATGACTGGGAATACCATACACAAAGTCTCAAAGTGACTTCTGAGGCTTTCTTTCTTCTTTTTTGACTGAATGCTTCAGACAGATCAATTAGTTGGAGTACAGAAATTCTTTCTGGACTTCACCATTAACTTTAGCATTTCTAATCTATGGCTTTTGTCCTTCAAAAATGGCAGTGACTTAAGGGTTCCAGTGACTTAATTGCTGATTAACTGAGGTTTTGCTTTATGTTCCACATTTTTATATTGATGACTTGAATTTTCGTCAAAGTGATCACTGCACACAAATCGTCCAAATTACCAAGTGCATCTGCAGACAATTAAATTTAAAGTTATGAGATTTCACAGCTTTTGGAAGCAACACATCATGTATTATACATTTCAATACAAATGACAGATGTCAAGATGAAGGTGATCATTTGGATGGTTAACATTTTCAGTCTCTTGCTTTTATTTCAGAAAATGTAGATTTGAGCTTTCCCATTCCAGAAGGAAAAAAAGGGTATACTGAAAAGTAGTCAGATTCCCAAAGTTCTAACCACACTATCTGAGGTTGGAGTCAGAATAATAAAATGGAACAGTTGTCTGAAGACCCCTAGATCTGAGGGTTCCATTTTTGCATTTCACATGACAATAGTTGAGCACCGGCCCCAGAGTTGGGATGACCTGGGATCGAATCTGGGCTCAGACACTTAGCACCCACCCAGAAATAACTGGCCATGTAACCTTGAGCAAGTAAGTTACTTAACCCCTATTTATTTTTAAAAATAGCTGGCATTTATATAGGGATTAAAATATGCAAAGCATTTTACATATATGTTCTAATTTGATTCATATATGTGATTTTCATGTGTTAACTGACCTTTTCCTACATTTCCAGTCCTTTTAAACCTTATTCCTCTTACTGTACTGGCTAGTCAGCCAATAAACAAGCATTTATTAAGAACTTATGTGTAAGAAAGGCAGATTATAGAACAACATAGATCTTTATACTACCAGCTAGTATCAATCAGGCCATTTAGCTACTACCACAAGACCACTCTCCTTCCTTCTATGCTACACTTCCCTCTTCCTGGAGGCCAAACATTTCTTTGTGAAGCAAAAAGCTTGTTTTTGGAAGTGATCTTCTCCAGCTCTCCATGAAATTGATTATGAAAGGTAATGTTGATTGTAAGAGAAAATCTTCAAACAACTATGTACAAACAAGGTATATACAGAATAAATTAGATATAATCTCATCAGGAAGGGGAAACCAGAAAAAAAGGCAGGGAAGTAAAAAGTGGAGGTGATAAGAGAGAGAGGTCAGACATGGATGGTAACCAGTGAAAATGCCGGTAGTTGGAGATGAAATGTAATATGGAAGGAATAGAAAATAGGCCAATGTCACTGGAGCAAGGTTTAAAAAGAGCAGAAACCTAGGAAGATGCCAATACAATGGTAAAATGTATTCTAAATAATGCCATAGGAGGTAGAGCCAAGATGGAGGAGTAAAAACAGGACCTCCGCATGGCTCCAGCTCCCACCAGCTCTAAAACATGTAAAAAAAATTACTCTAAACAAATTGTAGAACTATGGAACCCAAAAAGTGACAGAGAGAAACAAATCTCCCACTGAAGGCAGCTTGGCAGGCACACAGGAAAGGTCTATTGCAGTGCACTGAGCTCAGTCCCCTGAAAGACACATGGTTCTCACCCCAGGGTAACCCCTACCAGCAGTGGCCAGAGCAGACTTCAGGAGAGTGAATCACCAGCAGCTGTGGCAGTTTCTAGACTTCTCAACCCATAAACACGGAAAATAAAGTCAAAGGTCGGTTGGTAACTCCTCTGGAATTGGGTGGAGAAGAGTAGGGTCAGCCCCTGCACTGGGGGTGAAAAGTGGCAGAGGTGTGGTGGCTGCAGCTGCTGCCTTGTGGCTGCCTCCAGAGCTCTTGGCCTGCAAATTATAGGGGGACCAAGTAGCCATTCAGAGGGTGATCGCTCTTGCTTTAACCTGCTTGGATCTGTATTGAGGTCTTGGGTGGTGGTCCTGGGATGTGTGGCCAGAGCTTGTGGGGCTTGTGCTCTTCTAAGAGCTCTGGCCACTGCAAAAAAACAAGCAATTTGGGACATAGCTCTCTGCCATCTGGAAGCAGAGTTCTACCATGGCAAAGGCCTCAAAATTCAAGTAATTGGCTACCAATATGAGCAAGCAGAGGAAGCACAAACAGACCATAGAATCCTTTTTTGAGGACAAAAAGGATCAAAGCATGGAATGAGAGGAAGACAATGAAGTCAGAACTCCTGCATCAAAAGCTTCCAAGAAAAATATGAATTGGTTACAAGCCATAAAGGAGCTCAAGAAGGATTTTGAAAATCATGTAAGATAAGTGGAGGAAAAATTAGGAAGAGAAATGAGAATGATGCTAGAAAATCATGAAAAACAAATCAACAGCCTGCTAAAGGAGACCCAAAAAAATACTGAAGAAAACAACCCCTTAAAAATAGACTAATTCAAATGGCAAAAGAGGTCCAAAAAGCCAATGAGGAGAAGAATGCCTTTAAAAACAGAATTTGCCAGATGGAAAAGGAATTTCAAAAACTCAGTGAAGAGAATAATTCCTTTAACATTATATTGGAGCAAATGGAAGCTAGTGACTTTATGAGAAATCAAGATATAAAACAGATCCAAACAAATGAAAAAAAAATAGAAGACAATGTCAATATCTTATTGGAAAAACCACTGACCTGGAAAATAGATCCAGGAGAGATAATTTAAAAATTATTGGACTACCTGAAAGCCATGATCAAAAAAAGGGCCTAGAAAACATCTTTCAATAAGCGACCAAGCAAAATTACCCTGATATTCTAGAACCAGAGGGCAAAATAGAAATTGAAAGAATTCACTGATCACCTCTTTAAAAAGATCCCCAAAAGATAACTCCCAGAAATATTATAGTTAAATTCCAGAGTTCCCAGTTCAAGGAGAAAATACTGCAAGGAGTCAGGAAGAAACAATTCGAGTATTGTGGAAACACAATCAGAGTAACACAAGACCCTGTAGCTTCTATTTTAAGGGATTGAAGTGCTTGGAATATGATATTCCAGAAGTCAAAGGAGCTAGTATTAAAAACCAAGAATCACCCAGAAAAACTGAGTATAATGCTTCAGGGGAAAATATGGTTATTCAATGAAACAGAAGATTCTCAAGCATTCTTGATGAAAAAACAAGAACTGAACAGAAAATTTGACTTTCAAATCCAAGAAGCAAGAGAAGCATGAGAAGGTAAACAGGAAAAAGATATCATTAGGAACTTATTAAAGTTGAACTCTTTACATTCCTACATGGAAAAATGATAATTTTAACTCATAAAACTTTTCTCAGTATGAGGATAGTTGAAGGGAATATATGTATGTATACATATATACACACATATATATGTGTATAGGAGGGTGTAGGTGTGTATAAATATATATGAGTGTGTGCATGTGTGTGTAAATGTATACATAGAGGTCACAGGATGAGTTGAGTATGAAGGGATGATTTCCAAAAAAAATAAAATAAAGAGGTGAGAGAGGAATATATTGGGAGAATAAAAAAGGGAGAGATAGATTAGGGTAAATTATCTCATATAAAAGAGGCAAGAGAAAACTGTTACAATGGAAGGGAAGAGCAGGAAGGTGAAAGGTAGTGGGACAACCTTATTCTCATTGAATTTGGCTTAAGGAGGGAATAACATACATATTCAATTGGGTATCTTACCCTCCAAGAAAATAGGAGGGAAGGGGATAAGAGGGAGGGGGGGTGATAAAAGGGAGGACAAATTCATGGAGAGGGTAGTTAGAGGCAAAAACTTTTAAAAAGGAACAAGGTCAAAGGAGAAAATAGAATAAGTGGGGGTCAGGATGGGATGGAGGGAATTATAGTTAGTCTTTCACAATATGACTGCTATGGAAATGTTTTGTGTAATTGCACATGTACAACAAATTGAATTGCTTATCTTCCCAGTGGGGATAGGTGAAGAGGGAAGAAGGGAAAAAAATCTCAAACTCAACGTTTTAAAAACAAATGTTTAAAAAAATTGCTTTTTAAATGTAACTGGGAAATAAGATATACAGCCACTGGGGTATGGAATTCATCTTGCCCTACTAGAAATTTGGGGGGATTAAAGAGGGAGCATATAAGAGAAAATAGATCAGGGAAGGGGTATTCAGTAAGCTTGCTATTTTGGGGTGGGGGTAGGGGAGAGACAGGGAGAAAAATTTGTAACTCAAAATCTTGTGGAAATGAATGTTGAAAACAAAAAATAAATACATAAATTGGGGAAAATAAATAAATAATTACATTGTGTGTGTGTGTGTGTGTGAACTATTGATTATATAGTTCCAGAGTTCTCCTATTCTTAATTTGCCCAAATCAGGAGTCAATAGTAATATTAGGGTTCCAGAGAATCTGAGATTTTTAGTGTTAGAAGGGGTCCAAAAGAAGGGGGAAAAAAGGCCAACAGATTAGGCAAGAAGTTCCCTAAATTATATGGTGGCTAGTGGCTATTCTGGAACTTTGGTCTCCTGGTTCTTCATTCAGTTCTTATTTCCCAACACTTTCTAATTCTTTAGATTGTTAAATTTCTTCTCATAATCCATCCCATCAGAAGCCTGGTTGGGTTATTGCTGTTTGTCTTTCATTCTTGAAGATGACCAATGGCATCCTTCATGGCATTGGAATAAATTGTTCTTATCTGCCGATTCCACTGGGAAAAGTCTTTACATGCTTAGGGTAGACACCCTCCTAACTCCCGGATGGGTCTGTGGTATTTGTTATATTAATAGTAATAGTAATTGTAGTCAATTACTCTCAACCTTGTTTAGCCCTTCTGCTAAGAAGGTTTACCAGGGTGTGGCTGCTGTACATGCTATTGCTTCTTGGAGACACAGGTGAGAGTTAAGTGCAAGGTGGACTCCAAAGGTAGAGGAGAAACTCCAAAAAGGGCTCAGGACACCCTCAAGCAGAGGTGCTAGACCAACTTGAATAGCCATATACCCCAGTTGGGTTATATGCTGGTTGTGAACTGGTATTGACTTCTTTTTTTTTTTTAATTCCTTTGCTTTTCTTAATAGATTTGGGAAAATTTCCAAAATAAATGGATACCAATAAACAGAGGCTAAGAAGAAGAAAAGAGCCTCTCACAATAGATTTTTTTAATGATTCTGCTATAAGGCTTCAATAATTTTTTTCATTATAAATCTTCAAAAATGGAAGCTTCTGATAGACATTGTAAGAGTCATGATTAAATTCAGAAAGTTATTTCAATTCAGAAAGTAGTATATATACATGTATGTATATATGCATATACACACACATATATAGTCAGAATGTATGCTAGAATAATATAAATTAGCCTGGAAACTTTACCAATAAGATAATAAATGTAGACCTTCAGAGAAAATATTCAAAGTGCTGCCAAATACAGAATTCTTTCTTGCTTTATTCAAAATTGGATTATTCATCTCCTCTGTACTAGGATATTACTAGATAGACAGATTAAGGGAAAATATTAGAAATTTTAATTTTATCAAGGTGTTTAACTCAGTTTTTATGTTCCATGTATAAGATAGAAAAATATAAGCAAAACATAGTGATGTGCTAAGAGGGATTTTGAAGGGTATTTCACCACATAATCGACCACACCCCATAATCCTCACACCCTGGGGGACAAGGGATTCATTCCAAATATTGGTTTAGAACCTTTCATCACACAATAGTCACATGGTACAATTCTGTTTGTCATGTCACTTAAAAGGTAAACAGAATAGCAACCAGTGGCATATGGATACCCATTTATCTCCCACATGTGAGCCTAAAATTCTCAGCACATGCACATTGTCCATATTGTGTCCAAAGCCCAACTTTTGTGGTTTGTTTAGAGTCCTGCAGTATTGTCACTCAACCCAGTGAAGAGCCATAGGTACAAGAAGAGCGGGCTGGCAGGCAAAGCTGCCATGAGTAGGTCACATGATATGGTGAGACTTGCATCTTCCAGCTCTAGCTAAACTGTCATTGATACATAAAAGTACAAAACATTTCTTTCTGATTATGTGTAAATATAAGAATTATGCTGAGGCCATCAAGATGAAAGTAGTTGTGTTCATTGAGCAGCATGGAAATAAAGTTGTGAAAAGATAGTTTTTTAGTGAGTGAAAACTTGGTATGAGATTGGCAAAAACTAAAAGACAACTAATACTGGCAAGATTTTTTAAAGCTTCACATAATGGTTGCACACATATTTTCACATGCAGTGGAATAAGGTATTTGAATAACTAGATGGAAAGAATATTGACTTCACATGGTATATCTACTTGAACATCAGCTTTGACAGAGGGTCTTGCACTCAGTTCTGTTCTCTCATCCTTTTTCATCAATAAATTGGATGAAGACCCATAATAATAAGAGATAACCAATAAATTCTATGTGTCAGGATACAAAAAGGTGCCAAGAGACTGAAACAATTGGCTAAATATTTTTAAAAAAGTTGAAATATTGTATGGACAAATAGAAAATTCTGCTTTGGTGTCAAAAGTAATCTCAGCTGGGAGGGAGGTGCGGAGGTGGAAAGGGTTTAGAAGTTCAAAATGATTCAAAAGTGTCAAATGATTACCAAAAGAATCAAACAAACCCTAAAGTGATCTTAGGCTAATATCATAGAAATTTACCATCCAAAACAAAGGATGATAGTTCCATTGTACTCTGTGGTAATCTGACCCCACCTGCAGTTTTGTGTCCATTTATGGTTTCCTGTTTTTAAAGAGAGCAGCTATTGATAGGTTAGAGGACTTGCAGAGAAGAAAAACTACCCTTTGAGTGTCCTAAGAACAATGTCCTTTCTCTCTTTCCACTTCTACTTCCAAAGGTTAAATACTGCTAAAAGCATAGCAACAAAAATTTATATAGCACTTACTATGTTCCAGGGGTGCTCAGTGCTAAGTGCTAATGAGTTATTATCTCATTTAACCCCCACAACATCCCTGGGTGGTAGATGCTATTATAATCCTGATCCTACAGATGAGGAAACTGAAACAAACCAGGTTAAGTGACTTGTCCAGAGTCACACAGCTAATAATTGTCTGAGGCAAGATTTCAACTCAGTTATTCCTGACTCCAGGCAAAGAGCTCCATTCACAATAACACCTAGGTGAAACTACATATCCTTGTTATCTAAACTCAACCATGTCATCACTGTTTTAGAGGAGTCTTTTTGTTCATTCAATTCAAGTTATCAGACATTCATTAAGTCCTTACCATGTAAGCCCAGAACTAGGTGCTAGTGATACAAGGATCAATATAAAACAAGCCCAGAGCAGGGGCAGCATGTAGGGACACAAATAACTGTGATAGAAGGGACATTGAGATAAACTGAAAGGGCAGATTCAGGCAATGGCTATGAGAAGCTGGAGAAAGGATAGTTCACTTTCACCTTAGAAGGGAAAAGGAACTTAAGGAAAGGTTTCATGGACAAATACATGGCATTTGAATTGGTCCTTAAAAGAAAGGAGATACTTCAACAGATGATGATAGCGGATGGAAGGAAGCATCTAATCCAATGATGAGAAATAGTTGAGGCCCCATTGCATATTGGTAAGCCTGAAGAATTTAGGGCCAGCTGTCTTGAATTTAAATCCTGCCTCAGACATTTTTTTAAATGTAAATCACTTAATCTCTGAGAGCCTCAATTTCCTCATCCATAAAATAGGCATATACTTCATAGCATTTCTGTGCTTTGCAAATTTTACAGCTCTGAATGAATATGAATTATTATATGAGCAATGGCACAAAAACAGGAGAAGGAAGGAGAGTTCTAGCTTACTTTATGATTATAGATTTATGGCTAGTTTTAGATTATAGATTTAAAGGCCATCTTGTCCACCTTCCTTCATTTTACAAGAGTAGCTAAGGCCCCCCAGAAGACAAATGATTTATCTGAGATCACAGACATAATAACTGAAAGAGGATAGGTTTGAACCCCTATCCTGACACTGAGCCCAGCAGGGGCCAGTATAACAATATAACATCCTGGTCAGGATTATTATACATTACTTTTGTTCCTGCACTCTGTGGTCCAAATAATATTTTGCCTCCTATCTCCATACCTTTGTACAATCTATCCCCACGTATTATGCTTGAAATACATACCCTCTTCACCTATATGTCTTTGTTTTGGGGGGGGGGTTTGGAGGGGGAAAGCAAAGCAATTGGAGTTAAGTGACTTGCCCAAGGTCACATAGTTGGTTAAGTGTCAAGTGTCTGAGGCCAAATTTGAACTCAGGTCCTACTGACTTCAAGGTAAGCACTCTATTTACTGCATCACCTAGCTGCCCCTTCACCTATATATCTTAAGACTATCTAACTTCCTTTAAAACTTTGTTCAGGTTCTACTTTCTGTATGGGTCCTTACCTTATTGCTTGAGCTACTAGTACATACTCCAAAAAACTACCTTCCTTTTAGCATGTACAATATATATGTCTGTGTGTATCTTATTTATACTTTTATGTTCTTATATTGTCTCAACTTATAGAATCTCTCTCACCTCTGATAAGAACATTCTAAGTGCTTTTAGTCTCTCCCCTTTCCAAACCGTCCTTCAGAGACCTGACTAAACAATAATCCCAATGCAGTTTTGGCCATGTTATTCCTCTGCTTAAAAACATTCAATGGTTCTCTATGCCTTATAGCATAAAGTAGAAACTCCTCAATCCTGTAATTTAAGGCCCACTGCAATCTGGCTCCAACCTACCATTTCAGCATTATTTCATACTACATCCTTTCGCAAATTCTATGTTTCAGCCAAATTGGACTACTTGCTGTTTGAAGAATCACATCAGAGAATTTCAATACTGTTGAGTCCAAACCTTTGCCAGAATAAGAATCCCTACGTTAACATCTCTGATAAGTGGTCATCCAGCCTCCACTTGAAGACTTGTACTGACAGAGAGCCATCATGATACTATAAAAGGAACACTGGTGGTTGAGTCAGAAAACAGGGTTGAAATTCTGCTTCTGATACCTACTATGAATGTCACCTCATGTAAAGTATTTGAAACCTCCCTGGGCCTCAGTTTTCTGTTCTATCACTAGTCTAGATGGCCTCTGAGATACCTTCTAGCCCATATGACCTACACAAAACAGCAAATTCTGCTTTTGGATAACATTAATTAATTGCTAGGAAGTTTTTCCTTACATCAACCTCAAATATGCCTATGAAATGTTCACCTGTTTTTCCTTATGTTTTCTGTCAAAGACCACTGGCATTCTATATCTACAAAAATATTTGTAGCCGCTCTTTTTGTGGTGGCAAGGAATTGGAAATTGAGGGGATGTGTGTCAATTGGGGAATGGCTGAACAAGTTGCAGTATATGAATGTAATAGAATATTATTGTCCTGTAAGAAATGATGAGCAGTCAGATTTCAGAAAATACTGGAAAGACTTACATGAACTGATGCTGAGTGAAGTGAGCAGAACCACAGAAAGATTATACACTGTAACAGCAACATTGTTCAATGACCAACTTTGATTGACTTAGCTGTTCTCAGCAATACAATGATCTTAGACAATTCCAAAGACTCATGATGGAAATGCTATCAATATCCCGAGACAGAACTATGGAGTCTGAATACAGATAGAAGCATACTATTTTCATTTTTTTCTTTCTGGTGGTTTTTTTTTTCCATTTTGTTGCAATTCTTTCACAACATGACTAATGTGGAAATATCTTTAATATGATCATACTTGTATAACCTGTATTAGATTGCTTGTTGTCTTGGGCAGTAGGGAGGGAAGGGAGGAAGGGAGAAAACAAGTTTGGAACTCAAAATTTTATAAAGGTGAATGTTGAAATCTATCTTAATATGTAATTGGAAAAAAATAGACATACTGTTAAATGGGGACAAAAGCAACAACAATGAAACAAAGGTCACTGACATTGATTCAGCCATCACATCTGCCAATCCATCCAGTACTCTAAGGTGTGGGTCAGGAAACTTCTTTCTGTTTCCTCCATGCTCGCCCACCCCACTCCACCCCATAAAAGGAAAATGTACGCCACAAGGAAATAAATGAAATAGCAAGAATGCTTATTTGGAGTCAGGGGACTTGGGTTTTAATTCTACAATAGCTATTTTCTACCTGTATGATGTTGGACAAATCATTTGGTATTTTTTTTTACCTAATTTGTTTCATCTATAAAATGAGGGGGTTGGGATCTACAATCTTAAGATACTAAAAATGTTGTCTGAAAATGAAATTCCATGATAGATAAATAGTGTCAACTCAACTAGAACCAGTCTCTGACTATGGGTGACTAGAGCTGCAAAAAGTAGGCCAGGACACAACCAGAAGTTTAATTAATTTCAGAGCGAGGAAAATGGCATTTTCAAATGGAAACCGACCCTTCACCCCTCAAGAATGAGGGCGTATCTTGGTATCTTGCTGGGGGAATGGCCAAGCTTTTATATGTACTGGCTTTGACCATGACATAATCATTTTTAGGTTTTGAGTTACTGTCCCCCTAGCAGGCTTACATGTGGCATTCCTGGGTCCTGTGGGAACAGTTCTTAATTTGATTGTCTCAAGTCTTGGAGATCATGATTACTTTGTGAGGTACAGAACTAGAGTTCTGTTAGGGGAACAGGAGTGCAAGGAACAGGGATTATGAGCATGTCAGAGACATGATGAATCCCTGGGAAATAGGGGGAGCTAAAATTTAAAAAAATCCCTCAATAAACACCTGGTGTTGGTCAAAGCAATACACTTTGCCAGAGGTTGAGATCATCCAGAGAGCAAAGGATTATTGTTATACCAAGTCTGGGGTGTAGCCTGCTTGCTAGGCTTTATTTCTGGGAAACAGGGTGTCTCCAAAATATTTTGATGATAGGCAGATAGATGTGGATGGATGGATGGATGGATGGATGGATGGATGGATGGATGGATGGATGGATGGATGGATGGATAAACATTTGCATAGCACATACAGCACTCTGCTAAGCAGGGAAGTTGACAATTTTTGAGGGGGGAGGAGGTGGAGCAGCTAGGTAGCAAGTTCAAATCTGACCTTAGATACTAAATAGCTATGTGACCTTGGACAGATCACTTAATCCTGTTCCCCTCAGTTTCCTCATCTGTAATATGAGCTTGAGAAGGAAATGGCAAACCACTTCAATATCTTTGCCAGAAAATAACAAAAAAAACCACACACACACACACAAATGGGGTCGTGAATGGGGTCTGACACAACTGAACAACAGCCACATGTTTTTTTGCCTTTTTTGGAGGGCAATTGGGGTTAAATAACTTGCCCAATGTTACGCAGCTAATTTTTGTTGTTGTTGTTTTTGTTTCTTAAATGTCTGAGGCCGGATCTGAACTCAAGTGCTCCTGACTCTGGGGCTGGCGCTTTACTCACTGTGACACCTAGCTGCCCTAACAGCCACACTTTTTAAGGAAATAGAAATGCAGAGTGTGGCATACTTCCCCTTAAGGTATGGATATAGTTGGGTAGTCCTGAGGTAGTTCTTAGTTACTGAAGATTTTCAAAACATAGTTTGGATGGCCACTTCTTTAGGGTATGATAGAAAGGAATAAAGAAAAAAAAGTATGGGGATTGACTACATGACATCTAAAGACCTTTATACTGTAGGATTCTTGTGCAAAAGAAAGTGGTTGTTTTGGAATCATGAGACTTAGAGTTCAAATACTGGTTGGGCCAATCGTGACCTATGTGACTTTGCTCAAATCATTCTCTGGGCCTTAGTTTCTTCATCTTTGAAATGAGAGAGATGAAATAAATTGCCTCTAAGTTCCTTTCCACCTTAAATCTATGATTCTACATGACTTTTTTTCTTTCTCTGTGTTTGAAATAATTGATTTTCAAGGACAAAAGAAAGATTTTTATGAACAAATCCTCTCTGCTAAAAATAATTCCTAAAAATATTTTTGTGCCTCTATTTTCTGGATCGTAAGGATCCAGCCTTGATCACTCGATTTTAATTTTTGGATACAAAGATTAATTTATAGAGTTAGCAATTCTATTTTCCAGAAGTCATACCTTGGTTAATTTCAGCTATGACCCTATCTAATGAAAAAATTATAGGAGCAGACCAGAAAACAAACAGTTCAGACAGATAAGGTTCTGATCATGTGGTGGGGTCCTCATATTCAGTGGAAGTACTGAGGGTATCTTAATCATTACAGAGTCCCTGAAGACATTTTTCCCAAATTCCAAAACATATCTTGATATTGACTATATGTTTTAGGCATAAAGGCCTAATTGGTGTCTTTTATTTTTTGAGAGAGAGGATATGTGTTTTTTCAAAATATTTTATTTTCCCCAATTACATATTAAAAACAATTTTTATCTTTTTTAGAGTTTTGCATCCCAGATTCTATCCCTTATTTCCTCCCTCCTTTATCCCCTCCCTGAGATGGTAAGCAATCAGATATAGTTACACATGTGCAATCAAATAAAACACTTTCATGTTAGTCATTTTGTACAGGACTTGAATTTTAAAAAAGAAAATGCAAAATAGCATGTTTCAGTCTGTATTCAGATAATATCAGTTATTTTTCTGGAGTTGGATGTTATGCTTCAGCATTTGTCCTTTAGGATTGTCTTGGACCATTGTATTGATAAGAATAGTTAAATCATTCACAATATTCTTTATCATACAATATTGCTGTTAATATGTACAATATTTTCCTGGTTCTGCTCACTTAATTTTGCATCAGTTCATGCAAGTCTTTCCAGGTTTTTCTGAAATCATCCTGCTTGTTATTTCTTATAGAACAACAATATTCCATCATAATCATCTGTGATAGTAATGGAATATAAAGATCCCCCTGTATTGGCTTGGTTTTCAAATTGATTGTGTTAAAACCCAGAGCTTGTTAATCCCACCTGTGGGATGGACTTGTTGATGTGAAAAGAAAGTCCTGAACGGGGAGGAGCTGGTGACGTAGATTTGGAGAGACACAAGAGAGAGGCAGAAGAACTTTTTGGAAGCAGCACCTCGTGGAGGCAGAGAGAGACTGAGAGGATTACTGGGAGCCACTTTGAATTGCCTTGGACTTTTGAGACCTGCCCCCGGAGCTGCCAAGGACTGAGGAGACATGGCTGTTTTGCTGGTACTTTGTCTGTCTGTTTTGATGTTGTTTTGCCAGATTTGTCCACTGGTGAAAGACAGTCCTGTTGTTGAAGAAGTCCTGGAACCTGGCTTTTGGTTAAGAAGCCCTGAGACTGTCCTGCAGACAGAGAGTGAATACTGTCCACTGGTGAAGGACAGTGCTGTTGTTGCAGGGGTCTGGAGACTGTCCTGCAGACAGAATGAATACTGTCCACTGGTGAAGGACAGTGCTGTTGTTGCAGGGGTCTGGGAACCTTTCTGTTGGTTCAGAAGCCCTGAAGAAGGATTTTCTTGTTGTATGTTTACAGAAATCCTGGGAGAGGGTTTTGCTAATGTTTTCAGGGGTTCTAGGACTGTTCTACAGACAGAGGATGAATTAATGAAGAGACTGGCAATGTATCTTGTGGCCTTGCTAAGCCTTGCCTCCCCAGGAACTAAGATTGCTGAGAACTTGCCTCTTGTCAAGATGAAGAAAAGACCTCCATTTGGGTATTAAGTGCTGTGCTTAAACTTGATGTAACTCTGGGGTAGATTCAATTGTGATCCAGGGGTGGGGAACTTTTGACCTTTTTGTGTCCTATGGTTGAACAAATGAATGTACTTTACTTAGATTGGAAACTAATCTCCATTTGAGAAGAGGGGCTTTGTGGTGGACTAAATGAAGGTACAGCCTAGGGGTGGAGTAGTATTTAGAACAGGGACTTTGTAATTGATTGAATGAATGGAAGGTCCTGGGGTGGGGTAGTACTTGGAGATTATATAATCACACTTAGTAAATGCTGTATTTTGAATGATGTCATGTTTTGATCTTCTCTGTTCTTGGTTGGTCACTGAATAAAATGGAGAGCACCTATGCTGGTATTTTGAACTTTGGGAAGTTGCCTTTCCTTGGCATTACATTACATCATCTACCCAAGTTTATTCACCTATTTCCCAATTGATGGGCATCCCTTTAATTTCCAGTTCTTAACCATCACAAAAAGAGCCGCTGTAAATATTTCTTGTACAAATAGGTTCTTTTTCTTTTTTTCCCTTTCGATGTCTTTGGGATATAGACCTAGCAGTGGTATTGCTAGATCAAAGAGTATGCACAGTTTTATAGCCTTTTGGTCATAGTACCAATTTGCTCTCCAGAATGTTTCGATTGCTTCACATGTGTTGGTATCTTTTTGTATTTGAAGATATTTAAGAACCTTTTAAAGTTTACTTAAGATTTGATGTGTCTCAGCTTATATAAGATCTTCAAAAGTCAAGATTTCCTTGAAAATAAAAGTGGAAATAAGAACTGGTGAAGTTTGCCATCAGCTACAGTGACTGACAGCTTTTTGCATCATTTGGGGTGATGAGATTCAATGTTCTTGACTAAGATAGTCATGTTTGATTGATAATGTGTAGCGCAAGAACATGTTTAAAAAAAAACACTTTGTTCACAGCACTGTTAATATGCCATTAATGTGTTTACATGATTATTAATGTTGAGTGTTGATAGTATGCTTCATGTAATATTATGTTCCAAGGACCATAGAATCCCTGCTTTACTGGATTATGATTTAAATAAGAAAGACACATAACATAATCAGAAACATTCTGAATGAAAAGGTTTCTGGTCTCCACTGCTATTAAGAGAAGCTTTTTTTTTATTTTTAAGCTACATCAGTCATTTCCTTTTTTTGAATTACAATTTACTATCTTTTGCTTTTTTTCCTCAGAGAATTTTAATAAGTAATGGGTTCTTTTTAGTGGAATTCTTAATGTAAGAATTTATTTCTGAAAAGGAATTTTAAGCATTGAGCTTATTAAAGCTCCTAGCATAGGGAAAAAAAAAAAAACTTTTTCAAGTATGGGGCAACCATAAATAGGGAAACAGTTAACATATAACAGCTAGCTGTGACTAACCTTATGACAAAGATTCATTCTTAGAAATGAAAAATCAAATTTTATTAAACAGAATCATACTTTAAATGAACTAGGAGGACTTCTTCAAACTGGGTGACAATGAATGCTTTATTTATTTATTCTTATTCGGAAGTTAATAGACACCAAATAAAATGAGCATTCCCATATACAAGTATGGCACAAAAAAGGGATTATGCAGGACACAGTGATTATTATGCAGTGCTGACTTTTCCTTTCAAATATATGGTAAATTCAGAATTTAAGTTTAAAAGCTCTCCTATATGTCTGGGTTTCCTTCCAACCTTCCTTCTCTTTTCTCCTGCATATTAAAAAAAATTCTTCAATAAACATTTTTTTAGTTATTTTTTTGTTCTTTTCAGCAACTATCACTAACCCTCATATCTCTCCTCTCCTCTTCCTACTACTAAAGATAAAAGAAAAACAAAACCCTAGTGACAAATAAAAATGTATAAACAAGAGAAATCCATATATTTGTCATGTCAAAAAACACACATATTTATATTTAATATATATATGCGCACCCATATGTGTGTATGTGATATATGTGTATGCATGTATGTACATCTCATTCTTCATGATTCTCTCCTCTTCCTACTAGTAAAGATAAAAGAAAAACAAAATCCTAGTGACAAATATGAACAGATAAATGAAAGAAATCCCTACATTGTTCATGTTAAAAAACTATAGATAAGTATCTACATAAATATGCATGAATGAAAGATATATATGTGTGTATGTATGTTTGTCTCATATACCTTTAGTCCATTAAATCTCTGTCAAGACAGTCATCACTAGTGTCATCACTAGTCCTCCAGAATTATGAAGGATCACCATATTGTTCAGTACTTTTTAGCCTTTCAAAGTTGTTTTTCTTTACAATGATGTGGTCTTTATATAATTTGTCCCTCTTGTTCACTTCACTCTGCATTGTCATTTAAGTCTTCCCTAGCTTTCTCTGAAACTATCCCCTTCATTATTTCTTATAGGACAATAATATTTCATTACAGTTTTACACCACAATTTGCTAAGCCATTCCCAACTGAGGAGTACAACTCCCCCCCTCACCCCGCCTGCTTATTTTCCATTTCATGGTCACCACAAAGGAGGGTAGTAGTAGAAAACCTGAGTCAAAGTGAATGTGAATAGTTTAGTGACTTTCTGGGTACGATTCAAAACTGCTTTTCAAAATGGCTGTATTAAATTCACAGCCCCATCTATCAGTGTGTTCATTTTGGGGTCTATTTTCCTGTGATCTCTCGAAAATTATTAGTTTTATTTTTTAAATCATATTTATCAATCTGATAGGTATGAGGTAGAATGTGAAAGTTTGTTTTAATTTGCATTTCTAAATTGCCAAGTCTAATGATTTGGAACATTTTTCATATGGATGTTGATAGCTTATAATTCTTCCTTTAAGGACTGTGCCTTTATATTCTTTGACCATTTATCTGTTGGAGAATGATTCCTATTCAAAAAGAATAAAGGAAAACTAGATTATTAAAGGAATTATCCAGGACTCCAGATTATAAGTCTGAAATGAATGAGTATATTGAAGTTAAAATTAGAAGACAAAAAAAAATCCAAGATAGCTCAAGGGAGTATATATACTGTTTTAAATGTGATTTAGAAAGATTTTTGCTTTTTTGTTTTCTTTCATGTTCTCTCTATGGCTTAGCACAGTGCCTGGAACATAGTAATAATACCTAAAAAATGCTTGTTGATTGATCGGTTGATGTTAAAGATAAAATAATACTAAGTAATTTAGGGAAGTGAAAACCATAGATCTAGGCGTAGACTGAGTTATATATAGTAAAAAGCTTCTAAATTATATTTATATTAGAAGGAAACAAGCCAAATTTGCTTGTAAATTTAGAAGCAAAAGGAGACTTTTGTAAAAGGAGAATTATGGAAGTAGAGGGGAATTGTTGATACAAAATGTGAATTAGAGAAAAATAAAATATGACAAGAAATAAAAAGTATAGTTGTATAGGTAGAGGAAAATTATACTAGCTAAGTCCTCAAGGAAGGGACATTAAAAATAAAAAAAAGAGAAAGCAGCTAATCAGGCATTCAGCTAGATTTCAAGGAGTGCAATGATGTGAAGAAAAAGTCATGTATTGTTATTTGAAGAAATAGTCTTAGGCATTAAAATATGATGTCAGTACATTCTATATTATTTATTTTCTATTATATTGGCCAGTCCATAGGTGGTGGAAAAAAGACAACCACCTTTCTTAGTGCTGTTCAATCACAAAGTTTTATTGATTTCAACTTTCTAAAAGCCACAACAGTTACATTTCAGAAGCATTGTAAAAGTACTGTCATCTAAAAACATTATCTCTAAAATGAGAAAGTCCAAACACAATACAATGTCTGTTGTACCCTTGTAGATAGGTTTAAAAACCTGTAACAACTTTTAATATCCTATTACATTTCTCATCACTACACATGCTTAGCGATATCATAAGAGAATTTTTCCAATGATACAAAGATAAATCAAATACAACAAATATTTTATGGTAAGTTGTGTGTAGAAAAGTATGCTAAATATAGTATACAGTGGGGGAAGATATTAGAAAGTTAAACTAATATGCCATACCTGACGCAATGATCTACAGTCTAATAAAGTGATAAGGCACCACCAGCACAAATTGCTATAATGAAGATCACTATATGAGAAGCATTTTATATAATTGACAAATAAAATACTAGGTAAAGTCTGAGGTGAAAGATTTTTGCCAGATTGGAGGAATAAGTCAAGACTTCCTGGGGAAGGTGACATTTGAAATGAGCTTTCAGCAACATGCAACTTATAAGGATCTATTTTTTTAATTTAGTAAAAGTCATATTAATCTGATGCTTCTTTTTTTGTTTCCATTAAATTTAACCTAATTCTTTATCATTAAGTTAATAGGTCTTACATAGCATATTTTTGTAATATTTAACTGAGGAGCAATTATGGAAATATACAACAATTTCTGTCCTTTGTTTTCAGAACATCAACTTTCTACTTATAACAATAATAATAATAAAAACTTAAACTAAAAACAAACTTTTAAAAAGTTTTTCCCACAATCCAGTTAAATCAGTCACATATCAAGTTACTTGTTCCGTTTGTCCTCTGGGTATGAAATTCATCCCTTATGAAGGTAGACTTTTTAGTCTTTTTTATCTCTATATGAAATAATACATAAGGTTAAAAAAATAAATTCTGCCTTTTGCCTCTAATCTAGCAATGGCATCCTGTCAAAACATTGTCCCTACTCAAAGTCTGAACACTGAACACTCAGACATACTCATGTTAAGGCCATTTTCAAAAAGACATAATGGGTATATCTCAAAACCCAAAAATATATGTAAGCAAAGATATTAAATGTTTTAAAAATTCTCATATAATTCTTTCATTATAGCTCGTTACTGGTTTCTTAAAGTAATATGAAAGCATCTTCCTGTGTCCTTCATCCTTCATTATGATATTGATTTCCATCTGCTTGAGATTTCCCCCCCAAGTTTATATCTAAATTTATCTTCAACCTATTATTGTAATTTAGATCTTAAATTTACCATTTAAGATCTATATGTTCAATGCAAACATTGAGGAATACATACAAACATTGAGGAATACATGCAAACATTGAGGAATCTCATTAAATGTTTACTTTTGGGGGGGGAATGAAACTACAGCCATCTGTGAAATATAGATCTTTATAATCAAATATTCCAATATTCCTAGTTAAGTCAGAACCAAATTAAATAATGTTTTTACACAAACATAATGAAAATCATTAATATATCCTTGTTTTGAACATGTGATTTAATGAATTGCATTGGTCATTGTTGCATTGATTGAGAAAGAAGATATGTTTCAAATCAAAATAACGATGAAGGAAGTAGTGCTCATTTCTTACTTCTAGAGAACTTTACAACTTTGATCCAACATTGATATCTCTCCTTGAACAGCTACATGAAGGTGGCTATTTAAGCAACTACCATCAATGCTCTAGAACAAAGCCAATCCTTTAATACTGAAACAAGTCCTATCATGGCAGAGCTCCATGGTTTGAATATGCCAAGACTGGACAAGTAAAAAACATAACAATTTGGCAGACAAACAGCTATTACAAAGTAAACCCAAATGTAATAACAGCAAGTAGGGAGGAGAAGAAGAAATCCTTTCAAAACTTACTGAAGCCCACGTCAAATGATGTGGCATAACTAAGCAGCTATAAGGTCTAAATTGTGTCCTTTGTGCAAAAGAGCAAAAACACAGGGGTGGAGGCAGGTTTCCAGCAGTGATATTAGCTGGGACAGTAAGTATAGGAGAATTTCAGTTATTATCAGGATAAAGAGGGTTGTTCTATTTCATGTTAGCTGTCCTGAGATAGCCACCCCCCACCCACCCAAAGTCTCTAATATCAAGATAAGCATAATCATTCTATAAAATAAAGGATAACAATACAAGAAATTTCAGGTATTTAAAATAATTATGGGGGAAATTATTATTAATACTAGTGTCTCTCATTTTAATCATTTTTGATAACATCAGATAAAATATGTACATTATAGATTAGAAGAAATTAAATAGAAAAAATAAATTTATTTAAAACATTTACTTTATTAACAAATAGGGTATGAAAATGAGATTATTATGTGAGCTAAGAACCTAAGAGACAGATAAAAATGATGACAGTATTTTGCATTTATTATATTTGCATTTATAGTTACAAAGCCTTACAATTTACAAAGCATTGTTGTTATTCAGTCATTTCAATTGTGTCTGACTCTGTGATCCCAATTGGAGCTTTCTCTGGTAGATCAAGGTACATAGAAGTTAAATGATTTATCCAGGTATGTATCTAAGATCTGATTGGAACTCAGGTCTTTCTGACTCCGAGCCTGGCACTCTGTCCTCTGCACCACCTAGTTGCCTCCCAACTGTGTGAAATAAGCCATACAAGTTTTATCATCCCTATCTTAGGTATGTAGGCTGTTTTAAACATGTTTTATGTATTTTACCTGTCTAAAATGTTTTTGTTTTACACAAAGACAAAGTCATGAGTTACGCACAAAGATATAGTTTATGATCTGTCCCACCTTTGCAGGGATCAAGAGAAGGATCATGCCTGTACTGCCAGCATGGGTGCTATAGGAGGGGAACAGACCTAAGAGGAAATCATTGCATAAGAGGGAGGGAAGGAGGCAAAGTGGCACAAATTGAAACTAGGAAATCTCTCTTCCTATCTCTAAGAGAGCTATCAGTCCTGGACTGTCTATGTTAATGCCTATCTCCCACCTCCTCCCACCATTAACACTGGTCTAGAAGTACTATAGGTTGAAAACCAAAGTCACTTCCCTGATTGCTCTTAATGGAGATGGTAGTTAGTGAAAGCTCACTTTACTTTAGTAGTTATTTAGATATGGTTGATTCTGATCACAGTCACAGTCAAACACACTGTATCTCGTCCCCCCCAACATAGTGATGTTATTTCAGTCCTCTTCTAGAATGAAGGACAACAACCAACCAGTTTACCCTGCCCACAAAACACTAGTACTACAAAAAGATCTTATAACAATTAATAAGTTAAACCCATCAGTCCTAGTAAAAGAGTAAAAAGAAATTTGAGAAGTTCTGCAGAGTAGGGTGTGCCAGAGAATATAAAAGAATAAATGAGCTCTTCCACTACAAGTGAAATAAAATACAGAGAATGATTTTACATAAAGGAGGTTTCCTCTCCAAAACAGAATGACAGATCTAGAAGTTAAGGAACAGAACGGGGACAACTCTAATAGGTGATGGTGACCTGAAGGATTGCAGTCCACTATTCAAAGTCTCTTTCAACTGCCTTCCAGAAGGTATTTGTTCCATATCAGTCCCAAATAGTGTCTAAAACCAAAGGAAATAAGTCCATTATACAGATATGCAGAGTCATGCTCATCATTTTCTCACACAATCTGGAGCTATGTCTCTCTCCATAATATAGTACTTAGCACAGGTTTGTCTTTCTACTAAAACTGGAAGCTGAAGTTTAGAGAAATGATGATTTCTCCATGATCTCACAGTGAGTAACCATTATCAGTACTCAAATCCAGGAGTCAAGAAATTTCATATAAGTTGATGTAAACAAATAAAATCTAGCAAAAGAAACCATGTAACTGGAATTAAGATAGAGATTTACACATTAAAGAATGAAATCAATACACATTCAGATGTATACTCTGAAAGAAATTAGCACAAGTATATTAATGTTAACAGCAAACTCAAATGTTAGAATCACTGTGACAGCCAACTTGGATATCAGGACATCAGTAGAAATAAAGAAAAACTATGGACTAAACAGGACAGCTAGGCAGCAGTAGATGGAGTGCTGGCCCTGGAGTCAGGGGAACTTGAGTACAAATCAGGCCTCGTACACTTATTAGCTATATGATTCTGGGTTAAGAATTAAGTGACTTCACTTAACTTGTTTGCCTCAGTTTCTCATGTGTAAAATGAGTTGGAGAAGAAAATAGCAAACCACTTTTCCAAGAAAACTCCAAATGACGTCATGAAGCATTAGAGATGACATAAAAATGACTTAATAAACACACAGACTAAGAGAGGTAGGATGCCATACTAGAAAAATCCATCTTCAAAGTCAAGGATGAACAAGGTTCAAGTACTGTGAATTATACTTGCTATCTGACCCTGGGCAAGCTGTATAACTTCTCAGTGCCTCAGCAAGTCAATAAGACTATAAGTTGCTGAGAATATTCCAGTGTGTAATAGTAGAGGAAATTCCCTAGAGTGATGAAATCCCAGGGAGGGAAGGAAGGAAGGAAGGAAAGAAGGAAGGAAGAAACGAAGGAAGGAAGGAAGGAAGGAAGGAAGGAAGGAAGGAAGGAAGGAAGGAAGGAAGGAAGGAAGGAAGGAAGGAAGGAAGGAAGGAAGGAAGGAAAAGAAAGAGACAGAAACTTTTAAAAAGACAGAAAAAACTCAACCTTGTCCATGGGGGTGTCTGCTTTTGTCTTCTTTTAGCTGGTGATGAAACCTAACAAATATTCCAGAAAAAAAAAAAACTGAACTTCTGAGATCTTCCATTGAGGGTCTCACTTTAGCATTTAGCACAGCCTATTGTCTTTTATCATTAGCTCAATGGAGTCTCCATTATTTTAACTTCTTTTTTTTTTTAATTAATTAGGATATCATCAATTTTCAGGGAGGAAAAATTCCTTTGACTTTTCAAATGTTTACTTGGTTCTTAAAAGTGAATTTTCCCATCTTTAAACCATTTCCCCTGTCCCATGGGTGGGCATCTCCTTTTTATAATACAAGGAAATGAGATACTTATAACTTTGTCCTTTTACAATTTTTCAGGATGATACTTATGTCTCAATTGAAAGTTAAATAGAATTGGACAATCATAAGGTATAATAGCTGAAATAGATATTAGAGACCATCTAGTGACAGTTATGTGAACCATTGCCTTCCTTCCACATAGGGACCATATTGGGAACATAGGTTCTACATTTTAGGAAATATATTCATAAATTAGAAACCATCCAGAAGAAGACAACCAGTATGGTGAAGAACCTTGAGATTATGCCATAAAATAAACAATTAAAGGAATACATGGAGAAGAATGGAGATGTTTAACCTGAAGAAAACTTTGAAAAATAGAATAGTTGGTTTCATTTAGTTGAAGGACCATCACACTGAAGAGGGATTAAAATTGTTCTGATCCTGAAGTGCCAGGAATAGGAGAAATAGATGGAAGTTACATAAAGAGGCAATGTTGGGCTTGATTTAGGGGAGAAATCTTCCTAACAATATGGAAGATTCAAAATTATATTGGACTTCCTCTAGAAGTTTGGTTCCCACTCACTACAAGTTGGTACGCAAAGTCAGGATAACCATCTTCCCTTTATCTGATAAAGGGAATGTCAGTGTTGGGTACAGATTGGACTTAGATTGAGATTGAACTCCCAACTCTCAGATGATTTTTGTGATTTCGTTAAGAACCACAACTCTTAAAAAAGCTGAAATCTTAAGTTAGTATACAGTGGCAAAATGACATAGCGGTAAGTTCAGTTTGTGTGTGCAGTTTAAAGAATTTGTTTTATGTTTCAGTTTTTTGTATTTATAAAAGTAACTTTAAGGTGACTTTTGTCTCACCCTGAACAATAATATTCCCACTGAAAGCAGATTTGAAGGTCACACCCATCCAAAGAAAATCTATAAATACTATGATTCTACAGTACAAAATGAACAGTCTTTATACTAGTGTAACTTTAAAGATAACTGCAGTTCTCTCAAATCAAATTGAAGTCTGATCTCCCCTTTTCTAATAAATACAAATCTAATTTCGTCATTCTCTTGTCTTTGCCCTGCCGCCTGAGACCCACTAGTGTTCAAATAGTTCTTTTTTCATCTTTTTTTTATTTTAAAAATCACCCTGAAATATGGCAACCATACTGATGGAGTTCTATACAACTCTTTTAAAGATTTTTTCTCCCTGATTTATTTTGTTATGAAGCAGATCTTTGGAGGCTGAATTTTATCTCTAGTTAGTGGGTTGGGACATTTTATAAAAATCTACCAAAAGAATAATTTTTCTCAATTTACCTAAGAGATTGATTTTGTGTTTTAATTTTCACAAAGTACAGAAATTCCTGAGATGAACACTGAATGTTCAATGTTCAGAGGGGTTCAAAAGGGTTCAAAACCTTATACATGAGTAACAACCATATTGGCTGTTGAGTTGGAACTTGGACTTCATTTTTCCATTGAAACAATGCTACTACTGATCATTACAGTCCCACAAAGTCTTTTTTTAGCTTTCCTGTGCCAGTGAACCAGCCTCATTCTGTTGTTTCTCCGAGTGCTCTGTCTTTTCTTCCTCTGTTCTCCTTGTAATCATCTTTGTCTTAGAGGGTCCAAAAGATTCTCCTCTTTCTCCTGTCTTCTCATGTCCTTATTCCTCACTCTATTTTCCTTTGCCAGTAACATTTATGCATATTTAATATGTTATGATTCATATGTCTATTATAGTAAAATGTGTTAATCCAAAATCTACTAATTCAAAATTTGCTATAATTGAAACATATGTTGAAATTTATTTGAGATCTTTGGGGAAAAAAAGTAAAATAGATTCATACTGCAGACAAGGGAAAAAATGTCTCTAGCATTTACTGTGTTTGTGACTTCTTATCTCAGTCACTTTCTTTCCCTGGAACTCAGTTACCTCATATTCAAAATGAGGGGGCTGTGGAAAATGACTTTTAGGATCACTTCTAGGTACAGATCTGTAATCTTATGATTATTTGTTGATAAAGGCCAAAAAACTGTATTCAAATATTTATACAATTCTATTAGCCATAACTTGTAAATGCATAAAATATTAACTACACATTAATATTTTTATTAGACCATTTTCAATAACCTTTAAACACAATGATAATAGTAACAATGGATCCGAATTAGAGAAACTTTAGGGTTTCCTAAGTACTTTCCTTAACTGTGGCATTAACATAGTAAAGAAATTATTTTACACCGCCCTAATCAATCACTATCCCACTCACCACAGTGTTTTTTCCAAACCTTTTAAACCTCATACCTCACATTCTCCTCCTACCCCCACCATCACAGCTAAAAACTTTGTCTCATATTTCACTGAAAAAAAATTAAGCCATTCACTGAACACTACTTTTTCTCATCTTGTCTTCATCTTACATCATTCAGATGCCTTCAACACTATCTTTTCTTTCATTCCTGTCTCACATGATGAGGTGGTTCTTCTCTTTGCCAAGCTGAACCCCTCTTCACTACAAGTGATTCCATCCCATCCCATCTTTTCCAACAGATTTTTCCATTTGTCATCTCTACTTTCTCACTTATCTTTAATCTGTCCCTCTCTTCTGGATTCTTTCCTACAATCTACAACTATGACTATGTTTCCTCTACCCTCGGAAAAAAAAAGAAACTCATTTGATCTGACTAGTTTTGCTATCTATCATCTTGTATTTCTCCTCCTTTTTGTGTCTGAACTCCTTGAGAAATTCAACAAATTGGTGCTTCTGTTTCACTTCCTTTTCCTCTCTTATCTCTCGTTGGGTATTTTTTCTTCTTTACACTGAGCCTAAATCTGGTTTATAACTTCCACCCATTGTTCCCAGTTTTGTCTTCTGGAGCAGAATAAAATTTTAATCCCCCCTTTCTCTGTTTTGCCTTAAATATTTAAAGACTATTTCCTTTTTCCTGCCTAAACTCTTCCAGTTCCTTCAAATGATCATTGTAGGGACTGATATCCATGTTTTCCAATTCATCTTATCCACAGCTGGATATGCTCCCACTTGCTGATATTTTCTCTAAAATTGAACACTGAGTATTGAATACAACATTCCAAATGTGGTCTGACTGGGGTAAAGTATGACGACATAATCTCATCCTCAATTCTAGACAATCTTGGCTCACATTAGTCAAATAAGGCATCTATGTGTATATATATGTATATATTTTACCTAAACATCAAAAACATCATTTTAAGCTTTCATTCTCCTGAAACCCCAATATTTTTTATCATATAATTGGTGTCTAGCTATATCCTTTATTGACCATTGATTTTTTAACCCAAGGGTAAGATTTTATGATTTTTCCCTATGAGATTCCATTTTATTAAATTCAGACCATCATTCTAGTTTGTCAAGACCTTTTTGGACCTTGACTCCCTGATTTAAAATGCTAACTGTATCTTCAAGATGGGCCTCAGTTACACATTTAGAAAGCAAATCATCTCTTCATCTAAGTTATAAAATCAAATTTTAGACAACAGAAATTCTAGGTCAGAGTACTGGGGTTCTATGCTAGAAAGGTCCCTCCAAATTAATATTGATTCCTTAATACCTACTCTTTATACTCAATTATTCAAATTATTATGAATACGCTCTTCACAATGTTCATAAGTATGGCATGAAAGACTTTGTAAAACACCTTGTTGAAATCTTGGTATATAATATGGCTATAATATTCTCTACTGCAGTCTAGTAACATTATCAGAAAGGAAATTAAGTTAATCTAGCATGACCCAAAGTACCCCAGGCAGCCTGGGAAGCCAACGGTGCAGGCACTGAGAGAGGCAGCCAGGAAAGCCAAGGGCTTGGGCGCGCTGAGAGAGGCAGGACAGGACAGCATGGCTCACAGAGGCCTGATCAATGAGGAGGACAAGTTGTCCCACCATCCACAAGGGCCACTATCAGGCCTTTCACTAAAGGGCAGGGACTGGAAAGAGCAAGGTAAGAATCAAATGCAGGGCTCTTGTCCCAGACAGCAAATACTCCTCAGGCTACCACTCCATATCCCAGAAATTTAAAAAGCCCCTTTCAGGACCTCCAAGGACCAGGATGGCAGAGTGAACCTCAGCTGCTCCAAACCCCCCATCACCTCTGACCCTGAAAACATAGTAATTATTGCCCCAGGGCAAAACCCTAAAAAGTAAAGGCTTGGGAGCTCTAGAGGAAGGGCATGGCTAGGATCTTGCCTCAAAATGGGCAGAAAGCAGACTACAAAGATAAAGACTCTGCAGTCCTACTATCCTCAGAGGAAGGAACCAAACTCAGAGGGAGACAATGTGGACTCCACACCCACAGCTGAAACATCAACAGGG
This sequence comes from Petaurus breviceps papuanus, assembly GCF_028583685.1. Classification (NCBI taxonomy): domain Eukaryota; kingdom Metazoa; phylum Chordata; class Mammalia; order Diprotodontia; family Petauridae; genus Petaurus; species Petaurus breviceps. Next base: position 18,577,916 of record NW_027186473.1, read on the forward strand.
AATGGGTCCCAAGCACAGAAAGCTTTCCTAGATGAGCTCAAAAGAAACTTTGAAAACCAAATGAGAGAGATAGAAGATAAAATGAATCAAAATTGCAAAATTAGAAAAACACTATAATGAAGAAAACAGCTCCTTAAAAAGAAAAGTGGGTGATATGGAAAAGAAGCTCCAAAAACTAACCGAGGAATAATCGCTAAAAACTAGAATCAACCAAATTGAAACAAACAACTTTATGAGGAATCAAGAATAAGTCAAACAAAACAACAAGAATGAAAAATTAGAAAAAGAGGTAAAATATCTCAATGGAAAAATAACTGACCTGGAAAACATATCCAGGAGAGATAATCTGAGAATCACAGGCCTACCAGAAAATCATGATGAAAAAATGAGCCTGGACAACATCCTCCAAGAGCTCATCAAGGATAACTGCCCTGAGATACTAGAACCTGAGGGTAAAATAGAAATTGACAGAATCCACTGGACACCTCCAGAAAGAGATCCCAAACTGAAAAGTCCTCAAAATGTTTGTGGCCAAACTCCAGAACTACCAGGTAAAGGAGAAAATACTTCAAGCAGCCAGAAAGAAACAATTCAAATATCGAGGAACCACAGTGAGGATCGCACAGGATTTGGTGGCCTCTACATTGAAAGATCGGAGGCAGTGGAATACAATTTTTTGCAATGCAAAAGAGTTCAGGTTACAACCAAAGATCACCTACCCAGCGAGACTGAACATATTCTTCTAGGCAAAGAGATGGTCATTCAATGATATAACAGATTTCCAGACCTTCCTGATGAAAAAGCAGAGCTCAATGGAAAATTCAATCTCCAATTACAAGACTCAAGAGTGACATAGAAAGGTAAACAAGGAAAACACACACACACACACAAACACACTTATTTAATAACAACAAACTGTTTATAGACAAGTACAGGGTATGAGTATAAATTACACAAAATGATGATAAAAAATATTATTAAAGGATACAAAGGGATTTCAATGGAAGAAGAGGAATCAATTAAGTGTAAAAGGGTAAATTATGCCACAAAAAAGGCATATAACAATATAGCAGAGGAAAAGAAGGGAGAGAGATGAGTATTACATGAGCTTTTCCCTCATTGGTTCTGGTGTAAGGAGAGAATAACACAACCAGTTAAGCATAGGACTCTATGGAGAAGACGTGCAAAACGTATCATAATAGAGGGAAAGAAGGGAGAGGAGCTTTGCATGAGATTTGTTCCTGTCACTCTTGGTGTGATGAAGAAATAATATACTTCATTAAGTATAAAAATATCCTACAGGAAGTAGGAGGAGGAAATGGCAATTAAAGGGGGGATGGTGAGAAGGGAGGGAAGAAGTAAGGGGGAAGAGGATGGAAAAGGAGGGGGGCTGATAAGGGAATACTGAGGGAGGCAGTGGTCAAAAAGAAAACAATTAAGGAAGCGAAGGGAGAAGAGGATAAAAAATATAAGCATTAACAGGGGAGGGAAAAGGATGGAGGGAAAGAAACAGATAATAATCATAACTGTAAATGTGAATGTAATGAACTCTCCCATAAAAGAGAGGCAGATAGCAGAATGGTTTAAAAACCATAATCCTACAAAATGCTGTTTACAAGAAACACATCTGAAACAGAGGGATACACACAGGGTAAAGGTAAAAGGCTGGAGTAAATTATATCATGCCTCAGCTAAAATTAAAAAAAAAAAAGCAGGGGTAGCAATTCTTATCTCAGATAAAGCAAAAGCAAAAATTGATCTAATTAAAAGAGATAAGGAAGGAAACTATATCCTGATAAAAGGCACCATTGAAAATGAAGTAATATCATTACTTAACATATATGCACCAAGTGGTATAGCATCCAAACTCCTAGAGGAGAAGGTAAGGGAATTAGGGGAAGAAATGGATAGCAAAACTATACTAGTGGGGGACCTTAATCTCCCCCTCTATGAACTTGATAAATCCAATCTCAAAATAAACAGGAAAGAAGTTAAGGAGGTGAATAGAATTTTAGAGAGGGTAGGTATTATAGATCTATGGAGAAAACTGAATGGGGAAAAAAAGGAATATATCTTCTTCTCAGCAGTACATGGCACATACACAAAAATCAAACATGTACTAGGACAAAAAAACCTCACAATTCAGTGCAGAATGGCAGAAATAATAAATGCATCATTCTCAGGTCATGATGCAATAAAAATCATATGCAATAAAGGGCCATGGAAAGACAGACTAAAAACTAATTGGAAACTAAACAATCTAATCCTAAAGAATGAGTGGATCAAACAAGAAATCATAGAAACAATCAGTAACTTAATTCAAGAGAATGACAACAATGAGACAACATACCAAAATTTGTGGGATGCAGCAAAGGCAGTCCTTAGGTGAAGTTTTATATCCCGGAATGCATACATGAATAAATTAGAGAAAAGGGAGGTCAATTAATTGGGCATGCAATTGAAAAAGCTAGAACAAAAACAAATTGAAAATCCTCTATTAAATACTAAATTAGAAATACTGAAAACCAAAGGAGAGATTAATAAAATTGAAATCAAGAAAACTACTGAATTAATAAATAAAACTAAGAGCTGGTTTTATGAAAAAAAAAACAATAAAATTGATAGAAATTAGTCAATATGATAAAAAAGAAATAAGAAAACCAAATAATGAGTATAAAAAAATGAAAAGGGTGAACCTACCACCAATGAAGAGGAAATTAAAACAATAATTAGGAATTACTTTGCCCAGTTGTATGCACATAAATTTGATAATCTTAGTGAAATGGATGAACATTTACAAAAATATGCTGCCCAGATTAACTGAAGAGGAAGTAAATTACTTAAATATCCTCATCTCAGAAAAAAAAAATTGAAAAAGTCATCAGTGAATTCCCCAGGAAAAAATCTCGAGGGCCTGATGGATTTACTAGTGAATTCTTTCACAAATTTAAAGAACAATTGATTCCAATACTCTACAAACTATTTGGGAAAATTAGTGAACAAGGAGTCTTACCAAATTCTTTTTATGACACAAATATAGTACTGATACCTAAATCAAGAAGAGATAAAACAGAGAAAGAAAATTATAGGCCAATTTCCCTCCTGAATGTAGACGCAAAAATTTTAAATAAAATATTAGCAAAAAGACTACAGCAACTTATCTCAAGAATAATACACTTTGATCAGGTAGGATTTATTCCAGGAATGCAAGGATGGTTTAATTTTAGGAAAACCATCAGTATAATTGATCATATCCACAATAAACCTAGCAAAAACCACATGATTATCTCAATAGATGCAGAAAAGGCTTTTGACAAAGTACATCATCCATTCTATTAAAAACACTAGAAAGTACAGGAATAAATGGAGGCTTCCTTAAAATAATATGTAGCATCTATTTAAAGCCATCAGCAAGTATTATATGTAATGGGTAGAAGCTAGAAGTATTTCCAATAAGATCAGGGATGAAACAAGGATGTCCACTATCACCCCTCTTATTTAATCTGGTACTAGAAATGTTAGCAGCAGCAATTAGAGAAGAAAAAGAAATCAAAGGAATCAAATTAGGCAAAGAAGAGACCAAGTTATCACTTTTAGCAGATGATATGATGATATACTTAGAGAATCCTAGACAATCAAGTAAAAACTACTTCAGACGACAAATAAATTTGACAAAGTTGCAGGATATAAAATAAACCCACATAAATCCTCGGCATTCCTGTTATTTCTAATGAAATTCAACAACAAGAGATAGAAAGAGAAATCCAATTTAAATTTACTGTAGACATTATAAAATATTTGGGCATCTACCTGCCAAAAGAACCCGAAGACCTATATGAACACAACTACAAAACACTTTTCACACAAATAAAGTCAGATCTAACTAATTGGAAAGGCATCAATTGTTCATGGCTGGGTTGAGCCAATGTAATAAAAATGACAATCATACCCAAACTAAATTATATATTTAGTGCCATACCAATCAGTTTACCAAAAACCTACCTTATAGAGCTAGAAAAAAATGGTCTCAAAATTCATTTGGAAGAACAAAAGGTCCAGAATATCAAGGGAATTAATGAAAAGAAGTGCAAGGGATGGTGAACTAGATATACCAGATTTTAATCTGCACAATAAAGCAGCAGTCCTCAAAACTACTTGGTACTGGCTGAGGAACAGATCAGTGGAATAGATTGGGCACACAAGACACAGCAGTCAATAACTATAGTAATCTACTGTTTGATAAACACAAAGACCCCAGTTTTTGGGATACAAACTTACTATTTGACAAAAACTGCTGGGAAAACTGGAATATAGTATGGCAGAAACTGGGCATAGACCATTATCTAACACCATATATCAAAATCAAGTCTTAATGGGTGCATGATATAGGTATAAAGGCTGATATTGTATGCAATCTCAGAAAGCAAAGAATAGTTTACCTGTCAGATTTGTGGAGAGGGAAAGACTTTATGACCAAACAAGAATTAGAGAGCATTATAAAATGCAAAATGGTTAATTTTGATTACATTAAATTGAAAAGCTTCCTTACAAACAAAGCCAATGTAACCAGGATTAGGGGGGAAGTGGGAAATCGGGAAAGAATTTTTACAACCTATGTCACTGATAAAGGACTCATTTCTAAAATATACAGAGAATTGAGTCAAATCTATAAGAATACAAGTCATTCCCCAATTGATAAATGGTCAAAGGATATGAACAGGCAGTTTTCAGAGGAAGAAATTAAAGATATTTATAAGCATATGAAAAAATGCTCTAAATCACTATTGATTAGAGAAATGCAAATCAAAACAACTCTGAGGGGGCGGCCAGGTAGCACAGCGAGTAAGAGCACTGGCTCCAGTGTTGAGAAGACCTGGAGATCGAATCCCGGGCTCAGACACTTAGCACCCACCCAGAAACACCTGGCTGTGTAACCTTGAGCAAGTTACTTAACCCCAATTGCTTAGGGGCAGCTAGGTGGCTCAGCGAGTAAGAGCACCAGCTCCAGTGTCGGGATGACCTGGATCAAATCCGGCCTCAGATACTCAGCACCACACCCAGAAATAACTGGCCGTGTAACCTTGAGCAAGTTACTTAACCCCAATTGCTTTAAAAAAAAAAAAAAACAACTCTGAGGTACCACATCTCACCACTAAGATTGGTTAAGATAACAAAACAGGAAAATTATAAATGCTGGAGAGATATAAATAATTTCATACCTTTTGACCCAGCAATACCACTTCTAGGGTTGCGTTCTAAAAAGATCATAGAAGTGGAAAAAAGACCCATATGTACAAACATATTTATAGCAGCTCTTTTGTGGTTGCAAAGTACTGGAAATTAAGGGTGTGCCCATCAATTGGGAAATGGCTGAACAAGTCGTGGTATATGCATGTTATGGAATACTATTGTTCTATAAGAAACGAGAAGCAGATGGACTTCATACTTACCTGGAGAGGCTTATACAAACTGATGCTGAGTGAGAAGAGGAGATCCAGGAGGAATTTGTACACAATTACAGACACAACAAATGTGTGATGACCAACTTTGATAAACTGGACTCTTCTCAGCAATCCAGCATCATAAGTCAAACCCAAAAGATTCATGATGGAAAGAGATGTTTACATCCAGTGAAAGAACTGAGTTTGAACCCAGATTGAAGCAAACTACCTACTCTTTTTCTTTTTCTTGTTTGTTTTTTTTTCCCCTTTCACATTGTACATTCCATCTGATACAACCCTTCTTTATAACCTGACTAATTCCTATTGTGAAAGTATTTGCAGATATTATACTTAATTGTATGCTGCCTTGGGGGAAAGGGGGAGGAGGGAGAGAAAATTTGAAACTCAAGGAATTGTGGTAATGAATATTGTAAACTAAAATAAACAAATTAATAAAGACCAAAAAAAAAGATGAAGAGCTAACCCATCTTTTCCTGTCACGGCAAATTCTTGTACTCTTAATCTCATATCTTATTCTCAATCTCATCTTAATCTTAAACTCATCTCCTCCTATTTTATCTCATAGAAAAAAAATCTAGTATGACACATTTGGTGAAACTTTGCTGGCTCTTTGTGATCATGGTTTCTTGTTATAAATGCTCACAATTTTTTTTACCATTATTATTTTTGATTTTTTTTTCATGAATAGTCAGTAAACATATGGATAATTGAATTCTCCCATAAGTACTATAGCATTCCTTAGTGTCAGATTTGGATTTTGTTTCCCACAGTATATAACTAAGTTCTCCTTCTGTTTACATGGTCTTTACACCTTCCTAATCAATCACTGTCCTACTTACTTCCTTCTACCCAAAATGCAATTCACAATAAATTCTCTATTCCAGTTCCCAAATATATTCATATCTCCTAAATACACAATGCTATTACAATACCTTTAACAATATTGTTTCTTTTGAAAAAAGAATTGCATTCCAGAGTCAAAGTATAATCATGAATTTCATTACACAAAATTTCAATAATCCCAACAAGATTAAATTGATCTCTTTGCATTAAAATCCCATGCTTCCATATATAAACATCTAAAGCTGAATTGTCCCTTTTCTTACATACTGATTCATATGAATTATTAGTCTTCTGGACTGATACTCTTATTCCTGAATTGTAACTGTTATTATCTACATTGTCTGGCATGATATAGATAACAGGATATTTTTATCTCTCCCATCGATTTTCAGATCAAAATCCTCTTGAACAGATTGTCAAGGCTCAAAATAAATGTATTTTTATTTTCCATTTTTGAATGAACTATGTTTTGATTAATCATTCCAATGATTGGGGGTAGCTAGATGATGCAGTAGCTAAAATGCTACAGTTGGAATCAGGAAGGCCAGAGTTCAAATCCTGATTCAAACCCTTACTAGGTTAATGGCCTTCAGCCAATTTCTTAAACTCTCAGCCTCAGTCTTCTCATCTGTAAAATGGATATAATAAGAACTGCCACATTGGATTTTTAGGGAAAATCATGTTATAATATATGTAAAGTACTGTGCAAACCTTAAAAATCTATGTGAATATCAGATATGATGATTACAAACCTATTATTCATATATTTAAGCTATGGTACAAAAATCCAAATCTTGTTTTCAGAAAGCATAATCTTAGAAAGCTATTAATTTCCAAAATTTGCCTTTTTCTACATAAACTGGCAGAAGTAAAGAAGGCACCACTTATGCCCCTCAGTATCTTTCCTGGAACCTCATCATCCTTAGTAATGATTTCTGGGTTCCTTCTGGCAGTATCAATTATCCCTACATGAATTACCAAGAGTGAGGTTTTTGCAAGTGACAGTCTCAGAGGATTTCCATCCTGTTAGGAATACAGGACTTTAGAAGAAGGCAGACATCTTTATTATTCATGTCAGTTGACACACAGCTACAGGGCAATGCAGTTGAGCTGGGGGAGACTGGAAGGCAGCAGCTACTACTAATGGCCATAAAGAAAGCTCCAGTGTTTCTCTGTACTGGGGCTACAGTCAATACATAAAATCTAAAACAAGGGCTTCTTTGCTGATGTTTATAAGCTGACCCCTTATAATGTTGTTTACAGTGAGTAGTCTTTGAAAGGGGAAGAGAGAAAAAAGAGATAAAGAGAGAAAGGCAAGTGAAACTTCCCCAGGGTGGTGCCATGCTTTTTCTTAGTTGGTTTTCCATATGCATGTGCATCAGTGGTTCCTCATGTTGCCTGTGTGTTCCTAGAGATATCTTTAATGATTGAATGATGTTGAATTATGCAAGGTCTTCTGCACTGAAGATTTTAGTAGTGACTACTTCATGTTGTAAGGCTAGTGACAACTGCATCCTCAACTTCTCTTGAGTTATTTCTTCTCTTGGACTTATCTGTATCTGAGATGATGGGATTCTGTCAGTGAGAGTTCAAGGGACTATAAATCTGAGACTTTTCAAAATCCTGAGGTCTAATTTGTATTGTTTGGGTAATTTAAACTCATTTGGAAATATTAGTCGCTCTTTTTTCACTTATCTTTGCTCCCAGTTATATCTTTAATCATGCTTTTTCACTGCACTTACCTATGTGAAGATCCTTCTCCCTGACACAAAGTCATGATATCATTTCTCTTGGTCATCTGTTAATATTTCATCTTAGTCAAGGAATGACTCAATTCTTTTCTTATTATCTTTCCTAATTCATAACAATAATTCAATTACTTAAAATATAACTTTACACCTATTGCATTAATGCTGCCATGGCTGAACATATATGGGGGAATTCCTCATCATAATTGTCTAAGGGACCAATTATGAGTTATAGGAGAAAATCAGTGCCATAACTATAAGTCATACTTACTTTTGAATTCCAAATGATATTATTCAACTTGATTTCTTATCTTATTTATGATACTTATTGTAAAATGACCTTTGATTATTTGTCACTAGGAGTGATATTCCAAAGAATGTGTTGGCACACTTTAAGGATAATTTCAATATATTTCTGAAAATGCTTTGATAGCAGTATTATATAACAAGTATATAGTTTTGAAAGGTGACTACTTATTACAAAGACAGCATTAATTTAAATGTATAATTTCTGGTGAAATTGCTAAATAATAATTATTACAACTGAAAGTCATAGTGTGGTTTAAATTTTAAAAAGCACTTCACATCTTATCTCATTTAAGCATAACAATAACCCTATGATATAGAGACAAATATTATTATCTGTTACAGATGAAGAAGCAAAGACTCAGAGAAATAAAATGAATTACACACAGCTAGTAAGTGCCAAATGAACCCAGTTCTTCCTAATACCAATTTCACTCTATCCATTATGCTATAGTGAAATGGTCATGAATTTTTTGTAATGGAATTATTGTATTCTATAGTAACTTCCATCGCTATTCCAAATATTTTCCTCCCTCCTCAAACCTCCCATAGCACCCCTTTCCCAAAGTTCTCAGATAATGATCTCACAATTCACTGGAAAAAAAAATTGAAGACATTCATAAAAGCTTACTCTTCTTCCCCCATTCCTGTATCACTCTGCCTTCACTCTAGTCTCACTTCAAGTAGACTTTCTTCTTGACAAAGTCACAATGCACCTTTGAGTGTGTGTGTATGTATACATCTATGCATATACATATACATGTACATATACATATTACTTCTCTGTGACCAACAAACATTCCTATCTCTTCCTCTCTTTTTTTTTTTTTGGGGGGGGGGGAGGGAAAGGTAGGGCAATTGGGGTTAAGGGATTTGCCTGAGGTCACACAGCTAGTTTTTTGTGTTAAGTGTCTGAGGCCAGATTTGAACTCAGGTCCTCCTGACTCCAGGTCTGGTGCTGGATTCACCATGCCACCCAGCTGCCCCAGTCTCCTTCTTTCTTAAAAAAATCATCACTTTGTTTAGCCCACTTGATATCACTATTGCTTTGAGCCTCCCTTTCTATACCCTTTAAGAAAGACTTTTTAAAATAATATTTTTTTTCAATTCTATGTAAAGACAATTTTTAACATTCTTTTTTTTAATTTTGAGTTCCAAACATTCTCCCTCCTCTTTTGTATAATTGAATCAGATTTCAGGCATCTGAAAATTGGCCAGGTGAGAATAGTCTGATTGAGATTCTCAAAAGAGCAATATAATACTCCTTCCATGAGTGCAGCTTTCACTGGACCCCAGCAGGCCATCTAAAGGGGAGTCTAATTCTCCTAGACATCAGCATAACTAATAGTCTATGTTAACCCTGTTATGTTGTATTAATGAAGATCCTTCCCCCATATTCATCTGCTTTGGTAGTTAGGTCATAGAGGGACAAAGAGTTTCTCTTCACTAATGGTATATATTTCATTCTACTGCCTACCTCCAAGGTTCCTTCAAGGGCTGGCTAACTGCAATTTAATCTACATCATATACAGTCAACATAAGAGTCTCGACAGTTTCATGGATTTCTCACTCTTCAGGAAGTGGATTAATTTCATCTTTAATGTACTTGATTCTTCCAAAGAGATGTGTGTTAGAATACTACAGTGGAAAAAATGGTGAATATCTGGTTATAGGAGTGAATGAGCCCCTATCCACCCCCACGCAGCTAGTTGTCTTTGAAAAGGGGATACAGGATGGAGGGGAAATGTACATTGCTCTGGGGGGCACAAGGTTCAAATGATTAACTAAGGAAGGTACTAAAATCATAGTCATAATTTGCACATTCTATATCATTCTCTTCTGTGCTTCAAAAAATTGCAAGAAATGAGGATTATCCTTTAAATTGCCAAAAAAAAAAATGTGTAGTTCTCACTCAGGGTAGTTTAGTCCTAATGAGAATTTTTATTCTTTATCAGATCTGCTGGCAAAATTCTCACTACTGAACTATATTCTCATCTATCCTTCCTATGAAAGTTGGAAGAATAGGGAAACACAAAAGTCAAATATTTAAAATATTCATTCTATTGCCAGGCTCGCCAGGAGAATAGGGACTTTCCCATTGTTTGTGAATTAGCATCATGGAGTTCCTTATGAGGGGAGAAGTGAGGAAAGGTATCAACATAGTATTATTAGATAGCAACATAAATCCCATTTTACCGCCCCTCCATCCTGTGGACAACTGGAATCCTTCTTTCTTTTTCCCTGATTTTCTAAGACAAGTGTGAATAATTAGAAGGACTGCATCTGATTGATCAAGACACTTCCATAGTCAGCATTCAAGCATGTTAAACTTTATATGAAAGGACAAGTAAGTTAGGGTAGAAAGGATTTTGAGAGCCATGTAGATTTCGGGAAATGATGGATTGTCTATGAAGACTGGATACTTTTAAAGTAGCTAATATATAACTATCAGCATTGAGAGTAAATGGCTATAAATGTTAGGTATTGAACACATGATTTCAGGTTTAGACTTATGATTTAATTTTGGTATCAAAGACACAGTAGCAGAGAAAACTGCAGAAAAATACTGGTTGTTGTTCCATAGATTCACTGAAGCATTATATTCATATATGCCAATATTGGAAGATTATTATAAGGAGCTTTAAGTGAGAAGGAAGTAGGCTTCATTTAAATTGGTGCACATCCTACCAGCAAATATAGTAAACTTTAGATGGGGGGAACCTTGACAATGAATAAAAATGTTTCCAAAAATGCATTCTAATCATTGAGAAGGCAGAATATATGAAATATTTTTATTATTACCAAAGAATTGAGCAGAATGATTTCAAGTCAGAGGATAATACTTTTTACTATGTCAGTAGGACAAAACAATCAAGATGTTAGTCATACTAACGAAAGCTGTGGACCAAGCTCCAGGCAACTGAGTCACTAGTTACTTTTAGCATTGGAATGCCTGAAAAAACAATGATGCACTTCCTGGGTCTATATAGCCATTTAGATTAGGTATTATTATAGTGGAATGATAAAAAGTGGGAAAGGTTTAACACCCTCAGCGACTACTGGACTTTAAGTCCAAAGGTCATGGAATAAGTTTTGATTCTACCATTGCTAACTTTGTGAGTTTGGATAACCTGGACTCAACATGCTTTCCTCATCTGTGAAGTGATAAAATAATATGGAATTAGTTTTGAACAATTCTTGCATTAGCTGTTACACAGAAGGGTTCTTATGAGGAAAAAATTAGATAGTATAAATAAAAGCACTTTGTAGCTACAAAGTATTGTATAAAATGGAAGTTGCTGATATCATCCTCATTATCAGCACCATTACTTCATGGCCCAGAATATTTGGGATTTGATCAACATACACTTTACACTGCTTAGATCCAATATGCTGGTATACTTGGTCAGAGGAACAATTGGCAACTGAAGACTTCACATAGATTTTAGAGTTGCAAGAGACCTTAAAGATCTACACCAAACCCCCTCACTTTACAGATAGGGAAACTAAGTCCTCAGAAGTAAAGTAACTGAAATCATAAAAAGAAGCCTACGTAAGGAACCAAGTTGTTTGATTCCAAAGTCAGCTCTCTTTCAGCAATGCCACTCCTTTCATTTATGTTGCCATATGGTGGGGGCTGTCCCTAAAGGCTTATTTCAGTATTTTGGATTCATGAGGATTTACATCTAGTTTTAAAGGGATGGAGAAGTTTATCTTGTGAAGAGTTGTCATTGCCTAACATACTCATTCCTTAGATGTTAAGCAATATATGACTTAGCTATTTCTTTTTTAGCTCGTGCCCTTATGGATTGTGATTATGTAGGATTAGCAGCAGTATCTTTGTATATGAAGCACATGGTATATAACTGCATGGAGATATTACTTTTGACACATGTGATTCAGTCCAATTAGATAAATGGACCCCATGTATTTTTTCGTTTTTATTTGAATCTCCAACATCTAACACAGGATAATACTAATGCATAATAGATGGTTAATAAATGTTTCTTGAATTGGAACTACAAAAAATGGCAAGGACAAAATTAAAAGGGTAATTTTCTTTACAAGTTGCTATACATCTTCTACAAACCTATACACATGGTTTCTTAAGTCTGTATTTCTTTTTGTATTGACAGATGCAAGTCTGTTAATTACAAACAGAAAAACAAACAAACATGAATTTGAGAGAATATGGTACTTTCTAGACTGGCACATTTGATTAACCAGGGGCATAGAAAATGTCTGGGTCTTTAAAAATAAATGCCAATGCCCTTACGATAGGCATTATTTTTTTCCTGCAGTTATATTTATTGCTTTTCATTTTGCCTGTATAAAACCATCATTTGAGAGATGTGTGAAACCCTTTACATGGTTTACTTCATGTTCTGTGTTGTTAAATGTTCGTTCACTTAAAAAGAATCAATCAACATGTATGCATTGAATGTCTTCTATGTCTTCAGCAAGGTGCTAGGTATTGTGAAGGTAAGAAGATACATAGATGTATAAACATGATCATAAATATAATGATATATTTAAGAGGAAATTTTAGTAGAGAAAGGACTTCAGTGATGAATACTTTTTATGAGACATTCCAGACCAGAGTAATTTTAAAGTTAGTCCATTTTTCTTACAATGAGAAATCATCATTAGAGATTTGGTTTCTCATTCCAGGTAGTTTATTTTTCGCATAACATGTTATTTTTTTTCTATCATATTTTTTTGAGAAAGTAAACTTTTTCCTTGGTTCTGTTTTGTCCTTTTCCATTAGGTAAAATATTGATCTTTATTTTCTTCATCCATTTCAATGGAGTTGAAGCTAACAAGGCCATCTTTTTTTTCAAAAACCACTTCAGCTGGTACAGAATTGTCTTGTACATTAGCATCTCTGCTCAAACATCATCAGACACAATTTGGACTCTGAGAAGAATGTGTTAAATATAGCTTGTGGAGCAAAGAGGCCATGGGACTTTATTTTATTTTTTGGAAGGTTCACCTTAGAAAAAAACATTGGCAACAGTTGTAGATTTCCTGGCAATAGTGGGAAGCTTTACATCTTAAATCAAATCTTAAGGACTATGCCCATCAGATTAAAACTATTTTGAAAACAGAAAGTATTAGTTTTTAATTTACCTAATACATGAATAGTTATAATTTTTTTTATTTGTTACTATGACATTTGATGATTCTAAATAATCAACTTATTCTTTTCCTTCCCTCCTTTCCTTTAACCTTTATTTTTTTCTTTTCTTTCCTTTTCTTTTTCTTTTCATTATATTCCTTCCCACATCACTTCATAATTTTGCTTATTTGATGCTAATTTAAATTAGGTAAGTCCTTTTTAATTTTTTTTAAATGAAAGTTCCTTGGTTATCTTCAAGATAATAAATCTTATTACCGATATTTTAAAAATCTCACTTTAAGTGTCTCTCCTGGCCTATGATGTCATGATGTCAGGACTGATTCTGATTATTATTAATCAATATGTACTTGTGCTAGACTTTTGTGGGATACAACTACATTGAATGAAACAATCCCTATTTAAGATTGGGTCTCCCTATCTTGCCCAGGTTGGTTTGCAGAAGCTATTCTTGGGCCTCATCTGTTACAGGGACTGTGACCTCCTCAATGGTTCCTGGCAAACTCCTTCTTAAGCAATCTTAACCTTCTTCCTGGGGGTCTCACTATATTAATGCTTAACTCAGTGTGTACATACACTCAAAAGTCCATTGTTACTAATGACCCTAGAACTCTGGAAATACACTGGCCTTAGCCTTCCTGCAACCCAGGAATACAGGCATGCACTAAATTGAACTAAGGAACATATGTGTGTATGTACATATGAATGTATGCATGCATATACAAATACATATGTGTACATACATACATATATGTATACATATATTATTATTTTTAAAAATTTTGTTTCAGCTACTTCCCCAAGTGATATTTTTCAAAGTTCTTTTAAAATACTGCTTAACATTAAAAAAAACCTATTGAGTATTTGATAAACTCATGGCATAATAATAGCTAGCATTTTTATAACACCTTTAGGTTTACAAAGTCTTATATAGCAATATCTATCTCTTTACCTATCATCTTGTTTGATCCTCACAATAATGCTGAGAGTTATGTACTGTTACTCTCCCCATTTTATGGATGGGAAATCTGAGGCTGAAAGAAGTTAGTGATTTAGCTATAGTTATACAGCTAGGAAATGATTAAGACAGGATCTGAAGTCAGATGTTTCTGAATCTAAGGTTAATGGCCTATCCACCACACTACCTAGGCAACTTATTCTGTGATTTTAAAAAATAAGGCCTCGAAAAATTTAAAGGGAACTATGACTCAGAGAGGCAATGAGAACTGGTAGACAAAGATCAAGCCTAGCCCTCTAGAAAATCTGGATTCAAGTCCCACATTTGACACATAGTTCAGCGTCCCTAGACAAGTGTCAGTGCTTCCCCCACCCCTCTAGAAATTCTCTGCCTCTAATTTGCTAATTTGCTTTGGCAAAGGGAGTAACCTCTTTGAGAATCCTCTGCACCAGCAAAATCAGTTTCCATTAAAAAATAAAAAGGAAATATAGATCTGTAATTTTTGACTTCACTATCAGGGTAAGCTATTTTGTCTACACTGACAGTACTAAAACATCCACATAAGTCAGTTTGTCTACAAAAACAGGCATAATAAATTATGTGGATATTCTCTAAAAGTATAAACTTCTACCAACACTTAGTTGCATATCGAATATTATACCCACAATAGTTACCATTGAACCTAGTGAGACTTTTTAGAGATATTAGAACTATTGGATTTTTAGCTGGAAATGATCTTAAAGATGGCCTAATCCAAACTCCTCTGGGTACAGAGGAAAACACTTAGGCCCAGAGGGGTGGAGTCACTTGCCCAAGGTCACAGAAGTGTGAAGCAGGAGAAACCTCTCTAGAAGCTGTCTTCTCAGCCCAATTCTGATGTTTTTCCCCACTATGGTTTTGTTAACCTGTAAACAATTACTACATTTTTCCCTAAGAACACATGAAAGTCATTCCATTTTGAAGAGCTTAAGGAGGTATGAAGTGACCCAGGTCAAAAACCAAGTAATTCTGAGCTCCCCTTTAGATCAGTAGCAGAATCAGCCTTTGCATAGTCCTTTAATTCCAGATTGGGTGAGATGGGGAGGCCTAGTCATTTAAAAAAATGGCATGGCATGAATTTGGGGGATCTGACTAACCTGCCTATCAGTTGAATACAAAGCAGTTATATTTATTTCATATAGCAATACGTCTGTTTCCTATAGAAGGCAACTTTTAGACAACTTAGAATTAACTAGAATTTTAGAATGAGAAGGGACCTTGAGGGTCATAGTCTACTTGCATTATTTTACAAATGAGGAAAGTAAGGTACCAGGAAGTTAAATTGTCCAAGGTCACAAGGCTACCTTGAAAAGCTTTCTATTGCAATTACTTTAAACTTAAAAAAATCTCTTAAATATTCTCTCTGAGAACCTGGCCTCTGAAATTAAAATGTCACTACCCCCCTTCTCGAATTCATAAAAAATACTATATAACATTTTCCTGCCCACCCAAACTGTTAGGAGAGTTGCAAACAGATTATTCTTAAACAAAGTTTCTTGTAAAAAGAGAAATGGTCCGAATTCAGGCAGCAGGCAGGATGACACGCCAAGACAAAACAAAATCGTAGAGATGAACACCAGACTACTGGGGAGAGATCCTCTCTCAGTTGTCTTGTTCTTCTACTTCGGGCTCTTCTCCAGCATCTCTCCTGTAAGGTTAAGATGGGGAGATGAAGAGATGGAGAGTGAAGGCAGGGAACCGTCTAGCCAAAGGGACTGTACCTTTTATATGGAAAAGAGAAAAGGAGAGGAGCCTGTTGGAGTTACTGCTGCTCTTTCCTCGTCTCTTCAGAGTTCCCCTCGTTTCCCATCTCAATGCGTTTGCAGAGCTGCTAGGTGGAGCCCGCGTCCACAGAGCCTGCTGATGGTCCAGATCCGGGTTTTCTCTGCTTCCTCTGATTCTCCCTCCCTCCCCTTCCCCCTAAGTCGCCCCCCCCCCCCCCCCCCCCCCGATTTTTCTGCGCTCTCGGCTCGCTGGCTAGCTCTCGATTCATTCTGCTTGGGCTCCGGCAGCCTTCGCCTCTCAAGGGCTGCACAGTCCCAGAGCTATAACGGAATACCCTGGCACTCGGTGAGGTGCCCCCTTCGTCTGCTCATCCTCTCAGCGCTTCTTCTCCCAGGACCGGGGATGCAGCTGCTGCCACTGGTTCTAGAGGGGGCTGCCTCTGGCTTTTCTTGGACTGCTTGCCTGTTCTGCTCCGGCAGCTGCTGCTGGCTGTGAATCGTCCCCCTCCCCTCTCTCCCTCCCTCACCCCTTTCTCTTCCTCCGTGAGTGTGTGAGCGTGTGTGCGTGTGTGTGTTACACGGTTTGATTTGGCAGGAGCTTGATTTGTGTGTGTGTGTGTGTGTGTGTGTGTGTGTGTGTGATCCTCGCTCGCTCTCCGTGAGTCGAAGAGGGGAAGGAGGAGGTGGAGGAGGAGGAGGAAGAAGAGAAGGAGGAGGAGGAGGCGGCGGTGGCTGGGAGAAGGGGGGTCGGGCAATGAAGCTCCCACATGCCCGCAGCTCCCTGGATCAGCCCGCAAGCTAAACAGCTACACCCCCCGGGCTCAGTCCTTTGCTCCGCCCGGAGCTTCAACACCTCGGCCGCTGCTTGGTCTGCGCTCCAACGCTTTGCACCCGGGAAGGAGTTTGCGTGGTCCTCTCCCCCATTCTCTGGGCAGGTTACTGGCGGGAGAGAGAAACCTTTGCTGGGAAAGAACAACAGGAGGAGGTGGTGGCTCTGGGGGAGAAGAAACCCTCCCTGCCCCCCTTGGCTCTCCCTACCTATTTCATCTCTTTCACTCCAAACCGAAAAGAGGAGGACGAGGAAGAAGAAGAAAAAGAAAAGAGAAAGGGGGGGGTGGAGTACGTGGAGGGGAGGGGGAACTGGCCATAAAGATCAGCTGGGGGGATGGTGGAAGATTTTTGGTCTCTTCAGCACCGTCTTCTCCTAAGCAGCGGCAGCGGCAGCGGCGGCAAGAGGAGGAGGAGAAGCAGCAGCAGCAGCAGCAGCAGCTCGTGCAATGACTGCCGCATATTAATAGCTGACGATTTGGTGTGGGCGCTGCTGCTGGAGACATAACCTTACTCTGAAGTTGGGCAACTGACTAGGAAATACATTTTTTTTTCTTTGCTCCTTTCCCCCTCTCCCTCTTGGTGTGTATATCAGTAAGGAAACAAAAAGGAAGAAAAGCCTTTCCCCCTCCTCTCCCTTCCCCCCTTGGTGGAGGTGGCTATGTAGCAGAACAAGAAGAGGGGGAAGGAGACACTTTTTTTTTTCTTATCCTTGCCTGGGTTCTCCACCCTTCTGCTACCCGCTCTCGAGCTTCGATTATTATTTTTGTTTTAGGGGGAGGAGGTTGTCTTTACTGTGGCAGGTCCATCTTTCCCCCCTGGGTTCCATGGCTGGATTGTGGGAGCAGCTTCTGGCTACAGGCTGTTGAGCAACTGATGGGACTATCTCAGGAACCGGAGGTTACAAAAGGTAATTTATTCTTCACACTCATCATAATAGTCATCGTAATAGATGAGGGCAGTCTGATGCGTTCGTCCCTCCGCCTGGTATCAGGGGCTGGCGGCGGCCGAGATGGTGCGGGGCATTACACACACGCACAGTATGATAATATGGAGAGGGGAGTGATGCCCTCCTGAAGGCTCAGTGCAAGATGCTAATACTGGGCTATTCAGTATATTTCCAGAAATTTGGTCATTTGAAGTAGGAGAGGGGTTGAAGGGAATAAGGAAGAAAAGAGTGCTGGCAGTTGCACACCCTTGAAAATATGGACGGTTTCCATTCCCCCCCACCCCCCCATTTACAGCCCTCTCCGCTGGGTTGAAACTAGGCGACGGTTTCTCTGTTCTTGGGAATTGTCCGGCTCAAGGAGGGCTAGGGTTAGTGGATATGGGAGGAAGGTAGGACAGGGTGATCAAGGTCTGAGAGGACGGAGGCATTGAGCTTCCTTTGTATCCTAGTCCCTCGAGGTCAAGAGCATTCATGCCGGCCCTATTTGGCTACTTCGGGACCTGCTTTAGGTAGCCCTCCACCCCACCCCCACCCCCGCCCACTCCCAGACAGTTGTTCCTAGACCTCTTCATGCCCCTTAGTTTGACTAAGTCATCCTCCCTACAATGCCCTCCAGCCTTGGTTCTGCCCGGCAGGCGTGAGAAAGGGAGCTACTTTCGTGGGTGGCATCAGCAAAGGGATGGGGAGCAGTGCTGGCATGAACTGGGGTCACTAGTGATGGCGGGGAGAGTTGGAAAGGTGAAGTGCGAAGGTGACTGTAACATGCTGGGTTATCCATGCTGGGTTACAGGTAGGTGAGTAGACACCTCTTTATGCCTGCAGAAGGGAAGGCTAGGGGCATTTGTCTTTTAGCTCCCTCCCCCACTTTTTTTCTATTCATGGGGTCCCATCAAGAGCCAGCTTTTGTTGCCCAGAGGGTCATACCGAGTCGACCTGGGGTAAGAGCCCGCAGAGGTCGGGCGCGCACTTGAGGATGAGTTGGGGGTGTTTGGTAGGTGGATGGCAAAGCTGCTGCTCCTTAGGCTGAACTGTCTTATCGAAATCGTCTCTGTTCAATTTAACTGGAAAATCAGGTTTGAAGAAGGAGGGAGAGCCGCGGGGGGTGGGGTGGGGGAGTAGTTTGGGTTGATTGAGGCAGCTCTCACCTTCTTGAGTTCTCCCCACATCACTAACCAGTCAGGGGCAATGTGCGCTGTTTCTCAGAGCAGAGCTGTTGGTGCTGCGCTTGAGACAGCTACCTAATTTTCCTTGATGAGAGGAGTCATCTCATCCAGAGATTTAAATAACTGAAACGAGCCTGTACCACCCTGGTTCTATTGATTCTCCTCCCCTCTTCTAGCCCCCTCCAAGAGCCCCACCCCCAATTAGCTGAAGGGTACTTGGTTTTATTCATTCCGGGAGAAACACTGAGAACTGTTCTCAGAACTCTTGGTGTGTGAGTAACCTCCGGGGTGCATAGTCTCCATCCCTGCCAGTGATGCGTGCCAGTTGTACTTAACGCACATTGTAAACAACAGTGCGTGCGTGCCTCTGTGTAACAATTGCAGTTACAGCCAAAACAACAGAGGTCTATTGTGTTGACTTTCCCTTTGCCTTACTCATTAGAAAGCATTAGCATTCTTGCTCTCCTGGCTTGCCTTTCCTTCAGGCTTTTTTTTTTTTTTTAAACTGGGGTTGGGGAGGGAGGGTGTGGAGACTGGGAAGAAAGGGGAAATTCTTTCTGTGTCTTCCTCTAAGTTACTATGTAGCAGACTAGTTTTAGTTTCTTCTTTACTCTCCCTAACCATTGGTTCAAGAAATTCACTGTGAAATTCTCAGAGATTTGGCAACTGCTTTTGGAATGCTTTGTTTTTGAGTCATTTTCACATGCAGTGTAGAAAGAGTTTAGCCAACTTTCTCTTGGTATCTTTCCAATCAGTGGTGAATGGGGTGGTCCTGTGACTCCCACTTTTTAGAACTGCCTCAGGATTTGGGATAGAATGGATTTGTTGGTCCTTTTCATAAGTGTCACCCAAAAGATTCTTTTAGAGAATACATGAAGTTAAAATAGATCTATTGTAAGAATCCAACCTTTATAAAAAGGTCCATTGTCTTTTTTTTTTTAAGCAAAGGCTGTAGGAAAAGCACAAAGACTTCATCTTGCACAAAGGCAAAATAAACATGCAATTATAAACTATTACTTTTCTCTGAGTAAATCGTTCTTAAATTCTTGTACCTGACAGAGATAGCAAAATCCCTTTGTTGTGGTTACAGTCAGGCAGCTCTGGGGTTTGTTGCAAGTATCCTTCTATTTAGAACTGAAAGTACAACACTGTTCTATGTGAGGGCATTTGGTTTCTAAGATACTAAAAAAGGAGATGATCCCAGATTGGATTCGTATACTGATCTCAGTTTCTAAGAGAGCTAAGATTGCAAAAAGGAAAATATTGAATCAATCGAAGCCAAATTTGATTAAATATGTCCTTTTAGTTATTAAAGGGACAACATGAATTCTTTTTAAACCAAATGATTTGGCTAATAGTTCCTTTGATAGATAATTGAGAAAGCTGTAATTATTGGAAGATAAGTGACAAAAAATTATTTGTAGGGAGGTGTTTTTTTTTTTCATAGCATATGTGTTAAGGCTGTACAGTTTGCTGGCAAGTTTGTATCTTATGTAGTACTTTTATTCTCATTCTAGAAGATTGATCCCAGTCATTCCCAGGCCTTACATTAGATTTGATCAGATCTGTTCTTTGTTTCCCAGCAGCATGTGTTTCCTAGCAGTCATACATTCCACAGGTTCTGATGTCATGAGAGCTGTGTCCATCTGTATTGTGCAGTCTTTAGTGGAAGGTGAATATTTCAGAAGTGCTTGAAATACATTCCTTAGCACCCCATAGCTGTTAAGTAATATACTCCGCTTTTTCCCATTTATATGGCTGATAGAATTATTTCCACGTAGTTCAGGAGGGGAAAAGTGATTCACTGGAAAGTGCAATATGAAAATTAGAAATTTTGAGATAGAGATATAAGACAGCATCAGGAATCCTTTGACTGAAGATTGATTTATCAGCACGTGATCTGTCTAATGACTAAATGCTTCTGATATCTCATTCCTGGATTGTATTGTGTATTTCTCATTCTACTGTGCACCTTGAGAGAGAGAGAGAGAGAGAGAGAGAGAGAGAGAGAGAGAGAGAGAGAGAGTCATTGTTTCTTGTGACTGAGAAAGGTAAAGAGTTTTTAATACTACTTTATTTAGCATATGTTTCTTGTGAACTTTTAGCTGGGGACATCATAAAGAAGAGAAAAAGATTAGAGGATCCAAAGAATTTAAGTTTGCCTAAATAGTCTGTCAAATAACCCAGTGGGAAACTGAACAGGTTCAATTCAGGCTAGTTAATTGTGGTCCCAAATTCTGGTGTTTGAATTTAAAAAGAAGTCTGTGCAGAAGTGATTAATGCTGTTATGATCTAACCCATCTTGACCCTAAGGACACACATACTTTCTTGTACATCCCAGCAAGAAAGCTATATTTGATTTCAAATTCATAGTTAAACTGGAATCATCAACAGAGGTTTTTCTGCAGCTTCAATCCAGTACGGAGCAGTTTTATTTGTAGGGAAAGAGTCCTAGTTCTATCAGTTTTACAGCTGGAAATTTTCTCCTTTGATTTCTCAGATTTGCATTGCATTGCAAATGTGTTTGTGTATATAGGGAGAGCCCTAACAGATGAAGAGATTTACTTGTAATTTAGCATTCAAATAATTTGAGGGAGTGGGTTATATTTGAATTACTATTGTTTTGTGTCTCCTGTTTTCCTAAGTTTTATTTTTTTAATATCTCCATTTTATAATAAAATATACAAACATGAATTTTGTGCCCTGTTGTTTTTCTCAGTTTTCTTAGTTTCTTGTTTAATGGAGTTATTGTAGAGTGAGATGAAAATGTAATTTTTTCATTCACTGAGAGTGGCTGATGTAGGTTTTGATTTTAATGTTGATGTTTATTGGCCTGCTTGACAAAGTAGTGTAATATATATTACATATATGCCCTAAGGGGCTCAGTATTCTTGATTTTTATTCATAGACCATTCTACCAGCTATGACACCTCATTGTAGACAAAGAAATCTCAGTGTAATCAAAAGTAACTCTATTATTTTTGAATAATTAATTAAAGCTAATAGTTAAAATATATTTTGTGGGAATATTCCTTAAAAGTCAAGTTGCTAAAATTTTTTTTCTTGTAGCTGGTCATCTAGCTCTGTGTTATATTACAGTTTAAGAAAAGACACTCTGAAAATTTGCCATTTCCAGATATGGTATCCTGGCCACTTCATAGCCCTGTGCTCAAACTAAGCAATAGTATCAGTGATAATTGGTTTTTATCCCAAGGTGCTGACATATATACATTTTAGAAGAATTTAGCATTCTGTTCACAATATTATAGCATTCAGGGTGAAAAGCTATTTATAGTAATCTGGTTTGTTTGGAAAAGCTCCCTCTAGAAAAGAAAATAATGCAATCTGCTTGATTGCCCAATGTAGTCCCATGAACCACCTCTGGGGGGGGGGGTAGATATTTTAGCATAATCTTCTCATCAGTAAAACCTTTTGTCATTCATTGTCATTTTCAATCTGACTAAGATTCTTGACTTATTGTATGAATGGGTCCAAAGTGCAGTAGACTATATATAATGATTTCGAGATATCATATCTTCTAGTGGAAATTCATAATGTCTGAAATTTAAGACTCTTCCCATATCAACTTCAGTCTTCAAAGCATATTAAGTGTCATCACACTTTTGAAAATGACAATTTAAGGCTCATAAGAGTAGTTATGTAAAAATTTGTAGAGTCTGAGAGTAGAAAGATCTGGAGTGACATGACCTGCTTGTCTACTTACTACCCTATGTGACTTTGGATAAGTAATTTCAATTTTGGGGCCTCAGTTTTCTTATCTGTTCTATGAGAAGATTTAACCAGATGATGTTTTAGGGTACTGTCCAGTTCTGAATCCAATAAGCTTATATGTTACTTTAAAAAAAAAGGGTAGTTTTCTTAACTAGATTTAATGAAAGCTATAAAATGCTACCTTAACTAGCACAGTTATGGGCAGCTGGAAGAGTAGTGGTACAATCTGTCTACTTTTATCTTTGAGAAAATGAGTATTTGCATAGTAGAAGGAGACAGTCAGATTTGTTATTGTATTTACTTTTCCTTCCTAACAACTCTTTTTAGTGAGTTGCCCAAAAGAATAACTTCAGTTTTCTAGGTTGCTATTTAGTGGATGAAAACATGGATGCTGTATAAAGTATATTATTAAAACATTGTTGAATGTAATCTAAATGAAAGGCTTTATACTTCCATAAGACTAATATAGGAATGATTATATTTGTCATAGAAAGAAATGAATCATTCGACCTACAATAATATTTTGAATACATGCTATATGCCAGGTACTGTGCTATGTGTTAGAAGCTAAGGATGAAAAGAAAAAAAAAAGCAATTCTTTTGAGGGTGGGCATGTTGTATTGTGTCAGTTGTAATTTTATGTTAATTCCTAATGAAGACTAACTTTCAGAAACTATAATTGAATATTTCTATATCTGGGTAGCAAACTAAAAGATCCAATGAAGTTTTATCTTTTGGCAAATGTCTGAACAGCTCAACTGGTCATTCTCATTGGAAGGAAAATGCAATTATTTTAATTAAAATGCCAGAAAATCAGTGGTATTTAAACTCTAGTGTCTATGTGTAGTGTGATATTCACTGTAGAAATAAGTATGGCTATACTAGGTAATTTTACCTGATGTCAAACTCTTGAGTGTGAGTTACTGCATTTTGGGTGCCATTTTAATAACTTTTTGAAGCTGCGCTCCAGAGTCCTCCATTCACCAAATATACCAGCTTCCTTTGACTAACACATCTTATTTTGGCCCAAGTCTTTCATGATAAAGTCAGAGTTGAAATTCATCTTTTCTAGTAACTTATTTTGGTTAATCATGCCTTTATGTCTCAGAAATTTTATTATACAATAACTCTCCCAAATCAGGTATTGTTTTGCATTATAATGTCTATAAAATGTCAGTAAGTGACAGTTGTTAAGAACAAATTCTGACTTTTTTTCACTTGAAAACTCTTAGGTTGCAGCAGGAATTCAAATAGAAAAATTTAGAATTTAAAGTTGGAAAAGTACTTAGAGGCTAATTGAATCCCATCCTCTTTTCACAGACAAGGTAACTGAGATGAGGTTACACAGTTATTAAATGACTAAAGTGGTACTTGAACCCAAATCTTCTAACTACAAGTCTAATGTTTTATGTACTATATTAGGCTTCCTCTCACTTGGTACTTTATAAAAATCACGAATATTTCTATAAAAGATTAAGGGAGACTTTATGTGTACATGCTCATGCATGTGTGTATGCACAAACATACACTTACATACACACAATATGTATGTTTTTCTTTTTTAAACCTCTGCAGGAAATAGGTATTTTTTATTTTGTTGACATAATATCCTGCTATTAATTTCCTACCCCAAATAATCATCTTGATGTGGAAATATTATTGATAATTGCCAAATACTAAGTCTAAAGACTGATTTAAAATGGGATATGAAGTACAAAGAACAACTTAACTACAAAAATATTTTACATTCAAGTCAATTATTTTCCCACATGGAATCATCAACTATATATATATATATATATATATATATATATACATACATACATACTATCTCAGAATTTTCTAATGACAAATTTATGAAGTCAAAAATAATCTTTTAAAAGATTTCATACTTTAAGACTAATAACCCAAAAGTTGCAGTCCACACTTGTATTATTGCTGTAAATGTCAAGATGTTTTAAGGCTCTATGATGTTGAAGGGGCCAAAAAAAAGTCTTTTAAAATATTATAATAGCAATGCTGGTGAAACTAATGAGTGTTTGGAGTATACACACATATGTGTATATATATTATATATAAAGGTAAATATGTAGCAGTGTGTGTGTGTGTGTGTGTGTGTGTGTGTGTGTGTGTGTGTAGTAACTTCTATGTGAGTGATAGACTCAAAACATTTAGCCTAAGGAAGTAACAGTTTAGGTCCAACAACATAGTAAATGTGTTTAAAAGTGACCTGTAAATTAATACCAGTATATGGGTAGAATCTTTGGAAAATATTCAAGATTTGGTATTTGAGAAGATACCACAAGTAGTAAGCCAAGTAACAACTACACTATTCTGTTTAATCAGTTTGTATTGCTGTTTACAAGTCCTGCAGAGCCAGAGTGTGTTACTATTCAGTACGGCTTCAGAAGCTCAGCATTAGCTTAAGCCTATGAGAATAGGGGAAGGACTCAAGCCCAGTTTTTGATGTTCTGCATGGGTGGGTAACCTGAATACTAAAATGCATTCCATTGACAGCTGACCCTGTAAGAGGTTTTTCAATGGTCCCCTGTTTTTTCCTTTTCCTTTCCTCAAAGTTCTTCTAAATACAGAGTGGGGGGATGGGGTGGAGGGGGATGAGGCCAGGGAAGAAACAGGAAAAAAAACCCCACAACAAATCAATACCCCAGATCCTATTATTTTTGGTCATCTTTTTAAATACATCTCATTTACAAGACAAAACTCAATGCTTTCTTAGATCTACTAACTTCTTTTCACAATTTTAGTACAATTGATATGTCAGTGATTGATACTTATGACATCCAACATAATTTATAGTTTCTCACCAATATATTAAAATTAAAAAAAAGAATATGTTGAGATATAATTTACTTTCGTATCATACATCAGGGACATGAATACTTGTGTGCTTTTCCCTTTCATAAAGATTTTAAATATTCTGGTTGCATTATTCTAATGGCTTTTATGGCAAAATTCTAGGCTATGATTGCATGGTACTTGGAAGACTACCCATGGTAAATATACAGTTTCCTTTCAGGAGAATAATAGACAAATCAGAATTTTAGTATAAAACTTCTCCGGGTGTGTCACTTTCATCAGCCATCAATAAATATATTTAACAGTGAAATGGTGATTTTCTATTTTCATTCAGGATGACATCTTTCCTGAATTTAGAGACAACACTAATAAGGATTTATATTACTAGAGCAAACTTGTACATTGTCATTTGTTACTTCTAACAAAAAAAATCGAGTTAAGAAAATAGTATGCTTATAAAATCACTGAAAATATTCTCCTGAGAAAATGTATCTTCCTATTTTCATTGCAGATGTGGAGGTGGGAAGGACAATCAGTGTGGAATATTGCAGGTACTTTCACATAAAATCTCGTGAGGACATATTTGGAAATGAATATATTAGGGAACTCCCAGACAAAGAAACTCCCTCTATTAGGTCAACATCTTCTCCACAATCCAAAATCTTAGAGAATTTCCTAGAACTTGGTTAAGTGACTTACCCATGGTTATACAGCCAATATGAGTGGCAAGACTTGAACTCATGTTTTCCTATATCTGAGACTTAGTTCTGTCCATGAAACTATCTTATAATAAGATATTTTTGAAATAAGGAAATGTACTCACATATCTATTGCCATCTATTCTCTGTATATTAAATACTTTACTCTTGCTATTGTCCATATTAAAAATGAAAATTGGGCTTTTGATGGATATACCTTCATTCTGGTAGTTTCCATCTTAAAGAGACCTCAAAGGATATTTGTGTTTATATGTGTGCTGTTTAACATTTTTTAAATATAGAAAACCTTGACAAAGTTGTAAATGACATGCTTATAAAGTTTGCAAATGACACAAATCTGTAAAGGATAAAAAAAAAACCTTAATGGATACCAGAAGCAATGTCCAAAAAAAAAATCTCTAAAGATCAGAGTATTGGACTGAATTAAATAAAATGAAATTCATTCAGGATAAATATAGTCTTACATTTGGAGTTAAAAACAACTTCATATTTATAAGATGGGGAAGACTCTTTAAACCTCAAGTTCTTTATGGAAAAGGTCAGGGTGGTGGTGTTTGTTGTTGTTTTAAGTTCATCTTGAATGAGTAGTGCAATGTGGCAGCCCTGAAAGCTAATGCTAAAGCTAATCCAGGGCCTCTATTAAAGTGCCATAGCTTCCAGGAATAAAGAGGATCCTTCTTGTATTCTGCCTTGGTTGTACAATACTGAGTATTATTTTCAATCTGAAGCACCACAGTTTGGCTGATAAGCTGGAGAATGTCCAGAGGAAAATCAACAGGATGGTGTTTTAAGACCTTGACTCAGTTTCATATCAGGATGGGTAGGAAGAACTTAGAATGTTTAGCCTCAAGATAAGACTGAAGCAAGATAGCTGTGCCATCTTCAGATATTTAAGGGCTGACATGTGGGAAAATAATCAGATTTATTCTGCTTCATCTCAGAAGGCAAAGCTAGGAGAAATAATGGGTGAAGGTTCCAGAGAGACCCATTTAGGTTTGTGATCAGGAAAACTTTCCAGCAACTGGATTTATTCCAAAGTTTAATGAACTCCTGTGGAAGTTTTCTTCCCCTTTGGCCAGTTTAACCATTCTTCAGATTTGTTATAGTGGGGATGGCTTTTTAAGCATGAGTTGAAATTGCTGAGGTTTCTTTCAATGGGAAAAGGTTTAAGAATCTTTGATGTTACTGTGACTGTAGGTTTTAAGATCTAGAAGACATTTTGAAGATCACTTAATTCAGGGACTATTGACCATTTTTTGTATCATAGAAACAAAATGAATGCAGCACTTTCTCAGAGCCTAGCATGTGTTAGGCATTTAATAAATACTAGTTAACAAAGTTGACTGATTTGGGCAGTTTAGTTACACCTTTAGATCCTTCAGAATAATGTTTTAAAATGTGTAAAATTAAATGAACAGGATTACAAAGGAAAACAAATATTTCAAAATAAAAATATTGTTTCCTCTCATCAGTGTTCACATACCTCCTGAAATCTATTCATTAACCCTGATTAAGAACTCTTAATTCAATCTAGACTCCTCATTTTTCAGAAAAGGAAACTGAAGACAAGGGAGTTAAGTGAATTGTCCCAGATTGCATAGAGAGTAAAGAAGAGGACCAGAATCTACCTTCATACTCTGATTGTAACTTTAGTGCCCTTTCCATTATATTAAGCTGCCACTTTGGATACAGAAAATTTCATAGAATTTTGTCATTATATAATGGAGATTAATTTACTCAGGAACATCAATTGTATATTCCTTATGAGAACTTCAAGATGGCAGTTCAATCTGCTCAGTTACTAATATTGTACAAAAGAACCATTTCTAGGATCCATAGATACATGCAGGGTATTCAAATATTTTTTTCTCCCTCCATGTTTTACATAATGTTGATACTTGGTACATTTGAAGAAAATGGTTTATTTGAGATGCAATTTTACAAATTGATGCAATTTTTTATCTTGTAAACTGCATTGTAGGGTATGTTTTTCCATTACTGTATGTAATAGTAAGGGAAATTTGAAGGCCTTCCCTGCTTTGAAGATAGACCCTCCCCCCAATAGACTGAATGTAGTCACATGGAGCCTGTGGTAGGAGGAGTTTGCTGAAGGGTAGAGCAGAGCCCACAGGAAGCTGGGAGTCAGAGCAGCTAGACTGGAGGGAGGAGATGATGCATTAGAGGGAGACAGTTAGACTTGTGAGTAAATGTTGGTTTGTGGGAAAGCTTAAAGATGGTGTGGCTCTTTGAGCTGTTGTGGCTTATTAACTTCCTTGCTACTATGATAGAATCAACTTACTAGTTTGGGGATTTGGCTTTCTGGCGTCTGAATAAATGTTATGCTTCTGTCTTATATATGGAGAGTCTGTTATAGTTTGTGATTCAACACTATACAGGCATATTTATAGTAATCATTGGTGCTGTGAATATTGCATTGGAGCTACATTGTATTTGAGGGGAAATGTCAGATTGAGAGTAACAGTTCCCTTTAAGTTTGGTACTAAGTCCATCTAAATAGTATTAAAGACAGCTTAAAAGAGTACCTAATGGTTAACAGACTCCCTAATTAGCAGAACTACCATGTGCAGTTGACCTTGCCTATTGATATAAACCCCTGAAGAAGAAAGAGTACTAAAAATTAGTATGCTGTCAACATTGCATTTTTTATTATTTGACATTATTAAGCAAACTTAGAATGTCTTTCTTTTTTTGGAGCATTTGATTAAATGTGTGATCTTATCTTGGTAAAATAGCCTGCTGGGCTGCAGACAGTAGTGTTCAGAAATGAAATTTGTTTAGAGACTCTGAACAGACATTTATTCAATGAGACCTTTCTTGAATAATAGATGATAGTAAGATAGAACTGCAGTGTACTGTCTGTGTCTTTCTTCTGTGCACAAAGCGGGTGTTGAGATAGAGGAAGAGAAAAGATAACTTAAGTGCAAGAGCAAAAGTGTAGAATGCCCATGCAAAGAAATCAGCCTGTTTGTAACAGAAAAAAGGAGTTCATTCTCTGCTCCTCTGTTAGTTCTGTTTCAGTATGATTTGAAGGGACTCTACTAGTGGTTCACAAACTGATATATCCCAGGGGATGGAGAACGGTGTGATGATCTTGTTACTTGCTGTTTTTCTCTCTATCCTCTTCTACTGTCTGAGACTAACATCAATGATTCTGGAAACTCAGTCTCTCAAACTAGATTTTACCACTTGTGCAGTATCTTTGCCTTCTTTGCCTCTTCAGGGAGAGCACGGGAACCCCTGGAGCTGGCTGTAAATGTTGATTCGAAGTACCTGATGGTAGACTCCATTAACACCATGCACTTCTTGGTAGCTCTGCTTCAGCTTGGCATAGCAATGCCAACAATTGGGAGTTGTTGCAATCTGTTTCAGGTGCAGAACAGATCCGGTTTGGTTTTTGTTGCTGTTATTTTTACAGTTTGATTTACAAAGAGTCAGAATCTGATGATACCTTACAGATTTCAGTGCAACTCAACTTTTGAAATTCATCAACTTGTCAGTTCCCACTTATAATGACATGAAGGTTTATAAAATCACTTCTATTTCTTATTCATTTGAACAGTATTTCAGATAATTTAGCTAAGCTTATTACAATTTGAAAACATTTATTAATGCTCTACTCTAATGCCTTATTATGGACTAGGCGTGGATCTTGGCTCTCAAAGGTTATGGCAGCAGAGCACAACTGAGGCAGGTCTGTTTAAGCCAAGAATGCTTAAAGTAAGGGCCCCCTGATGAATTCTGTCTTTTGTCTGCTGATGAGCCTACAGAATTTTTGAGAACTTTATCACCAGAGGGTTACCCATCAGGTAATGACTCTTTTTGCTCACAGAAACTCAGTAAGATGTCTGCTGAGGTGTAGAGAGGTATTTATGTCTGAATCTGTGAAAGGAGCATCCATAATGATGAAATCAAAGATCCTTTCAGCATTAAAAATATGGCTCTGATGATGCTGTGGACCCTTCAGGGCAGTAAATAAATGAACAAATAGGCTCACAGAATTTGATCTGGAAGGCACCTCAGAGATTTCTTTGTTTATTCACCTGTTTTGTCACATGCCATCAATAGAACTATTGTACCATCTAGTCAAATACCTATTACTGTAATCCTTGGGTCTCATTTCTCTCATACTATTTTCTAGAAGTATTTTGGACAGGTCCAATCTTTGTGTAGAACCATTTCTCTTACTGTTGATAGTAGTCATTCCTTAAACAGAATCAGAAGCTGAGATGGATATGGGACCAGTTGACCTCAAACTCTTTTTTAAAGCTACTTGGCTTTGCAGTTTTTATTTCTACTTATATTTGAATATATAGGTCTTATCATATTCTGGACTTGAAGTTCAATTTTTCTTTTAAAAAGCAAACAATAGGGCTGGGTGCAGTGCCATATACTTCTAATTTCCTCTCCTGGGAAAGCTAAATCTCGTGGATCTATTGAGTTCAGGATTTGTTAGCTGCAAAAACCAACTGGGCATCTGTACTAATTCCAGCACTGATATGATGAGCGTCTTAGAGCCAGAGGCCACCAGCCTGCTAAGTGGTCCAAGTTGAAAATGGAGTGGTTTAATACTTCTGTGCTGATGAGAGACAGAGAGACAGAGAGAGAGAGAGAGAGGCAGAGACAGAGAGACAGAGGAAGACAGAGACAGAGAGGAAGGAAGGAGGGAGGGAAGGAAGGAAGGAAGGAAGGAAGGAAGGAAGGAAGGAAGGAAGGAAGGAAGGAAGGAAGGAAAGAAAGAAATAGATGATAATGAGAAATGAGATTGAAAGTAAGACCTGTTTCTGAAAGAACTGGGCAGTTTCAAATTTCCCTGTCATGCTCACTTTCTGCTTTCGACTCTATTGTTGAGAATGCAGGAGGAGCTTGTCAAGTAAGTTGATTCAAAGGACTAACCTAAAGGCAACCTAGTTTCTTTCAAACTTCTTATGGATCAAGGGGATGATTCATCATTTAGCTTTCCCTTATAGGGAAAAAAATAGAAAGTGAAAATAGAGAGACCTAGATGCCAATAAAACAAATAATTAAAGCAGGTGCTATCAATCAAGAGAAATGTCAACAAAGCAAGTAACTCAAGCAGAGTAATGCATCTCTGAATATTGTTAATAAAATTGAAAGCAAGATTTGCTGAGAATAAACTAGGCACTCAAGGATTTTTCCATAGCAAATTTTAATGTGATCCTGGGATGTCTGAAAAGAACACAACCTAACCAATGTGTGGTGCACATTTGTGTTTGTGTGTGTGTGTTCCTGTATTGTCAGTCTGAGTTTATTGGTGAATTTTATTTCACCGATGAGTCTAAAACTGCACATTAACTTTAATGAATGACCATGGCTGTTGCCCTAGGTCAGTAGGGAGTTAGGGACTCAGAATATTGGATTTAAAGAGAGATTCTGAGTTCAGATCTCAGCAAGCCACTGCTAGTTGTGTATTACTGAACACCAGAAATTCTGTTCCACTTGTTTCATTACAGGAAAATGGCAATTCTAACACTTGTTAGATCTATCTCATAGGTCTTTTCTGAAGTAACCCATAAACCCACAAACACATGAACTAATAGTTATTGCAAGGTTTTTGATAACATTTGTTCTAGATTTTAAAGGTATAATTTTAAAGAATAAGAGACATTTCTTAAGGTATTAAGTATATTCTTGATTTGCTTTGTTTTGGTACATTCCCAATAAGGGTATAGTGTTCAGGTATTTAATGCTTGTTGAATAAATGATTGAATGAGTATGACTTTAGAAGGAACCAACTAATGGAAAGTAGTTTTTGAAGTTGTTACATAGTGAACCTAATTTGGAATTGAAAATTGCCCTATATTTGATAAAATGTCAGAGTTTGGAAAACATAGATAAGGTTGCCATTCTGTCCACTCATTTTGCTTATGAGAGAACTGAGGCTTACAGAAATTTAATAACTCACCCAAGGCCTTCTAGTTAGCATTTTAACTTGCTTCATATAAAATAACTTTTAAGTCTGACCAGAAAAGTAGGAAGACTTCATGACGATGCATTTATAGTAATAGTATTCAAATGGAATGTCAAGGGATAAAATTAAATTGGAAGTATCACCAGACTAAACTAGCCATACTTATCATTTACTCTCATCCTTAAATACTTGACTTAATTAAGAGCATAGTTAGATAACATTGTGATAGATATTTCTTGTGAAGACTTGGGAGGAAGAAAGATATCATTTTACTTAAGAAATAAGAGGTATTGGCCATTACCTCTTTTTTTCTCATCCTTAGGTAAAAATAGGAGTGATTAAAGTTTCTGTTCTCATTTCTCTTTGGGAATTAAGCCTAAATTTAGTTCCAAAAGAAAACAAATTCAAGATAAGGAACACTTAACTTTGTCTTCACAACACTGTTACTTTCATATCATAATTAGCCTACCCTCAACATGTCCCAGCATGCATATAGTAGACAGGTTCAGACTAAATAACCTGAAGTAATAGAGAATGCTCACCCATATCTCCCCCACCTTACTTATCAGTGAAGGATACTCTAGGCTGTTTCCATAGTTTCTGCAGTTCCAAAAAGCCACTTTGAAAATACATTGCCTCATTGTAACCTTACATGGATTCTGACAATGGAAGAAAATTGAAAAGAATAGGGAAGTTGTGTTGACATTTTCCCAGTAGAAACAGCAAACTTCAATTTTTCAGGTTAGGGAGTATTGTAGAGAATGGTTAGCTTCCATTTTTTTTTCAGTGTTTATTATCAATGCCAACAATTTAATCCTCAGACCAAATCTAAGGGGACTCAAACTATCCTCTGACCAATAAGGACAGCATTTAGAAACATTGCACATTTCAGAAAAGGAGAACTCTTGATATATTTGAGCTAATGTTAAAAAGTAGGATGTTTGGATATGTGAGGTGGGCCAGTAGGGGTGAGGGGACTGACATTCCTTGAAACCTTGTTTTCTTTGATACTTAGGGGACATCTTCCTGCTACCAACCCTTGAAACCTCCCTTTGAGCTTCCTAGAACCATTGATTCCAGTGTGTCTTGTGACCTAGAAGAACATGCTTGCAACACGGAAAGTTTTACCTTAGGAACAACCAAATTGATATTCTTAAAATTCATATTTGATCATGTCACTTCCATACTAAAAAAAAATCTTTGGTGGCCTCCTATATTTTCTAGGATAAAGAACAAAATCTTCAGTCTAGCATTTAATGCCTTTTACAGTATGCTTTCTACCCAGTCTTTTGAGTATTATTTCATAGCATTCCTGTTCATGTCCTTGGCACTAGTTAAAATGGCTTTTGAGTTATTCTCTGTAGAAAACAGTCCATCTGCCTCTAGCCTCTGTGCCTTTTCAGAGGTAGTACCTTCTTTTCATGACTACCTTTTAGAATCCCTGATTTGTTTAAAAGTGCAAATCAAATGTTATCTCATACAGAGGTGTCTTCTCCATCCTGTCCCCCTCCCGTAATTGTTAATGTTCTCTTAGTCTTCAAATTCCTTTTAAAAAATTATGTACTGTAAATGAATGGGTACCCTACTCCACCCCTACCCCCCCTTTTAATGGCTGGGTCTTCCTATCTTGCCCAGGCTGGAACTACAGGAGCCATTCAGGGTCCTTAACCCAACCACTCAGCACAGCCTCTTTTATCTGTTTCATTTCCAGTCTGGGCTCATTTAACATTCCTTCATCAACCTAGGAGTGCCACCTGTTTCCTTCTCCCAGAGGTTTACAATAATAATGCCTCACAGTATAAAGTGCAGCTCACCTGAGCTCAAAAGAACTGGCACCCTGCTTAATAGTTGGAATTACAAGCCTGCCCTCCACTTTTGGACAGAAAAAAATTATTTTATTAATTACTTTGTGCCGGGCACTGTGCTAAGGTCTCGGTATGCAAATACAGAAATGAGAGTCTCTTTCCTTAAAAAGTTTAAATCCTAATAGAGAGATATGATACAGATGTGGGAGTGGTAGCCAAGGCAAGGAATATATAGGGAGTCCCAGGCATATTAAGTTGATTCTCAGGGAAGTCAGTTGGCATGTTCTTTTTGAGGAAGAGTATGTTAGTGATGATTTATTGATTTAGTCCTAGAACAAGATGTAGTAGAAGGAAGGGGAGAGCGGTGGGCCCATGGAGGCAGGGCAAATGGCAAGGTTTATGGTGTGATCAATTTGATATAATGTAAAGCATGGTCTGCTCTGATTGCCTGTCACTGTCTAGATAGGTCTAGGCACATGAGCACACTCATTGACTCACCAGTGAAAATGGCTCTATTGAAGATGGACGTTTCAGAGGTAAGAATATACTCCTTTAGGGATTGAGGGATCTCTTTTTCCCTTGACAGTGCATGCTGGTTCTTTTGTTATAAAAAAGCAGGAAAGGGGCAGGGTGGATGATAAGGTGACCAGAAGAAACAAATGGATGGGACTTGAAGCCTGATGTTGTATTTGTTAACATTTTGTATTTACTTCTCTTTACTTATTGTATCTTCCTCCCCCAGTATACAAGTTCTGCAACTGCAGGGACTGTTGCAAATTTGTTTTTGTATTCCCAGGACTAAGAACTGTGCCTTTCCCATAGTGAATATTTATAAATTGAATTACACTGAATTGAAGTGTTATGGCCTTAAAGGAATGTCAGTGAACAGGGATACACTAATTCCTCTGGACAAAACAGTTCTATTTAAGGTGCTGTCATCATTTGTCAAGTTGCAAAGCAGCTTTTTTTTTGCCTGTGCCACCAATATCAAAACTAATTACTTGAGTTACCTTTTACTTCTCAGTGTATGTACAGTTTTATAATAACCCACATTTTATTTTAATGTGAAACCAATTATTTGAAATAAACAAAATGATGGTCATTTTTATTTTGTTACAGAGCAAAATTTGACTCAATTTAATTTAGATAATAAAATCATAGACAATGAAGAGAAATAGTAATTAATGACTGGCTTGACCTTGACAGAATGTCACATATGAGTCTATCTTTATTTTAAGAAATATTTGTTGAATTGCAGTAAAAATAAATTGAATTGGATTAAGAAATGGGCCCCTGATGAAGCTGTTCCCACTGTAGTGCTGTGAGCTCTGTAGCAAAAATCAGTTTTATACTTGGAAGGTATCAAACCATTCTCTAGGGGCCAGCAATGCACTTCTA
The DNA here is from genome assembly GCF_028583685.1 of Petaurus breviceps papuanus. NCBI lineage: Eukaryota > Metazoa > Chordata > Mammalia > Diprotodontia > Petauridae > Petaurus > Petaurus breviceps. The sequence continues at coordinate 18,613,494 of NW_027186473.1, forward strand.
ATTTTCTTTTTTATCTGTATGATAAGTTTGTACTACATGCAACATAAAATTCAGATAGCGATTGAAAATTCATTCAGATCTTTCAAAATGGTTATGACCTCAAAGATCTTTCACCTTTGGCTAGTCTGTTATTTACAACTATACATTGCTGACTTTAAATTCAAAAAGGTTCATATCTTGAATGTGTAATAAAAAGACAATGATAGTCATTTTTTCTTCTAACATTATGACAGTGTATATATATATATATCTTAAATGACAAATGCAAAAAGTCCCATGGTGTTTTATTTATGTTTGACAGCTCAAGATGTATTTTTACTTCTATGCCTTCCTTTAGTCTTTTGAATATTTCATTTTCTCCCAGGATGCCTCATTTTAATGTAGGAATAGTTAAAATTTAAAAACATGTGAGAAACATTGGAAATTTAACACTTCATGCATTGTGTATGAATTTTAACATAGCATTAAAAAATCTTTATATCAAAAGCTCTTGTAATCAGAAAAAATGGTTTAATACATCCCATTTAAATGATTTGCTATTATTTTGTAAACCCACTGCTATTCTTTAGTGAGAGATAGAAGATGAAGGTTTTATACAATAACAGCACTTTTTTCTTGGCACTTCAGAAGTATCTTCTGCTTTAGCTATATACTCATGGATTTCATTGTGCCTTAGAACTGAAGAAGCCTTAGGAAGCTGGTCTGTCAATACTTTCATTTTACAGCTGAGAAAAGTGAAGGGAGTAAAAAGCAGTCGGTCTTTCAGTCACTCATCAAGCCTTCATCATACACTTACAATGTGCCAGACACTTGCTAAGCATTGGTAATACAAAGAAAGATTGAAAAAATTATACTTCTGTCAAAGATTTAACATTTGAATGCAGGTGAAACTATGCAAATAACTGTATATACAAGATAGAGAAAAGGGAAGTAGTTTGCCCAATGTCACACAACTAGTACTGAAACCAAATTATTTTGAATTTGAATCCAGGACTCTTCCCATTACATAATATCTCCACTCTCCCCTTCCCCCCAATCTCAGATATTACTAGCATTTGCATTGTTGCTTTAACTCTTCTCCTGCTGTGGATTGCTATCATTTTCCCATTAATTATTACTTCATGAACACCACTGCTATCTCTTGCATCTCTGGCTCACAATGAAAGGAATTATTAGTTAGCAATTTGTGCAATAACAATAAAGATATGAACACTGGCATGCATTGTCAGATTTGAATGTTTACAGAATCGTTTCCTGGTAACTTAATCTCAGTATATAAATCTGTAAAATGTTTCAAATTTGACATCTTTCAAGCTAAGATCTCTTGAGTATTTGATTCTGTAGTCTCCCTCTTTTCACTGCTGAAATACTGAATCCTTTCAACATGATCTTTAGAATTTGGGTGAAAATTATTCCTTTGAAAAGAACATAAATACATATCATGGCTCTCACAAGAGGAATATTGTAGTAGAATAGAGGGGGGAAAAAAACAAAACTTTTACCTAAGAGTCTAACCATGATCATTTCTGGTGTGTATATACACATGTATTTGCATATGCATTATTCAGCTGAATGTATTAGCTAGGGTCTAGTTTTGGAAACACCTGTAAAAAAAGCGTGATCATCAGAAATATTGACCTGATTGTTGTATGTTATGAGTAAAACAGTGATATGAATGATTGTTCAGAATAATGACAATATAAAGTTTATTGTTGTTCAGTTGTGACCAACTCTTTGTCACCCCACTTGGGATTTTCTTGGCAAAGATACTGAAGTAGTTTGCCATTTCTGTCTCCAGATCATTTTATAGATGAGGAAACTGAGGCAAACAGGGTTAAGTGACTTGCTTGTCACAGAGCTAATAAATGTTTGAGACCAGATTTGAACTTATGGAGATGAGTTTTCCAGATTCTAAACCCAGTGCTCTATTTACTGCACAAGAATAGAATTAAATAAAGTACAGTATTCTTCCATCAGGAGCAGATGTTCCATTTAAGTCTTGATCATCCTTATAATAGGCCTGTTCATACTTGCTTTTCAAAAGTATATCTATAATAGTAGATCAGTGTTTGTGTCTTCTCTACTAGCTGACATTTCATTTTAACTTGTTTTCCTTTTTTTTCATTATAATATGTATTACATAGAATATTTTGGCTTTTTAAAATAAAAAATGCACACATGTTCTGTAGAAGTAATACTATAATTTTACTTATATTCCTAAACACCCATTTAATCAGCAAATATTTATTGAATACCCTCTCTGTGCAGTTCCTGGTGCTAGAATTTGGGAGATAGAAAGATATCTAAGAAATAGTTCTTACCTTCAAGGAACAATCCAGCGGTGCAAATATGAATTAGTAGGTTTTTTTAAATGAATGCTGTATTCTCATCTCAAAACAATGACTCATTTACAAACATTTTATCTAAAAGGAAAGATTTATATACATCTATTTGCCTTTTGAATATAAGAATTATTCAAAAGAATTGTTAAAACATAGCACGACAGTTGGATGTAGTTTAAATCCCTCATTCCAGATAATTTTAGGTGTATGTCATAGCAAAGCAGATGTCACTTAGTTTTTGTTTAATCAGAGATTATATATTCACAATTCAGTTTTAAATTGTCATAACTGTCAGCTTGAATAAATGAATAAGGCTTAGCCAGTATATTCCTAGAGGGAGGTGGGGAAATTATAATTGTATTTTCTATCTATTTTTGAAAGTATCTATGATATAGAAAGCTTAAAACTATATATGTACATATACATATATATGCATGTGTATATGTCTGGATGTGTGGATAGAGAGAGAAATAGTTTTCACTGTATGATAATAAGCAGTCTTTAGCAATTATGTATGACTGAGTTCCTTCTGTCTTTCTTCTCTTTCTGCCTCCCTTCTTCCCTCCAGGTGTGTTAATCTTGAAGTCAGGAAATGTGCCATCATCTAGCTATGTATACAGGAATAATCAACTAAGTTAAAACCATTTTATTCAACATTTGCTGTAAGTTAGGAACCGGGAGACAAATACAGATGTGAGACAGTCTCTGCCCTCGAGATCTTAAATTCTGCTAATCAAGACACTTAACCCCTTAGAGTCTCAGTTTCCTCCACTCTAAAATGGGAATTACAATCCTTTACTAACAGACTGTGTGAGAAAAGCATGTAGCAAACCTTAAAATTCTAAAAAAGAGAATTGGTCTTCTTTTCCCAAAGTAAAATAACATTTTTCTAAAAATACATTGTCTACATTTATGTTGTAAGTTTGACCAAGGAATGATGGATTTAGGTGTGTTAGGCTTGGATATTCTTGTAGTTGTTTGTTAAGACACTCTTGGGTAGTTTGCGCTCCAAATATATATATATATTAAAAAAAACTGTAACCTGGTCAATATTTTTTTTTCTTCTGGAACATAAACTTCAATCTTTCTCTTTCATCTAAACCTGTTGTATTCCTTGGGAGACGCTTAAATATTAATATTTTATGTGCTCCTTTTTCCCTCTGGTTCTATACTAGCAGTTAAGACAAACTGCTCCCAAAGCTCTGCTGACTTCTCTAATATGGGGCATAAAGTAAAACACTGAGGAAAAAACAAAGCTCAAACCAGAAAAAGCATGTTAATTTCAAGCTCCATTAGAAATGCCAGTGAAAAGAATGGCAAGGGACTCTCCATAGGTAAAGGGACCAAATTGGTAAGGAGTGAGGTTCCATTTTCCAGCCTTCTAATTATGGATTGAAAGAAAGTGAAAATGAAAATCTATGCTGTAAAGTAAATCATTTCTTAGTGAGTAGAGGCAGTCCCCTTACTTTCTAGGGTCAGTAAGAATTTTACTTTAAATCCATAATTCTATGACATCTAGAGCTGTATTTCAGTGGTGATTTGGCTTTGCCATTAATAGTCAAACTGGATTGCAGATGTTGATTTTTGTCAAATGTCTGGAAAGTCTCTAAGGAAAATTGTTTACATAGTAGAAAATGACTGTCACCCTGGAGCTGTAATAATTAGCAGAGCTAACTTGTTGTTCCAGTTTATTATGGGTATTTGTCTAAGCTGTTTTTGGAGGAAATTGTGGCGTAATTGAGGGTGGGATGTTGCATACTGTCTTTCTGATGGTGATCCTGTTTTGATGAGTGTGGAATTGTTCACTCAGAGAAGAATATCTCTCCAGAAGGTCCCAATCCTGCTCTTCTCAATTTCTTTCAATGCCTTTTTGGAACACAGAAAACTGGTTCAAGTACTTACTAAAAGAATTGCTGTTTTTAGTAAGCAGAAATCAAAATGCAAGAGGAGGTAACTCTGGGTATAGTTTTACCAACTGCATTTTTTATGGCACATAAAGAAGGGAGTAGGGGCTGCTAATGGTATATTTGTGGCTTATGATACGTTTTCTATAATAGAGCCAATAAAAACAGATCATAGACACATGGAACTGTCCCTTTTTACTGTTTAATTTTTGGTTTCTGGCACTTGTAACCTGAGTAGGGAAAACTGAAACAATACTCACAGCTTCTCTTTCTCTGTGGTTTTGCCTGCAGGTGTGGCACCAGGTCTTTGAATGCTGTTGTCAGTCAAAAGCCACAGCTTCTGTGTGTAAACATATTGGGTGTTTTGGGTTTTATTTTTTTGTTCCACACCTTGTGTGGCAACATTTTTTTTTAAACCGATGTGGTGAGGGTGTGTGTTTCTGAAAGTGTACATGCTTCAGCAATTGCATTGTACAGTGAACGAAGCTCCGGTATTGTAAGTCACTTTGCCAGTTTGACATTAGTTAGTTTATGTCTACTTCTTTAAGTCTGTTCTAGCACAAGAAAAGAGAACGTCTCAAAAAGACCAAGAGGATTACTTCTAAGGACAAGAAATGAACATTCAGATTCCAGAGCAGAGTTAAATAGAGCAATATATGGATAATTTCTAAAAATTTCCACAGAAATATGTATTCTTAGGATATAAATTCCTTGAGGGCAGAGATGTTTCATTTTTGTATTTGTATTCCAGTATATCTTCCAAGGCCAGGAACACAGTGGGTGCTAAATAATTGATTGTTAGCTGATTTGAGTGATTTTTCCTGAAAGAGTATGAGTTATATTTGGTGAGTTTGTGCATCCCATTATATTTGTGTTGTCTGTTTCCTTTAAGGTTTATTCAATTTTTAATAAATATTTTCAAAATGCCTACTATGTGCCAAGCACTGTACTAAGCACTATGGACTAAAATAAGAAAAAGAAATATAGTCATTGCTCTCAAACAGGTTACAATCTAATAGAAGAAGACAACACTCAAAAGAAGCTGAAAAATTGGAAGGAGCTCCAGAGGGTACCCAGCTCAGGGTGGGGGGTAGGGTCATGATGTTCAATGAATCATAGGGAAACTTCTGAGGCCTCTATAAAACAAGGCTTTGGGAAGAGCTCTGCCCTCTAGACCTCTAGTCAGAGGACAGAGACAACTGAGGTGGCCAAAGAGTTGAGTATCAAAAGCTGAGTCAATATGCATTTCAAAGAGATTTCAGTTTATCAGCTTATCCTGGAAGAGGCATGATATTCTTGGAGTTGAAACCAAAGGGAACCACTGTTGGAAAATGACTGTTGTGTTTGTTTGTTTGAATTTCCCTGAGAATTTTTATTCTCAACATGTTTTCTAAGTAGTTTTATCTTTATTCCTATTTTTAAATTATACATTTAGGATTTCATAGGGTCATAGATTTTATCTGAAAGGGAATATAGAAAATATCAGTGACTAGAAATTTCAGAGAAAAAATCGACTTAAGAAAAGGTTTCATTCTGTAAAACTTGGACTCAGTCAAAAGGTCCCATGGACCTAGAGGGCCACAAATGACCTTGAGGCCCCAGTTTCTCCACCCCTGATCTAGAACAAGCCTTTTATTTAATAGATGGGGAATCTGAGTCTCAAAAAGATTGAGCAATTTGTCTCAGGTCACATAGTAAGTAGAAGAGCTAAGACTTAGAAAAAGAAGAATAATGTGGATAAGACCTTCCTTCTTGTTTTCTTCATTTTTAGAACTAGAAGAAGTACTTAGGAATAATTAATTTACTAAAAATTTACTAAAAATGTCAATATCTCATTTTGGGAAGATCATTACACAAATATCACCAAAACATATGCAAAAAGGAATCTCTTTTGGTTGAAGAGCCCTTAGTGAATGGAAGCCTTGAACTAAAGACCGAAATATGAAGTGGGATTGTATAGGAACTGTGCTATGTATCGCCACCTCAAAACACAACAAATAATTGCTCTCCCAGAACCTTTTCTTTCCCACCATGCAAAAGCATGTAGGAGCACCCAATAAATAAAAGGTTCTTTAATCACTGTTGATTTGTCAGTAACTCCACCACTACTGTCCAAGGGAATGGTATTCCTTTCATATTATGCCCCTTAGGCATCCTGTAATTACCATTTCTTTCATGGTTTTCTCTTCCCCTCTATACTTGTCTGACATTGCATGTGCAAATATATTCTAAGTGCAAAAGCTTATTGCTTGGCTGCTTATATAACATTTTGTGACTTCAGGTATATAAACTATATCCGTTTCCAATGTAGTTATGAAGTAAAACAACTGATTCCACTATCAACTTTTAACTTTCATGTGTAGTTTTCATACATGCAAGTAATTACAACAACACACATAGTCTCTGCTACCCAGTTGAGCTTGACTCTTGAAAGCAATCATCTCTAGTTCTGTTTCCTAATCCGCCCAAAATTCTACACACATGCACACCACCCCAGTCCAATCCTAGAACTCGTTTTTCTTTTAGTTTTATGGGGTCCCTGAGGAAGCAAAGTCATTTCTGCTTGGGTCTTGGCATCTACTCCTTGGTTCCAGTTCAGAATTGTTCTTCCTGCTGCCACCAAATCCCTGCCTCAGCAGCTTCACTGGATTTCATTCCCAGTCACAGAAATCTCCTGAACTACTCTTTCTGTATTTTGGCAGTCAGCCCAAGACAAATATCCAGGATTTTTTTTTTTGCCCTCCCTTACTCAGCCCCTTCTTTTTTCTTGCTTCCTAAGCCTTTTCATGTGCTTTGAACTCCTAAACTTTAAATCATTTCCCATTCAGTTTTTCTCCTCTTTTCTTCCTCTAACAGTCAGAAATTATGTTTCCTTATAATACTATTCAGGGTAAATTATAGATCTATGGGTAGAAATAGATGAGATATGGATTATTTTTCAATAGTATTTGTAATTTTATTTGAAAACATTAGACTGAGAATGAGTCCTTAGGCTTTTACCAGGTTGTCAAAGGGATCTATAACTCCCCAAATATTAAGAAATCCTGTTCTATGTCTTTGTAGAGTTAAGTCTTAGATGTCCTATTTCTGGGTTACATGGGCATTATCCGTACTAAGCATATACATTCTGTTTTGTTTATTTTTTGTCTCTTTTTAGTTTAAATATTTTATCTAAAACACAATTTTGTCTTTATTTTTAGCATTTAGCTAACCAAGGACTAAGGGGGAAATATATTATCACTCACAAGTATTTATGAAGAGGGTTTAAAAAAATATTTTTTGACCACACAATTCTGGTCTGAGTGCCATAGTCTCAGAATATGAAGTTTTGGAATTTATATTTTTTCTCTTTGAGAATTAATCTGAAGTTTCTTTTAGAAAGTATGAGATTTATACAAATTATTTAGTGAATAAGATTATAGTAAAAAAGAAATGCCTTTTAAAAGAAGTAGGGAAGACAAAATTATTTAGTCTAGCTGTTCCATTATTTTTCATTTTTTAAGATCTTTAAAAATATCTTACTTTTCCTTCCCACCCACCCCCCACACACAGCAAGTCAATATTTCATGGAATGAATATGTATGTAGTCGATGAAGCCCTTGAACCTTAGGTGAAATACTAAATACCACTGCCACATAAAGTATCCCTCAAGTGTAAAGTGGGTATGAAATTGACCTTTGCTTTTGTAGTATCTGAGACATTGGGAGATGTAAAGGCCCCTAGAGGTTTGTACTTCTGACTGCCTGCTTAGCAACCTGCCACTGAGTCTGTCTCGGGTAGAGATTTGGTCCTCAGGTGTACTCTAGAGACAGTCGATGTAAACTCTTGAATTCAGCCCAGACACCCTGGAGCAAACTGGCTGAAACTGAAAACTCCCCTGTAGTCAAAATTCAACTTTGTTATGGATTTCCAGAATAAGTAAAATTCACAAAATCTGGAGTCTATCTGAATTGAAATTTTTGAAATTAAAGTGACATTAAAGGATTAATTGGAAAGGTCTGTTAACTGCAGGGTGAATATTTGACATAATGTCTATAATACTTATATCTATAAGCAATATTTTGGAGACAGGTGGCTCAGTGGATAGAGTGCTGGGCTTGGAGTGAAGAAGATCTGAGTTCAAATTTGACCTCAGACACTCACTAGTTATGTGACTCTGGGGAAGTCAACCTCCATGTGCCTTAATCCACTAGAGGAGGAAATGGCAAACAGCTCTTGTATCTTTGCCAAGGAAATTCCATATGGGGACATGAAAAGTCAGACACAACAGAACAACAAACGACAACATAAAAATAATAGAATAAATATGATACAGATGTTAGTTTTTGATTGTGTGCACCCCGATGTTATTTGGAAAGAAACTTAAATGAGCACAAAAGACTTTTAAATTTTATGCAAAGCTAAGTTTTATTTTAAAAAAATTATTGAAATAATGTCATTTGGGATTTAAAAAAAATTAGTACTATTTTCCATCTAAAATGCTCAGCGTTTATCTCTAGGGAATCCTATTGAACTTATAATGGAAGTTATGAATCTATCTTTGAATTGTAACTTGTGTGGTTAACTCAATTTTGTATGCATAGACATCAAATGTATTTCTTAACATGTTGAGAAGTAGTATTTAGTTTAAAAGAAACCTTTAATTAATATGTGATTATTTGTGTGATCATTCTTTTGTAAGAAAGATAGAAAAAGAAACAGAAAATAAAGAGAAGGAAGGAAAGAAAAAAGAAATAAGATTAATTAGCCTTAATTATTAGACTTAGAAAATGAGAACCCCTGAAAAACTGAATTTTTGTATATGCTTCAAAAAAAGAAAGTAGCTATAACTTGGATATTAAAGAGGGCTAACAAAAGTTTGGTATAACAGGATTTGGAAAAAGCACAGGAGGATGAATATAAAAGTTGAAACTGATTGGAGATAAAGTCACTGTTAACTCACATGAATATCTTAATTGTTAGGAATAACTATAAGCTTTTATTTCTATTAACATCCTTTTCTATCCTTCATCCCTAAAATTACCCCCCAAAAGACTCCTTTTTTTCCTATCTGATGCCTGATTACATATAATATTTTATCGTTTATTATTATGCTAGAATGCTTTTTTTTTTTTTGCTGAAATCAATTGAGTAAGAAATATGACTTTATTTTGTGAGGAAATGGCCCAAAGTTAACAGTGTTGTAGTTAATTTGAATCAACCTTTTCTTTCTAGGATTTTTAGTATACTGAATTCTCTGCATTGTGAAGTAGTTTTCTGAAAGTGTCAAAAGACACACACACACAAACACTTCTGTTACTTATAGGTCTACAATATTTTGAGGTTATTATACCTAATGAATATTTGTTTAAAAATCAAAATTTTCAAATTTTTTTCTCCAGAACCAAAGATTCTGAAGTACATACAATTCAAATATGCAGTCCCAAAGAAAGCTGCTGTGGTATATGAACACACACACAAATTTAGCCTGTTTTGATGGCTCTGTGATCGTATAGAAACCTGCATATATTTATGCAATGCAGAAAAGTGAGAGAAATTATTAGAAGTTAGTCACACAATTAAAAATTTATCTCCTTTCTTTTCAAGAATCATTGAACACAACCAATAATGTATGACATACAATTAGTTGATTGCCAATATGTCTCACTAGAGTACATTTAAAATTACCAATGTCCTTTTACATTCTCTAGAGATTTGTTCATTTTTTGTTATAAGTACATATTTTTTTACTAACATCCTTAAGGGCAATTGTGTTGAATATGTATATTTGAAGGAATAAGAAAGCACATATGTTAATAAACCATTAATAAGCAATTACTTTCTAATGATGAACTCCCCCATAAATACCTATAATAGCAGAATTTTGTAAATTTCTCTCCACCTAGTCTATCAAGGAGATACTAGCTGTGGTTTGTCTATGTAGAATGACAAAACTGGTCATTTTAAGAGCTGATTGATGCATAAATATCATACACATGCATTTATTAAGTGCCTACCATTTCCAAGGCATTAGCCATGAGCTAGAGACAGAAAAAAAAAGATCTAAGACATGCTCCCTGCCCTACAGATTTCGTCATCTAGGATTCACAGGATTTATAGCTAAAAAGAAAGACAGTAACGTGTTTTTTTTTCAAATGAGTCATCTAGATCGATGTTCCCCAAAGCACCAAAATGGGAGCCACCACCATGGTCTTATCCCATTGGTGCTAGGTGATCAATCAGAAGGTGGGAAGATGAGTTACATCTTACTTATCACCAAAATAACCAGTTGTAGAGTTTGTCTCCAACACAACAACACCTAACTTCATCCTCCAATATACCCTCACTCTATCCTCCCTTCTTCTGAAAAGCTCTCAACTTCTTTCCTCATGGAAGTTATAACGTAACGATTACCCCAGTATCTAAAGCATCAGTGGCATAAGTACCATTGGGAAACTCACCCAACCCTACTCTAGCATATTCATTTGTCCTTCAGATCACTTTGAGGTGTTCCCAGGAGTTCCTTTAGAGAGTGGCCTCTGGTTCCTGGGCAGTGACCAGTAAATAAGACCCCTTTCACAGCCTCTATTCTTTTTCACTTTGAATGGTATAGAATGAATCACACAGAATGAGGAAGCATAAATGCTTTTTTGTATATATCACCAATATCTACATTTTCTTCCTTCTTCCCCCAAACCCACCTTACTTCCAAACTTACCTGTTTATGTTAATGGCACTATCATCCAAGCAACTCCCAAGTTTTAGGTTATCTTTGACTCTTCACTTTTCCTTACACCAAATATCTGGTCAGTTGCCAAATCTTGTAAGTTCTTTCTGCACAGCATCTCTTGTATCTTTTACCTTATCTCTACTCATATAACCACTACCCCCTTTAAGTCCCTCATCATCCCCTTGCAAGTTCCCCTGCCTCAAGTCTCTGCCCTCTCTAATCTTTCACATAGCTGACAAAGTGATTTTCTAATGTGCAGGTCTGACCATGTCACATCTCTACTCAATAAACTGTAGCAGCTCCTTCTTGACTCTATTGTTCAGTAACATGTTATCCTTATCCCTTAGAAAATTTCTATTTCAATTAATAAACTTAATAATTTTTGTAATTATTGATATTTAAAAATAAGTAAATATGAAGATTTGGGAACATATTTTCAGTTTTTTTTTAATTGATGTGATGCTTGACCAAAAAAGTATGACTGGTTTGGCAAATTGGCCATCACCAGAAACATTTTTTACTATGGTCTGACCATTTACATTTCACTAGATTTTAAAAATAAGAATAACCGAATATTGCTCATTTGTCTATTGCATGAAGTTTTCTTCTAAGATTCTATTGGTCTTATGTGGAAGTATATGTCTATTCCAAGGCAAATTCTCCAATATAGTACCTGTTTGGGAGTTTCTTTTTTCTGAAATCTGTTCTAACCATATTTTATATTTATTTTATGAGGCTGGTTACAAAAATTCAGCAGATTTAAATTAAATTATTTTTTCCCAGATTTAGGGGGTAGATGCTGGATCTGTAATTTCACTGATGTGGGACATTACTAATATGGAAACCACAAAAATAGGTTTGATACTTGCTAGCACCCTCCTTTAAAAATAACGATTATTGCTAACATCGTTCATATTTTTCATTGGCAATATGTAGGATGCATTACCTAGCTTTATCCACAAGCTTCACAAAATAAATGCAATATTATTGATGCAAAGTAATATAGATGTTAAGAGAAGGGATACCACTTTTAGTCTGTCTGATCAGTGAAAGCTTCATGGAGGAGATGGAGATGTGAGTTTGACAGAGATGGAGTTTTCTACACAGAGAGAATGGTATGAACGTAGATGAGATGTAAAATCTGTTTTCCAAACAGTTTTGACTAGAATGTAAAGCTTGTGCAGAGAGATAAAGTTGGGAAGAGACATTAGAACCAGATAGTCAAGGAATTTGAACATCACTATAAATGGTCAATAATAACAACCATAGCAAGTTGTGTCTCTATTATATTGCAAGGTATTGCAAAGCTCCTTGTATTTGTTATCTTAAGTCTTAAAAACTCTCTGTGAAATAGGTAATGATAATTTTTTATTTTCTCTAACTTATAGATCAGGAAAATGAGGATCAAAGAGGTTAAGTTACTTGCCAGTGGTCATACAGCTAGTAATTGAATATCAGAGGTGGGATTTTATTTCAGTTCTTCTTCACCCTAAATACAGAACTCTGGAATCCATTATAATTTTTTCTATACGAGAATAGTGCTAAGTTTAAAACTACATTAAGAATTTTGAACACCCCATAACAGCAGAGAATTAAAGAAGAAGGAACTCAGAGGACAAGTCAACAAGGTAGAAACCAACATTTTAGATATTACCTAAAAACAACTCTTCAATCTAGTAATGGGCTTCTTGGACTATTCTGGGTTTGGAAGAGGTTTTCTTACTGTACCTTACAATAAAGAAGAAAAAAAAATGAAACTCATTAGAAATACTTGTTAGAACCTAGGGGTCAAGCTTTGCTGGGTTGAGTGGACAAGGCTAGCTGAACTGATTCCATTTTGGAGGAATAAATTATCTTGCCTTTTTTTTTCTTTTTTGGTTGAATCTATGATTTAATTGGTATATAGGGAACTCGCAAAGAAGAAACTCACTCTACCAAAGCAGATTAACTGCTACTCAGCAATTTATACTTTTACAAAATTGGCTGAGGGCACTGAGAGGTTAAGTACCTTGGCCAGGGTCAGGCAGTAAAATGTGTTTCTTCCTCTTTCCAAGGCCAACTCTTTTCATTAGCCCACTTTGCCTTTCCTATCTTGTTTGCCTAAAGTTCTAACTGATGTCAAAAATGTTAAAAAGTAAATATGATGGTTTCAGTCCCTTTAGACATAACTTACAAACTTTGATGCTGTAATTCATTAAACTATGATATATTGTATCATAACTTTGTACCTTTAGATCAAGCCATTCAGCTGCAGTCTATCTAATACATAGCCATGGTCAGAACCACTGCTACTTACAGGCCTCTGCAGATGGTGCCATTGTGTAGATGAAGAATCATGACTGATTGGTTCTACTAAAATTGGTGATTGGATCCACTCTGTAATTGTTTGACTGCCAAGTCTGGAACCATGGCCTCAAAGCCCTTGTTCTTGTTTCAGTAATCATTACTGAAAGTTATCACCAGGAAGCATATTTGGCATTTATTTGAGTTTTCGTTCACATTTAAAATAATTTCATATTGCCATTAATAATAGTAATAGTAACAATGACATCTTAGAATTGCAAATTCTTTAATGTATTTTGAAGTCCTTTACCAAATATAACAGTGATAGATTGTTTTATTTGTTGGAGATACATTTTTTGAGATGTGATAACCTGAAAGGGGATAATGTGTTTTTTGGGGGAGATTTTATTTTAAATTATTTAAATTTTATATTGCTGCTTCTTATTTTTTACATCACCTTAATTTCTGAATATATCTTTCCCTCTTACAATCTCAACAAGTCATCCTTTATAACAAATTATTTTTAAAAAAGAAAGACAGACAGAAGGAAACAATTCAGGAAAAAAAAAAAAACTAGCCATATAATTGAGGCTTACCGTGCATGCAGTTTTCCATACCTGTAGGCTACAAAGAAGTAATGGAGTTGCATTTTTCAGTTCTCCTCTGGATGGAGACTATTTTCATTAAACCATTTTCATTTCTCTGTTATTTCTATTGCTCCTCTTTTTTGCCCTTTAATCTTGCCACCTTTCTTGCTTTTTTTTCCCTCTTTTCTTTCCCTCTTTTCATTTTTTTTTTCATCTTCCTTCTCCTTCCCAAGGGCAATGCAGTTTTTCTTGGTTCAGTTTTACTTACTTTTCCCATTTTTAGGATTATTTTAATTTGAGTTGCTAAGGGAGTTGGGTGTTCATAGAATCAATGCTACTGGTTTCTTGCAGGCTCTACCTCTTGTCATCTCAGGGATTTTGATAGAATTTTGTTCAGGACTGGCAGTTGGAAGCTTGACCTCTCTCAATTATCTAAGAATAAGCCCTGGATGTTCTCTTCTGTAGAAAGTGTGGGGGTGGAGAGAAGATGGCGGAGTAGAAGCACGACCTTCCCGCGGCTCCAGCTTCCACCTTCCCCAATCCATGTAAAAAGGGGACTCCAAACAAACTTTGGAGCTGCAGAACCCACAAAATGACACAGAGAAGCTAACCTCCTGCTGAGGACAGCCCGGCAGGCTGGCAGGAATGCAGTGCAGTGCTCTGGTAGCCGCGCCCAGCACCACTCCAAGGCTTTAGCCCCAGGGCAGGCCTGACCAGCCACCAGCCAGAGGGACTCCAGATCCCCAGCAGCTGTGGCCATTTCCAGATTTATCAACACATAGACGCAAAGAACAAAGTGAGAGGTCAGTGCAGTCTGTACTTTGGGACCAGTAAGTGGGAGGCGTGGCTTTTACCCCTGGGGCGAGAAGCCACTGAGAGCCAGCACAGCCAGCCAGCGCCACATGGTGGCTTCAGCTCCTAGCCTGCAGTGTGTAGGGGGACGAAGCACCAGTCTGAGGGGTAATTGCTCTTGCTTTAACCTGCTTGGATCTGGATTGCAGTCTAGGGTGGAGGTCCTGGGGTGTGTGTCCAGCTTGCCAGAGCCTGTGGAGATCTCAGAGAGGGCACCCCCCTAATACCTCTGGCAGCTGAGAAAACCCCAGCATTTGGGACAAAAGCTCCCCTGTCTGGTGGCAGAGTCCTACTGTGGCAAAAAGCCCAAAAATCAAGTAATTGAGTGGCAAAATAAGCAGGCAAAGGAAACAAAGCAGACAGAAGATTCCAATATTACACTCCTATTTTGGGGACAAAAAGGAGTAAAGCATGGAACAGGAGGAAAACAGTGAAGTCAGAACTCCTGCACCAAAAGCTTTAAAGGAAAATATAAGCTGGTTACAGGCCATAGAGGACCTAAAGAAGCAGATAAGAGAAGTGGAGGAAAAATTGGGAAGAGAAATGAGAACAATGCAGGAAAATTATGAAATGAGAGTCAACAGCCTGACTGAGGAAAATAATACCTTAAAAAACAGACTGACTCAAATGGCAAAGGAGGCTCAAAAAGCCTGAGGAGAAGAATGCCTTAAAAAGTCGAATTTGCCAGATGGAAAAAGAATCTCAAAAGCTCAATGAGGAGAATCATTCCTTCAGAATTAGATTGGAGCAAATGGAAGCTAATTAAAGACTTTATGAGAAATCAAGATGCTATTAAACAGATCCAAACAAATGAAAGAATAGAAGGCAAATGTGAAATATCTCATGGGAAAAACCACTGACCTGGAAAAAGATCCAGGAGAGTTAATTTAAAAATTATTGGACTACCTGAAAGCCATGACCAATGTAAGAACCTAGAAATCATCCTCCAGGAAGTTCTCAAAGAAAACTGCCCTGATGCTTTAGTACCAGAGGGCAAAATAGAGTTTGAAAGAATCCACCGATCACCTCCTGAAAAAGATCCCAAAAAGAAAACTCCTAGGAATATTATAGTAAGGGTTCCATAATTCCCAGATTAAGGAGAGAATATTACAAGCAGCCAGGAAGAAACAATTTGAACATTGTGGAAACAAAATCAGGATAACCCAGGATCTGTCAGCTTCTACACTGAGGGATCCAAGGGCTTGGAATATGATATTCCGGAGGGCAAAGGAGCTGGGATTAAAACCAAGAGTCACCTACCCAGCAAAACTGAGTATCATGTTTCAGGGGAAAATATGGTTATTCAGTGGAATAGAGGACTTTCAAGCATTCTTGCTGAAAAAACCAGAGTTGAATAGAAAATTTGACATTCAGATACAAGAAACAAGAGAAGCATGAAAAGGTAAACAGGGAAAAGAAATCATAAGGAACTTATCAAAGTTGAATTATTAACATTCCTACATGGAAAAACAATAATTGTAACTGATGAAACTTTTCTCAGTAGTTGAAGGGATTAGAAATATATATGTCTATATATGAGGGTATATGGGCATATGAATACATATGTGAATGTATGTATATATGTTTACAGCTATACATACATAGAGGGCACAGGACCAATTTAACAGGAAGGGATGATACTTAAAAGGTGAAATTAAGAGGTGAGAGAGGAAAATAATGAGAGGAGATGGGGAGAGACTAAAAATTATTCAAATATGAAAAAAAACAAAAAAATCCCTTTAAACTAGATAGTGAAAATGTTATTATCTAATACATATGTGTGTGTACATTTTTATATGTGTGCATATGTGTATGTGCACACAAATTAAGGTACATAGACGTATATCGATTTTCCCAATATAACCCAACTATTGAATATAAAAGTTTTTCCATCTAACCCCAAGGCCTATGTTCTTTGTTAAAAATTAAAAGTTCTGTCCACTTCCAGAAAAAGAACTGATGGAATGTGAATGCAGATCAAAGTATACTTTAAAAAAAAAATGAAAGTTTAAAGCAAAGTGGCCATTAAAATGGATTCATCTATATATAATCAGAATATTTTAATTGATTTTGACCAAGATAAATAAGTAAAACAAATCTCAATGTAAGCCGAGGTTTTCAAATGTAAAGGAAGACTCTGAACACATACTGTGGGAGGTATTATACTGTAAAGAAAACAATTTGGAATCAGAGGGACTTTGATTCAAAACTTTCCTCTGCCAATTAATATAAATTTTATCTTAGGCAAGTCAGTTCACCCTTCTAGATGACATAATTCAATAAAGAGATATGCTATTTTAACTCATGTTAATAAACATAATAATTTTTAAGGTTAACATTGTTATAAAGATTGTGATGTGACCAATCCTCTAGTAAATATGTTAATAGTTTATATTAAACTACCAATTTTTATTTTAATTAAAATTTCTGAATTTTAATGACATTTAAAGAGACCTCTGTTATATATGATGCAATTACTGAATATTGATTAACCATCTAAGAAGCATTCAATACATGCCTACTGTATGCCAAATAAGTGTTAGGCATTGGGGAAATAAATACAAAAGTCAGAGTGGCTCTTCCCCAAAGGAGTTTACATCCTAGCAGGAAGATAAAATATATTCATAGATAAGAACTTATAGGCGTTTATAAAATAAATCTATGGTGATTTGGTTTGGAAGGCACTAACAACTATAAATTCAGTGAAAATCTCTTAAAAGAGGTGGAATATGATCTGAATTTCACCAGGCGCTCATGATTCCAAGAAAGAAGGAAGGAAAGCATTTCAAACATGGTGTGGAAAACTTATGTAAAGTCAAAGAGGCTAGTGAAGAAATGTCATCTACATTTACAAGTATTCCAGTTTATCTGGAATGGTGAGTAAGTGATAGAGAGTGATATGTATTCATCATTGAATAATTATATGGAAGTGGATCATGAAGGACTTTGTATCTCAGATACATGTATTTGCATTTTATCCTGTTGACCAAAAGGAGACATTGTTGAACAGAGGAGTAATATATTTAGACTTCCTTTTCACTACTTGGTAGCTCTACAGGGAATGGATTGGAGAAAGGGTGACACTATGATCCTGGAAGAACCATTAGGAATCTATTGTTGACCAACAAGCATTTATTAAGCACCTACTTACTATGTACCAGGTGTTAGTCATTAAACATCTAAATATATAATCATTTGTTGATAAATGTATATATCTGCTTGCAAACAAAACTAATGTAATTTAGTTAAAGAATAAAAGCAGGGAGTAGAGCCCAGCCCCAGAGTCAGGAGGACCCAGGAGGACCCAGGATCAGTTCTGGCCTCAGACACTTAACACCCACACACAAAAAAAAACTGTCTGTGTAACCTTGGGCAAGTTGCTTAACCCCAGTTGCTTTAAAAAAAAAAGAATAAAAGCAAAGGTTTCTCCCCAAGCCTTTGCTTAGAGACAGAATTTTTCCAAGGAAGATCTAAACCTTTTATACTGGAAGATCTAAAACTTTTATACTGTACAAAGGGTTGCAAAATACTACTTAACTTTAGCATTGTAAGATATTTATCCTTATCCTGGCCAACTAATATTTTGTATATTTTTATAGAAAATAAAAGTATAGGTTCTAGTGTGGTCATGTGGGAGCCATATTAACAATGATTTAATTAGCAAATATGTAGTCAGTCAACAAGCATTTAAGTTAAAAGTGAAGGAAAAGAAGTAAACAAAGGGAAGACATGAAGGAATCACACAAGATCAGGAAATCTCTTAAAATTACATGACTAATATGCTGGCCATTTAAAGAGAAAAGCAGGGGTGGCTAGGTGGTGCAGTGAAAAAACAGTGGTCCTGGAGTCAGGAGGACCTGAGTTCAAATGTGGCCTCAGAGACTTGACAGACACACTTACTAGCTGTGTGACTTTGGGCAAGTCACTTAACCCAAATTGTCCTCCAAAAGGGAAAAAAAAAGAAAAGCAAACATAAAATAGATCTTCAGTGTTATGGACAATCCTCTTTTCATATTCTACCTATATGGAAATACCTATTTTATTCATTTTAAAAATAGAGAATTTGTTATGTTTGTTACAGTGGTTACAGGAGTTTTAGAATAGTGAGAGAATTATAGTTTGGTAAAAATGCTCTTGAAACTTTATATGAAATAATGAATAATTCAAATGTTTATGTTTCAAGTAAGAATTTTTTGTGAATTTATGATTATTTGTTTTCAATTATACATTGTTATGTCAATTCATTTTAAACTTAAATGTCAATATTTTAACACATCTGCTCTTAAAGGACAAAATTATTACCATTTTGTATAGTTAACCTACTTTTTTTAAGTGAGTGAGAAAGGGATGGAAGTTAGATGTATTCACATCCACTTTTTCAGACATTATCTGCATTTGGTAGCAGAAAATTGAAAATTACATATACATAAGTCTTATAAATTTAAGTAAATTAAAATTGAATATATTTGAAATTTTCCATTTTAGATATAGCAAAACTTCACATGTCTATATGCTGTGTGTTTTTCATTGAACTAGTACATACTCTATTCAAGGTACTATTTCTAGGCATTATGAAAGTGTTTGAGACTAGTTATTGATGTAATTAACTGCTAGTTCTATTCAACTGTTGTGTTAGGGAATAACAAAAGGACTGAATGCTAACATGCTAACCTGTGAGGGTCATGGAACTAGTAATTGCATAGATCAGAGAGTAGGCTACTGTTTCTCTTTTAGTTTGGGAAACTTAACAGACTGTCTTTGATTCTAACTTCTCTGTTTCTAGCATAAGTTCTGAGGGTCACCCCAAAATGCACTTCAGATTTCTCTAGATTGAAAAAAAAATCAAAGTAATTCCTAGCAATCAGAATTTTTTGGAAACAGCTGCAAAACCATTAGCACAGCTGTGCTATCTCTAGTTGGTAATATTCTGGATATGTTCCATTAACTTTCATTAGCTTTTTCAGAGCTGTGCACCATCTTTTTTTTTTTTAATCTGGTCAGTGATCACATCTCTAGATTACATTAATTGTAGAACAAGATCTCTCTTTAGGAGCTAGATGACATATTTGGATATAGGAAAAATGAGTGGACTGAAAAAAAAAGATGTTAAAAGGAAATATTGGAATACCACAAAAAATAGCCGGCTGGTTAACTAACTGTTTCAACAATGGGAATCTGTTACTAAGATAAATGTAAGTTGGCCCTTGTATTTTTGCACTCCTGATTTAGCTCTTTGATATGAATTGAATGGAGGACTAAAACTTCCTGCTTTCAACTGATTGATTTTAAATTTTTCAAACTGATTAATGTTTTCATTTGAATGGTAATGCTGACTTTGCAGAAGATGTGATCTTTTAATTAGCAGATGCTGAGATTAGCATTAGGGCTGAGCTGTAATTAGCATTTGCACTTGTATTACAAGAACACAAACTAAGTCCTGAAGCAAATAGAGCTATATTCCCATTGCCTTTTTGGATCTTCTTTATGTATGTAGTTTTATACACACACACACACACACACACAAACATAAATATGGAGAGAGACGGACAAAGACAGAGAGATAAAGATATAGATATAGAGGTATAGCTATATGGATATGCAGATATATATATATATATATATATAATCATTATGAAATTCAAGACAGTTTTGCAAAAGTTTCACTTATAGAGCTATTCTTTAAATTTCTAAGTTGTGGAGATCTGGATATTTGCTCACAATTTTCTGTGCTCTGTCATTTATCCAATAATGAACCTTTTTTTTTAGATTATTGGCTAAATAAATCTGTGAATTTGATCATTCTTAGACTTTAAGGTATTGGTATACCCAGATGCTCTACCTGTAGGTTTCTTCTGGAACTTGTATCCCAATTAATGTAATATGCTCATTTTTTTATTGTAATTTAAGAATCATTCATCTTGAAATTATGAAATATGATTCCTACCCACTGCCACCACTATTTTAGGTGTTGTGAGGATCTTTTCTGGTAGTGACAGATGCCTCTATTTCCTTCTCTTTCACTATCTTCTTTAACTCTCTACAGCCTGGTTCTCCACCTCAATCATTCAGCTCAAACTGCTCTCTTCTTTGTTACTAATGATCTCTTAATTGCCACATGTAATGAACTTTTCTCAGATCTGATCCTTCTTGACAACTCTGAAGCCTTTGATAGTGTCATTCACCCTCTTCTCCTTGATACCTGGTTCTCTCCATTTTTTCATGATATTACTTTTTCCTGATTCTTCTTAACTTACCTTTCATCAATCTCTTTTGCTCTATCTTCATACGGGTTTTAGCTGCTAACTTAAGTGTCTGTCCTGGGCAGTCTTCTCTTCTTTCTCTATAGAATTCATTCTTAGTGATCTCATCAGTCCACATGAATTCCATCAATCATATCAATGATTATCGGATATACAAGTCCAGTTTTAACCTTCCTCCTAATCTCCAGGCTCATATCCCAAAGTATTTGACATCTTTAACTGGATTTTGCAACAGTAACTTTTTTTCAGGTATTCTACCTTTAGAAATTCCAAAATTTAAAGTAATATCCAATACAACAATAAATTTTCCTATGTGTTTTTTGGGCGATCTGTGAGATGGTTGTGTGTAACTCAAATAATTTTCCATTTGGCTTTCCTCTTCTTTCCTGGCATCTTCCACTGCATCTGGGGCTATCTCTAGTAATCCTGATATGTATCTTGCCACTGGACCCAAATTGCTCAGGAGCAGAAAGTGAAACTGCCAACTTCTGCACAGCCTTGCCTCACTTAAATCTAGTTCACTTGCAAGTCTTGACATCTCATCCCTGATGTCATGGTCCTCTTTGATAACAAATGACAAACAACAACAAGAATTCAACCTATCCTAAGAAATATTTGTATCATGGCATTCTGATACTAAAAACTCTTTACTTAATCCCAGTTGCCTATGAAATAAGAATAAGCATTGTAGGTTCTGGAATTCAGAGTTCTCCAATTTTTTTCAGTCTCCCATTATGGGTTTATAATCTCTATTCCAGCCAAACTAGATTACTCCTCTGTTCTCACTCTAAACATTCCTGCCTGTACTTCTTCCCATGCTCTCCAGAGTGCTTATCTCTTTCTTCCCCTCACACCTCAACATGAGTTCAAAGTCAATGCTCTCTTCGTTGTACCATAGCCTCAGTTCTAATAGAAAATTCATATATGTGGATTTATATTGTTATGGTATTAGTAGTTTATTTAGCCTCCAAATAAATGCTTTCACATTCAATACTAGTAAGAATACTGTGCTCTTGCTGGAGATGACAAACACAACCCTTGAACTCTCAGTTAGCTGCAAAAGAATGGGAAGTCTAAAACTATGGACTTTGTTTACTGCCTGTGTGCCTTCCTAAAGAAAGAAGCAAAAAGAGAATAAAATTCAAGAGAAAGCAAAGAAAGGGAAACAAGATCTATACTTTACTTGCACGAGAAGGTTTAAGAGGTACTCTAATATAATGAATTTTTAACATGAACCAAAAGATGGATTTTCTTTCAATGAATATAAAATATCACTTTCATTCAAAATAGGTATAAAGTAATATGATCATAAAGTAAAAGGAACTCTTGCTTAAGAATTAGAAAAATAGTTAAGGAACATAATAGTGTTGAATAAAATATAGCAGAGGAAGTAACTTCCAACTCTCCAAGCCAAAGAACATTTTAAAAAGATTTAATTCAGTGTATGGAAGTGAATACCATTTACTTATTTGGCGTAGTGCCATGACTTCATTTTTTTAGTTTTGCCTTCATTATTTGGATGAATCCCCATATGACCTTTCAAGTTTTCATAGATCTATACTTCCTTTAGAAGGAAAATAAAGACTCATGCCTATGAGTTTGTATATAAAAAAATATTAAAAAATGACTTTCTAATTAAGTGGGATGTATTTGGAGTGGCAGAAGTAGGTATCTTCCTCTGTAACATTTCTTTATCTGTTCCTTTGAACATGAGGTATATTTCATTAGAATAAATTGTAGGCTATTAAATTAGCTAAATAAATAATTTTAGGTCATAATCTTAATCTTTAAACTAGATAACAATATTCATTATTAAACTTTTTTTTAAAGAAAATTTTACATCAAACACTAGGTTTGTTTCTACATGACTACAAGTATAACTGCAGGTTCAGAATCTTCAGCACTACATCCTGCATTTAGTTCTATCAGGATCAGTCTTTAAGACTTTTCACATTCTCACTTTTACACTTGAATCTTTCAACCTGAGTTTTTTCTGGGTTCATCCAAATATGGTTCTTGTATTGGTCCTCTAAAGAAAACATAAATAAGCCTCTGTTCCCATGCAAGGACTTAAAGTAATAATACATTTAATATAGGATAGTCTTTATTAATAAAGAAAAATGAAATACCCTATAAAGGACCCATAAGTAAACCCACAATCATCCTGCCCTTCCCTCTGTGGTTCCATCCCTAGGAATCTCTGTGTTTCTCTATACTTATAGTGCTATCTTGAACCTGAAGACCATCCTCTAGAGAAAAGTACTCATGGATATCAGAGAACGAGCTATCCTCCATCAGTCCTACTATTCCATGGTACCAATGAAGGGAAAGATTCATGTTTATACAAATGTCCTTTCTCCTTATTACTAAAGTGGATTGTTTCATTTATTATCTATGTGACCCAGAGAAAGTCATATGACTTCTTCCAGTCTTAGTATACTCAACTCTACAGTGAGGATAATAATATCACCTGTCCCTCAGGATTATTCTGAGGATCAAATTACATATACACACAAATACATGTATATATACACACATATAATTATATAACACGTGTGTAAAATACATGTATGTGTACATAAATATATTTGTATATGTTTATAAATTTGACTGATAATTATAATTAGATGTGATTTTTTAAGGTATGGATTGGACTAGATAGCCAAGCCACTAAGGATCTTTCCTGCTCTGAAATTTTGTAATTAACTGATTCTGTAATGTAATGTTAAATATGTAATAATTAACCACTGTGGAGCACATTAATAAATTATTAAAGAAGTAACTTTGTCAAATAACCTTGTTGAGGAAACACTAAAGGTTTAAGGAAAGCCTTAACAGTTTCTTCCTGTGCACCCCCTCTGCACATAAGCAAAATTGCTCTGGCACATGTAAGTGAGGGTAATGGTATTTTTGCTGCAGAACTAGTTGAAGTGTGTTCTTCAAACCAGGATAATGAGGTAACATTTTTTTTGTCTTGTTCTCATTCATGTTGATAAGAGTAATCCACAAAAACCACATTCCCATGCTTCTTCATATCATGGAAAAGCTTCAGACCTTCAAAGGCTTTGCTGGTGTCCTCTACCTAGAAAAGTTATGAATATAATTGTCCAAAGACTAGCCTAGCTAAGTATGCAGTTCCCTGGGAGAAAGTCAAATGCTAGGTGATTTAAAAAAATTGTCATTGATGTCTATGAGTCAGATTAAAATCCAAGACAATATTAAGTTATTTGTCCTTCTCTTAGCAGCAGTAGCAGAATAGCAGATAAGAAAGTAAAAAACTCTCCACATCATTCAATTCTTTGACAACTTATTAACATTAATTTAACCATTGTTACTCAAAAGGAGAAGTCTTTGTTCAGCAGCCACTGAGTTGACACACTACCAGAAATACAGAACCATATCCATGTTGATATTTCTTGCTACAAATGAAATTGAAAAAAAAACAAAGAAATTGTAGCTAAATAGAAGGATGTCACACCATCTCTTTGGAGAAGTATAGAAAGGAATCAGCGATATTGATTGTGTTGGGGCAAATGATACATTACATGTTTAATGATATAATACTTACCTTGATAACTAGCATTTATATAGCACTTCAAATTTTGAAAAGCAATTTATAAATACCATCTAATTTTATCCTAAGAGCAACCATGGAAAGTAGCTTACATTATTATCCCCGTTTTTCAGAGGAGGAAAGGTTACATTCTCTGGGTCACACAGCTAGCAAATGTCCAACTCATATTTGAACTCAGGGTTTCTTGACTCCAGGTTGAGCTCTCAATTCATTGTGCAACCGTAGCTGCAATCTCAGTTAGAATTCATGTTAACTAATGGCTTGAATTTAGTTCTTATATGGGCTAGTTGGCAGTACAGAAAACTTCCAGCTATATTTGATTGGATTGCAAAGTAAAGCCAAACCTGTAATTGGTGATAGCATGAGATGTATGATGAATCATTTACAGATCTCTACCACAGGTGGTAAAACATCTACAACACCATAACCTCAAGTTCCTGGTGGTCCTATTTAGTCTCTTTGGCTCATCAATCTTTCCTTCATACATTTAGTCTGGCATTTAAGGATCTAGATAAGTTGTGGTCAGTCTACTTTTCTAGTGTTATTTCACCCTTCTCCCTACTTTTCTATCCAAATTGGACTACTGATTCAATCATCTTTTTCTACATGTGAGTAGGTCATCCTTCAGGCATGAAATGCACTCCTTCTACACTTTTGCTCTTGAAATTCTTTTCTGTCTTCAAAGTCCAGTTTATTTGTGACCTTCTTCATGAAATATTTTCTCATCCCTCAGCTGAAAATGATCTCCCCTTCTATGAAATTCTCTAAAGAAATTTATCTGACCCTCTACTTTGTGCTTTTTGCATTCAGTATTATAATTATTTGTGTTCTCATTCCTCCATCCAGCTTCCATATTATGTAATAGTAAATCAGTTAGTCAACTAACAGCTACTATATGTCAGGCACTATGCTAAGAATGCAAAGGAGGGGGGGGGAGAGGTTTGCAAAAGAAATCCCAAACTAACCTGAAAACAAAACAATGTCCTGCCCCCAAGAAATTCTTTCAGTGGATGAACTTTCTTGTTTTTTTTTTTTTTGTCTGTCTTCATCCTATAGAATAGTGCCTCACTTAAAATAGATATTTAAGGAATGTTGCAAATACATTACAAAGCATATTCTGGTAGTAGCATTGCAATTAATATTTTTGGAATTGAGATCATCCCTTTCCCTCCCCCATTGGTTAAAAGTGGCATACTGAAGGGAAATATTTGTTATTTAATTCTTTTCCATGCCTGACTTATAACTTCTTTAATTAAAATCTTGGACTTTGACTTGAAGGTGAAACTGACTACACATGTATAATGATAAAGAACATATGGCGAATAGATTTGGAAATGACAGATGTAAAAACAAAAAGAATAAAAAAGACATCATATAATGGGTTTCACACACACGTGAGGACTTACATGACAAGCATTTATTAAGTACTCTTAAGTAATTATTTCTTGATACATAAATTTTCTGATAAGTACAAATGGATTTTCTAAACCTAAATTAATTTTTTGCATATTTTGTTGACTAGAGTTATATTTTGTATACCATGTGGTAGGATGCAGAGCAATTACAAATAAATGTGAAAGGCAGAAACACTAAACATATCCTTTAAGACCATAATGTAATAAAATTAGTAATTAACATATGACGCGATAAAGAGTGAAGAAAGAAGAACCCCCCCAAAAGTATATATAATAAGGGATATAGTAACACATGACACAGAACCAGCTTGGACTGTGATTGGATGGGCTGATATGCATTCAGTATGCAATAAAGTTTCTCTACTATCTGCCTACTATAGGGATCAGGAGCAATCAGATTCATAAGATGATAGAGCTTTGGAGTAATGACTAGACCTGCTGCATTTCTGCTGTTTGCCCTTTAGTGTATTTATTATTTTATAATACCTGCTATTTTATGTATATATTTTTTCATTATATACTAACATCATATAATTAACAGTAGAAGTGCTCAGTCTTTTCCAAGGGGAATTAGAAATAGGAATGAGGATTGAGAGAATTATTGTAGTCTAAACACAAATCTGAGTTGATTTTAAAGTAATGTTAACAG
>NW_027186473.1:18640078-18693703 GCF_028583685.1 Petaurus breviceps papuanus
AGTGGGATTCCACAATACTGTTATTAGCAATCATGTTTTTATGAGAGTATTGTTTTCAAAGAATGTACTTGGTAAGATAATTTTCATATTTTGGGGGGCTGTGTTTTGATGGGTGAGAGCAAAGTATATCTATAAAAACAAAACAAAAGTTATATTTTGCAAGTTTGCTTTATAAGATATGCCTCAATTCAATTCATCAAACTTTTATTAAGAATTTTCCATGTGTAAGGTGATAAGGGCCTGAACTAGGGTGCTGGTCACGTTAATGGAGAGAAGGAAGTGGGTTCTGATATGGAGGTCTAATCATGAAGACTGGATGGTGAGGGTATCAGTGAGTGAACAGTAAGAGAAGGCCCCTGGGGAATGTGGAGCTCCATGACAGGACATTTGGGGAGTCTGAAGGTGATCTCTAGCTAAGAAGGATGTGCTTTATTAAAATAAAATAAGACCCAGGATGATATTTGCCATAAGGCATATACATTTCAACCTTTAAAAAGAGCTATGAAATGTAAATCTCTACCTTTTCCTATTTACTCTATTATCTCTCAGATATTGACTCATATTGCAATGGAAAGACATTGAAATTGCTTTAAAACCAAATGTTCCTTTTTTAGGTAAGCCTAGTTTAGGGATAAAATTGGAAGAACTAGGAAAACCCAAGGCCTTTGTAGATGAGCTTCCTGATGAGGCACTTACATGCATTTTTCATGAACAGTAGAACCAGCAAGGCAGAAAACATGTAGAAATTCCTAGTGCATGAGAGATGATTGCCCAAAGGTTTTTAGCTTATAGTTTTTACCAAATTGTTTAGGAATATATTCTTATTTTCCAGTAAATAAAGTCTTTGTGGTGACCCTATTTTTGTAAATTGTTATTCCCTTTATACATTTGAAATACTCATCTTAGTTTTTTTAAAGTATAGATTTTATAATCTAAAAGATGAGAAATAATAAATAATACACGCATAAAATGTAAACAAAATCAGCTTATGTTTTAAGCAGGTATAAATGTCACTCTTGAACAACTATCTCTACTATATAAGCTGTTAAACAAGGTACAGACCTCCTAGTGCCCAAATGGTTAGTAGGGAGAGTAACGAGAGTTGGAGATAGGAACCTGGGGAATATGCATTCTCAGTCAAGCTACTAGGAGAGAAGAAAGCAAATATTTAATAACTGTCTACTCTGTGCCAGTCATTGTGCTAAATGCATTACAAATATTATCTTATTTATTCCTCTCAAAAACTCAGATCTGTATGTACTCCCTACCCATTTTACAGTTGAGGAAACTGAGATACAGGTTAAATGACTTGCTCAGGGTCACACAGCTGATGTCTAAGAATAGATTTGAAATCAGGGCAATCTAATTCCAAGACCAATACTATCTACTGAACTACCTAGCTCCCTCCAATCCTACATACACACACACACACACACACACACACACACACACACACACACTCTGCTGGGAAGTACTGGTGATAGGCATCCTCTTTCCTAAACCTAAGAAAGATAATTAAGTTGGATTCAATTCAATAAGCCAAAAGGATAATTTATGGCACCATGCCTGAGTGTATTGCTTATAAGATAGGCACTTAATCATTTCTTTAAAAAAAATTAAAAGATGGTACAGAACTGGCCATTAGAAATATAAAGGAGAGAATTAGGTTGATATATACTTAAAGTCAGAGGTGCTGGAGCCCCATATAATGCTCAATAACAGTCATTTTTCATTCTTTTCTTGTTTGTGTTTTTGTTTGAGGGGGAAAGGGTGCTAATCTAACTGGAGTCCATGCCTTTTATACAAATAGCAGCAACAGGTCAGGGAGGTGATAGATCTCTAGGTCATGTTTCAGGGTGCTTGTGGTGTTCTTGGCAATTTTATAAGAAAAAGTGTGTATTGATCTGCCCTCTTGTAAGACACTAATGATTGACACATACTCTTAGATCTAGTGACACTGGCCTCCGGTCTGTTCTAGCAACCAGACTCTCCAACTCTTTGCTCTATACCTTGTCTCCGGCCATTCCCCAAGTTTGGAATGTTCTCCCTCCTCTGCTCTTACTACTGACTTCCCTAGCTTCTTTTATTTTCTTTTGGAGGTAGGGCAGTTGGGGTTAAGTGACTTGGCCAAGGTCACACAGCAAAAATGATTCTGTATCACAAGGCTAGAAACATCTAAATTATTTTATTTTTTGGTTTTGTTTTGTTTTACTTTTTGAGGGGGAAGGGCAAGGCAATAGGGATTAAGTGATTTGCCCAAGGTCATGCTAGTAAGTGTTAAGTGTTTGAGGTCACGTTTGAACTCCAATCCTTCTGACTCCAGGGATGGCTCTCTATTCACTGTGCCACCTAGCTGGCCTGGTCCCTAGCTTCTTTAAATTCCCCAAACAAAAATCCTGTCTTTTATTGAATGCTTTCCTCAAACTCTCTTAATTATGGTCAACAGCTTCACTCCTTAAATCCAAGTCACTTGCAAGTCAAGACATCACCTCCCTTATGTCAGTACTCCTCTTCAAGATGACAGACAACAATGATCTATAATTGTGTTGCCTTCCCTATTTTAATTATTCCCCAATTACCTTGTCTCTAGCTTGTTTTGTGTATATCTGTTTGCATGTTGTCTCCTCCATTAGATTGTAAACTCTTTGAGAGCAGCAACAGACAATCTTTTGATTCTTTTTGTATCCTCAATGCTTAGCACAGTTCCTGGCACATGGTGGGCTCCTAAAACAAAAGTTTATTGATTATTGTTCAGCAAGAACTTTAAAACAGTCCTTTTCCCTAGGCCTCTGGGGCCTAATACCTCTTTCATAATGTGTAATTAACTGGATTTTTTGAAACTCATTTCAGCATTTCTGGAAGTGTTTATTTTTTAAAGGAAAAACTGATACCTTATCCAAAGTTCTTTCTTTTTAAAAGATAATGACCTTTCAAGAGAAATCATGCTTATATTAGTGGAAACATTTGAGAGATCATTTGGTAAATAATATTAAAGGGCTATCATGTTTGATTTGTAATATGAAAAGCAATAATATAACATCTTATCTGCTTACTAAATAAATGAAATTCATGGTTGAGTTTAATACCATGATCATAAAATAATTGAAATGACATTAGTTTTCCATGCTAGCCAATAAAACTAACCACACTAGTTGAAATTATTGATTTAAATTCAGTTTAATTTCATATTATAAAATATTTTGATGAAATCATGTCCATTTAGTTATATAATTGTTCTTCTTTCAACAGTTGAGAGAACTTTCTGCTATTAATCATAAATACTCCATTCTATTGGAGAGAAGCAAAAAGAAATAGTATTTTTTCAGCTTTAATCTGACTAACCTTCCATCTTGTCATAGTACTATCTTTTACTGAGCAAATATTTGTGGGTTATGCTTCTCAGTTTGAGACCTTTGGCCATGAGGAAATAGTACTGTCCATGAAAGTTTATTAGCTAACTCCCCATTACACTGATTTATGCAGTAGTAAATGTGATTAAAGGGAAGGAATGGTGTTCTAGTGGTCACAGTAACAGACTGGGAATTGGAGTTGTATTTCAAGTAACCCAGTTGAAAGACAAAACTCTGCAATCTTTTCTCATAAAAGATGTGGTAATTATTAGGATGTTCATTTTAATAGAATTTAAATAAATGCCTACTCAGGCAATATTTTTACCATGAAATTAGCCTAACTTGCCCTCAAAGAGTGCTGGTCAATTGTATATACATGTAATCTTAAACACAAACCTAAAGTATATAAACACATACATTTATGTACATAGGATGCTTAAATATATACATATATGTATACATGCATGTATATCTGTGTGTATATATATATCTTCATATACAGAGAGACAGACAGAGACACAGAATGAGACAGAGACAGATAAAGAGAGAGAAGTCACATGGTTTTACCATGGTCTCAGATCTAGTGAGTGGTAGTGCTGGGATTTGAACCCATCCAGACTATCTGACTTCAAATCTGGTACTTTCCACCATACCATTTGCTATAGTTATGGAAATATATAGTTAAAACAACAAAGTTGTTTACTGATTTAGGTCTTACCCTCTTCCTTCTTTGTGAATGGAAGATGACTATAGGTAAAGAAAGTGCTTGGTCAGTTCCCATTAATCTGGGAAGATTGAACATAGAGGCAATTTTGTGTGAAGGGAAGAATAATAGGCTTAGTGTCATAGGGTCTGGATCTGAATGACAAATGTCTGCTAACTACATGTCTTTGGGCAAGTCACTTTAGCTTTTTGGCCTCAATTTCTTCATATGTAAAACAGAAGGGACTAGATGAACTCTAAGGATCATTCCAGTCTAGCACTCAGCGTTCTGGTCAACCTAGTTTAGGTTACAGAGTTATCACCAGACAGTGAATGTTTTGGTGAGAGAAATTCATGAGTGCTACCAACTAAGTACACACATAGATACTATGATCTGTATCAGTTATTGGAATGCTGATGAAATAATGGATCCTTGAAGAATTCAGTCAGCAAACATTTTTTAAGCACTGGCAATATGCTATGTATTGTGCCAGGCATTAGGGGTCAAAAGCAAAGCATAAGCCTGCCCATGTCTTCAAGGACTTTACAGGTTAATGGAGGAAGAAACAAATAAAAAGAAGCTGAAAAAGTGTGTGTGTGTGTGTGTGTGTGTTTGTGTGTGAAAGATAGAAAGAGAGAGAGAAAGAAGAGAGAGACACAGAGAGAGACAGAGAGAGAGAGACAGAGAGAGAGAGAGAGAGAGAGGGGGAGGGAGGGGGGGGGGAGGGGGGGGGGGGGGGGGGGGGGGGGGGGGAAGGGAAGGAGAGGGAGGGGGGGGGGGGGGGGGGGAGGGAGAGGGAGAATGTGTAGGATCATGATGACGTCCTGCTGCAGAGGGGCTGAGAAATGATCCAAGGAGGTTAAAGTTTCAGAATTTATTTCATCTTGCAGAATGATGAGTTTGTAAAGATAATGAAGTTCAGGAAAGTAGCTGGGTGGGAAATGATGAGAATCTACTTGATGCCCTCCTTAAATTGAAGTCTATCTATGTGATACAAAATCATTTTAATTTAATTTAGTTTCAAGCACAAACCTTGATATTTGTTTAGGCTCTTCTTTATACCCTCTATAGCAGGTTCACAAAATAGAGTGAAGGGAAATTCATCTTCGGAATGGGAGACATCCATAATAGCTCCCCTGTCAGGGCTATGGGAACAAATTTGTTCACTGGACTACAAATCAGTCAACAAGCGTTTATTAAGCACTTACTTTGGGCCAAGCATTCTGCTAAATAAGAGCAGAATATAAGCAAATGCAAATACAAGCAGGAGGAAAGACAATGTCTTCCTTCAACATTCAGCATCCTTCAAGGAGTTTATCTTCTAATGGAGGAAGACAGTGTAAAATGAAAGCTGCAAAGTGAGTGACTTAGGGTTGTTTTGTGTGATACACCCCATGATGAGGCATGGTAGAGAAAGTTCAGGGTGTAGTCTGCAGATTAATGACAGCAAAAGTAATTTGGGCACCCCCCCCCCTTAATTCGTGTTCTGGGAGGAGCTATCCAATCAGAGGAAGAGGCTGCAGGATTGGAGGATGCTTCAGATGTGTGAATTCCAGGGCTGGAGTGAGATTCAATGATCAAAAAATTTGCTGAGAGAAAGACCAGAGTGCATGCAGCCATAGAGGAATGAAGACAAATAAATGTGGCCCCTGGTGAGCAAGCTAGAGTGCCAGGAAATCTTATACACTGACGGAAGAGTTCGAGAGCCTCTAGAAGCTTAAATGTTCATGAAAGAGGAATGCACTAGTTGTGATCCCAGTGTTCTTCCCCCCCATCTGAACAGAATTCATTTCTGCTTAGGAGAGTCATAATCATTGGAAATAAACAAAAAAAATCTGGTGGATAAAGTAATATAAAGAATGGTATGCAGTCCAGAAGTGCTGAAATACTGAAATCCCTCCAAATTAAAATGTACTTGGGAAGTATTTAACAGAACAAATAAAAATAGCAATCAAGGCAGATAGATAATGTTAATGTGAGGTTTTCTAACTCAAGGTGGATCCTTCCCTGAATTGTTTCTATTTGAGTTCAGCACCAGTAGTGTATACTGTACTCTATTCATTTTTGCTTTTTCTTACTGTCTCTTATAATCAGAATCTACTGATGTTCTCTGCCCTATCCTTTTTTTTTCTAAACTTTTCTTACTCTACCTCCATGGTTCTTTCTCAAACCATGCTATATATTCCTATTCCACTTGCTATGAATTACAAAAAGAATCCATTTTACACTGTTGGGCTTCATGTCTTTATTTTCTTCCTAATGGGTGTTGATATCTTTGTAAGTTTGTGCCAATGCCTTCTTTTGAAAAGTGCATTCAATAGAGCTGGGTGGTGTTTTTGGTATGATTTACATGTATACAACTGCCTTTAGATTCCTATTAAATAGTGAGGTCTAATTAGTAATATTGCAATCAATATTAGCAATGATGGTAAATAATGATAAATATTAAATAATTTCTGTAGAGGAAAGAATTGGTAGTCATTTCAAGAGATTATTGGGATATTCTTTTATCTGTATGGGAAAATTTTAATTGTCTATGAGAGATATTTTTCTGCTTTTCTGAAAGAGTCCTCAGGAAAGGGATTAATTTGCTTATTTTAGAATTTAGTGCAAAAGTAATTAATGGTTTATGCCACAATTTATTACACCCTAACCCTTTACCCTGTGACAAACATGCCTTCGTTTATTCATTCCTGAGCCATTCCTGTTACCTTTTAATTATACTGGTTTCCTATTTTGTAGATTCTTACTTGGACTACTTTTCACAGTTCACTACCTAGTTAACTGTTGAAATGCAACTAATTTTTATATAAGATATAGGTAAGGTCTTAGTTCCTTTCTGCTAGTCCTTTGTGTCTATGACCGTTTTTTTATTAACCATCAAGCTCAGACCAGCCCTGTGCCAAATTGTCATAGTATTTATAAAGGACATTTACTGACCCACTAGCAATAGTTTTATAGATAGGCTATATCTAGCCTGTAATAGGGAGCAGTACTTTGGAATATGGTCAGACTTGGAGTTAGCTGGGTGGTATCTGACAGTTGGAGAGAAGCTCCTCTTGGAAGTTTGATTTTATAGTCCCTATGAGGCTGTTAGGGCAGTTTACCAACCCTTATGAGAATGAAGAATATTATTTTAATTGTTTTCAATTAACAACAAATTTTATTCTCTCTCTTCCCTACTCCCCCATTAGGAACAACAATAAACTTTTGTAATATGCATAGACAGAAAAAATCAAGTCCAAAAAGTATATGTCATATTCTGTGGCCTGAGTGTCATCTCTGTCAGGAATGAGTAGCATGATTCATCATCAAGAGGACAGCTTTTTAATATTAAAAAAAAGTCTCGGGCACAACAACATAAGAGTAGTAGCATTTGTTCTTTAAGGAAACAAAAAGATGAAAAACAACTTTGAATCCAATAATGCTTTTAAGTTAACATATATTTTATTAATAACAACAGCATCAATATACATTAAAAAGTGTGTGTGTGTGTGTGTGTGTGTATGTAATGGTACTTATTCAGCCTACAAAAAGTATGTTTGCTTATTATATTGAGTCATGCTTCATCTTTTGTTAGAGCTAAATAAAGATAGTGCTTAGTGTGCATGTAGAGCCACAGACCCTTGGCAATAATTCTAGGACTCTCCAGAGGTTCTCAGCCACAGGCTGAGAAATAACTGGGTTGAAGTGTGCATTCGAGCAACACACAGCAAACAGTTGAGCTGTTACAGTTTAGCAGACAATCAAAGTAGTTTTAGGTATAATACAGTTCTAAACTTAAACATAGCAATACAGTTTAAAATAGCACCTTCTAGAAAATGTTAAATGTTGGAGGGGATGTGGGAAAACTTGGACACTAATATACTGTTGCTGAAATTGTGAACTGGTCCAACCATTCTGAAGAACTATTTGGAACTATGCCCAAAGGCAATTGAACTGTGCATACCATTTGACCCAGTAATACCACTACTAGGTTGGCATCCCAAAGAGATTTTAAAACAAAAGGAAAAAGAACCTATTTGAACAAAAATATTTATAGTAGCTTTTTGTGGTGGCTAAGAATTAGAAATTGAGGGGATGCCCATCAGTTGGGGAGTCGCTAAACAAGTTGTGATATATGATTGTAATGGATATTAATATACTATAAGAAATGATGTGCAGGATGTTTTCAAGGAAAAAAAAAACCTGGAAAGATCTACATAAACTGATACAGAGTGAAAAAAACAGGACCAGGAGAACATTGTATATGGGAATAGCAATATTATATGATGAAAAACTGTGAATATTTAGCATTTCTCAGCATTATGATGATCCAAGACAAACTCAAAGAATTCATGATGAAAAATGTAATCTGTCTCCAGGGAATGAACTATGGGTATCTGAATACAGATGGGAGCATGCTATTTTTCTTTCTTTACTTTCTTTCTCTCTTTTTTTTTTTTGTTCCACAGTGATTGATGTGGAAATTTTTTACATGATTACACATGTATAACCTATATTAGATTGCTTGTCATTCTGGGGAGTCAGGGAAGAGAAAGAAAAAATGATAGAACTTGGAAATCAAAACCTTAAAAAAACAATGAATATTAAAAATTATTTTAAATGTAAAAAAGAAAAAGAAAACAACATCTTCTAACAGATTACTTATATTAAAAATGAATGGTAATAGCTGATTATTACAGGGCAGAAAGGTAGTACAGTTGATAATGTTCTGGGATTGGATTCAGGATGACTTTTTTTGTGATTTCAAATCTAGCCTAAGACATTTATTAGCTGTACTCATGACCCTGGACAAGTCACTTAATTCTATTTTTCTCAGTTTCCTCATCTGTAAAATGGACTGGAGAAGGAAATGACAAACTCCTTCAGTATCTTTGTTAAGAAAACCTGAAATGGGGTGATGAAGAGTCAGATATGACTGAAAAACAAGTGAACAGCACAAAGGTGACGTGTAAGGGACAGCTAGTGGCTAGTAAAGGAGACCTAAGTTTAATTTCAGTTTCAGATACTTGCTAGCTACTTGACCCTGGGCAAATCACTTAACTGTTTGCCTCAGTTCCTTATCTATAAAATGAGCAGAAGAAAGAAACGACATAGCCTTCTAGAATCTTGACCAAGAAAACCCCAAATGGGGTCACAAAGAGTTGGACACTACTGAAAATGTCTGAACAACAAAGCTAACATATAGCACATTAAGATTTTTAATATCCTTACAAATATTGCTTCATTTAGTCCTCAAAACAATTCTACTATATGTTCTCTAGGTATGATATTATCTCCATTTTATAGGTGAAACACCTAAGGGCTTAGAGATGTTGAGTGACTTGCCTCTAGTTTCACATCTAGCACATATCAGAGGTAGGATTCAAATGCAAATCTTCCTGATTTCAAGTACATTGTTTTATACTAAGCCATGAAAACTTGTAAGCCATTGTGCAAAATAATCAAATAAACACACACATGCACAGAATCCACAGTC
Organism: Petaurus breviceps papuanus; assembly: GCF_028583685.1. Classification (NCBI taxonomy): domain Eukaryota; kingdom Metazoa; phylum Chordata; class Mammalia; order Diprotodontia; family Petauridae; genus Petaurus; species Petaurus breviceps. The sequence continues at coordinate 18,649,614 of NW_027186473.1, forward strand.
TCTCTCACTCTCTCTCTCCATCCCCTTCTTTGCACACACCCACACACATGCACATATGTGTCTACATGTATAGCTTGTGAATAATATGTAAATATTCTTCCTAGAGAATGCAAATGCAGTGGCTAGACTATAGTACCAGGACCAGTAGAGGGATTACCGTTGACTCTTTCTCTATGGAATTTTAATGAAAAATGAGGATTTGGCTAGTTTATTTTTTTCTGAAAGGGGATGTGATAAAAATGTAGATTATTGACCACAAAGCAAAAGTTATCACTTGTGTCTGTACCACATATTTTAGTTTCACTGATGTGGTTGCACTAAGTTGGCTTCAATATTCAGCAAAAAAACATTCCTTTTCCACGAACTAATGAAAGTCATGGGTCATTTCTAGTACTATACAAGTTCCACATAAGCAATTTATCTCTAAGTGCACCAAGATTTTATATATGTTAATCACTTTTGCACCTATAAATATCTCCTTGTTATATCTATCATTCTTTATTAAGTCTATGGCGCATTCATTTTCAAATGTATGTTCAATTGAATTTTGGCAAAAGGGAACATAAAATTTGGAAAGATTAAAAATACAATTTTCATGTTTCATTGGAAAGGAAACAAAATCTTTTTCTTTTCTTTTTTTTTCATTTTGTGATTCAGGGATTATTTTCTACCTAACTATTCTTGACAGTTTGAGACTGAGTAAGACTTCAAGGATGATTACAGGCATGTTACAGATGGAAGATGCTTTGGAGATCATGTAATCCATTTTCCTTATTATAAAGACTAGGAAACTGAGACATAGGGAGGAGAAGGGAACAGTTGAAGGTCATTAATAGCTGGTCAATAACTGAGCTGGGATTAAAAATCAGGTGTTCTGATTTCCTAGTTGTTTGTTTTGTTTTTATAATCTATTTATAGACTATTCACTATTATCATCCTTGATTTAGGCAGGCCTGCATCAGTGTCAGAGAAAATCTTGTCCACACATTTACATTAATATATCCTTTATTTTTTCAAAGCACTTTCATAGGTCATATCTTATTCAAACCTCATAATTCTCTGTGAGGTAAGACAGACACAATTCCCTCTGTTCAGCAGGTTTAAAACAATGAGCTGAAGTGTAATTAAGCCAATTAAATGTCAGCGTCACTTTATTGCACAGCCAGAACTAGTCTTTTGACTGTTGCTTTTTCCAATAAACAATGCTGCTTAGTAAATTTGTGTTTGCCATTTAAACTTTTTATCACTTTCCTAAACTTGAAATCATTCAAAACAAAAACAAATTCTTTTTCATAGCAAGAAATTTTGTTACATACATCCTCATAGTAGAAGAATGAAACAAACTATGCATGAAATACATTACAAATTATAATAGGTGTCTCTACATTTGAAAGCTATTATGACTCATTGATTTGAAATTTATATTCTCTTGATTCTTTAAACAGATTAAGTGCTTTGATATATTTTTTGCTCCTGTAGATTTTCAGATTATCTTCTAAAACAGTTATGACCAATTGTTGAAATGCTTTACTTCAGAAAATTACCAAGTGCATTTTAAATTAGAGATTTAAGTCAACCACTACTTATGTAACACTTCTTTCAAAGTACTGAGTCTCATTTCCATTCTTTATGTAGTAGCCCATGAATATTTTTGTTTCCATGGTTGTGTGTTGGATACTTAAAAAAAAATCATTCACCATTACTATTTTTTCACTTCCTTGATCAGAACTGTCAATACTGGGTTAATGAAACGTTATTGGTAATGATGTTTTATCTTTTGGAAGTTACTTGGATTTGTTCATTTACTTGGATTATTTGATTTCCAGACTGAATGTAGCAGGAATGAAATAGTTAACAACTGAAGCATCTAGGCAAAATCTTTAATGGATTTAAAATTAGCTATCTTATATTTGTCTAAAATGCTCTTTATTCTTTGAGGCACAAACCAATTTTTCTTTCCGCAGCACATCTAATCAATTTCAAAGTGAAGAAAAATAAAGCCTGAGCCAGTTTTGAAAATTATTCCTCCTTGAAATGTTCTGAGTGCTGGAATTTATTTTACAGTTCCAGCTAAGGAGGCTTCTGGACTGAAAAGAAGGGAATGAATAGTGTCTAAATCTGCTTTAGGAGAGAGCTTGTTTATCGAGCTACACCTCATTTTCTTTTATCTGTCATTGCGTAAATAATAGGTAGATTTTCTTGGTTGGCTGTACTGTACGTGCATGGCATATAGCTTATAGTCAACCAACTGGAGCAGGTCTGATTCATTTCCAAGATATCTTTTTTCTTGGTAAACTATTTTCCCTACCCCAAGACACAAGCCAGAAAGAATGACAAAGTCTGCATATTCATGTCTTCAATGACTGCCTTTTTTTTAATTTTAAAATTTAACTTCTAAATGAAGTGTAGACCATTGGCAGTATTGAATAGGATTATAGAGAAATGGAATATGAGGCATAAAAGGACTTTTAGGCATATTCCAGCTTATGTTCAGCTGCATTCTTTTTCTATCCATGGGAGCAGTGAATTGTCATAAGGTCTTATAGTCCATTAAATGAAAGATGGAATGGCATTAAACAGTTAACTGTTTTCTTGAAGAGGCCATGTCTACTATTTTCTTTGCTAGGGGTATATATGCTGCATTCTAAGTGCCCCACATTGGGTACTCAACAAGTGTCTCTGATTCAAGTACTCTTTCTCCACAGTGCTGTGTCCTGAAATGAAGAAATTTTTCTGAGTGCAAAGTAGCCAAGTGATACTAATATTAATTATTTTTTGTCACACATTTTCCTTTAGAAAGTATGTATGTATTGGGTGAGGGGTAGAAATGCGTTATCCATTACTTATAATTAAGTGTGGTGTTCCCAATAGGAAGTCTATTGGTTAGACTAAAGAACTGCATTATTTTATCTGTTTGTATATCTGAGATAGGTATGTTATTGATCACTTTTTATGATTGTTGCAAATATCTCAACTGGTGGATAGGTAGAAAATCTAAAACCCAGTCCTGACATAAACGCTCTAGGTCATAGAATTTTAGAATGAGAAAGTATTCTAGATATCATCTAGCTTAACACCCACAAGGAACAGTTGAGGAAACTGAGGAACAGAGAAGTTTAATTACTTTACTGGGCTTACATAGACAGGATCGGTATCTGGACTTTTACCTTTGTCTTCTCACACTAGGTTAATATTCATTCTGCTGTCTGCTACTTTGATTGCATGTCCTTGCAATACTGGGGCATTACTGACTGCCATTTGCATTTTACTAAGCTGCATCTCTTCATTTTCACTAATAGCAGGAAACTCCACGAGACTAAGTCTGAAATGTATTAGTGTCTTCACAGTATATAATAAAATTATTTTCAGTAACTAGCCATTTAATGATGATAGTTGCTGACAGTTATATATTGCATTGGAAAATTACAAAGAATTACAAAGCGCTTATTATTGTACCACATAAAAAGTCACTAAACACTTTCCACATAACATTTTCATTTCATTCTTACAAATCTCTGGGAGGAAGGTACTACAAGTGTTATTATCCTCTTTTTATAGATATGGAAACTGAGGCTTATGGAGGTTAAAAAACAACAATGGTCAGTTAAATAGTAAGTACTAGGGATAGGTGTAGAATCCAGGTCACTCAGGATTCCAAATCCAGTGTTCTTTCCAGTATACCATACTAATCACTAAAATGTTCTGAAGAAATGACCTTTCAGTATATGCATATCTATAAAATTTTTAAATGTTGGCATATTATATATCTATATAACTATATATACATATTCATCTCTAGATGTAATTAGGTGCATGTCTATATTATATATACATATATCTACAAGTCCGTGTTTTCATGTGTGTATGCAGATTATATATAATCTTTCAGGCAGATAACATCTAGAACAGGGCTCTAAACCTGGAGTTATTGAACTTGTTTTTAAAAATATTTTGATAGCTGCCTTTTAATATAGTAATATTATTTCCTTTGTAATCCTATGCAGTTTAGTTGACACATTAAAACATTTTGGTCCACAGGCTTTGCCATGCTGTCAAAATGAGCCATGATTCAAAACAGGTTTAGAACCCTGATCTAGAACAATCCCCTCATTTTATAGATGATTATGATTACCCTGCTCTACAGTGAAAGGAGGGAGGCACATTTTTTCAAATCAGCAAAAATAATTACACAACATTCATTGTTGCTTTATTATGATTTTCATTTACATTGCTGTATTATGTATATTGTTTTCCTGATTCTGCTTACTTTAATCTGCATCAGTTCATCTAAATCTCCCCATGTTTCTCTGTCATCATAAAAAAGCCTTGCCATGAATTTTTGGTCAAAATAATGCTAATAATGATATTCTAAGATTTCTTTTTTCTCCTTATTCTTTAAAAAAAAGCAAACAAAAAACCTTTCATGTACAACTCTCTACTATTTTTATTTTCATTCTTATAATACGTGTGCCTTTTCAGGAACATTTCTATGTTAGCATAAAGAAGCAAGCCTGCATTTTACTCTTAAGTTCCTCTAGAAAAATGGTAAAAATAGTTTTTCGACTATAAAGAAGCACTGAAATTATTTTCAGATCTCTATAAAAACTAGCTAGGTTATGGAATATAATTACTTTGAAAGTAGATAATTATAACTTTTATTTAGGAAATTAATTGAAATCTTAAGTATATCAGGCTTAATCTTGAGTAGCAGTGATTGATTACATGACTGTGACTGAAAAGCTTATAATTTTAGTTTAAAACTAATATTTAGGCAAATACTTAGTTTTTATTTAATTTCCTTTAAATAAGACAAGTTGTTCAATTTTTGTGAAGAGAAGTACCCATAGCTGGACTTATCCACATGATTTGCTCAGCCACCCAGATTTATATTCTCCAAGTGAAACTCAATTGTACCTTCTTTTTCAACCCTCATATCCATTAAATTGTTAACTGCAATCATAACAACCTCCTAACTGATCATTTTGCTTGTTTCACCCTTACCCAATTCATCCTTCACAACTATTAAATTTATATGGCCTAATCATTGCACTTCCTTGTTCAGAAATCCTTATTTTTTGCTTCTAGGACAAAACTGAAGACTTTACCAATCAGGACCCAATGTCCCTGAGCATTCTCATTGTTGTTCAGTCCTTCAGTACTCACAAACATTTCATGACACCATCGACCCTAGCTATACTCCTATATCTCATGAAGTCTGTCCAAGCTCATTTCCATTGCTTCCATGACTACTTATTTCATCCTCTGTTTTCCCCTCTTCCTTTTGCCTTTAATGTTTCTCAACATCACTGTCATTTCTAATAAGTCCCATCTTCTCACTATATGGCCAAAATGGTTAAGCTTCAGCTTCAGTATTTGACCTGTCAGTGAATAACCTGAATTAGTTTCTTTAGGTTGTGCTGATTTGACTTCCTTGCTGTCAAAGGGACTCTCAAAAGTCTTCTTCAGCCCCATAATCCAAAACCATTGCTTCTGCAACTCTCAGCTTTCCTCAGAGGGTCCAAATCTCACAGCCATACATTGCTACCAGGGAGGAAAAACAAAAACAAAAACATAGCTTTGACTGTCTGGACCTTTTTTTTTTTTAAGCAAAGGCATTATCTCTTACTTTTTAGTATGCTGCCCAGATTTGCCATAGCTTTCCTTCTAAGAAGTGTCTTTTCATTTCATGGCTGCAGACTCTATCTACAGGGATCTTTAAGCCCAAGAATATAAAATCTAATGGTGCTTCCCTTTCTCCTTCCTTTATTCATGAAGAAGTGATGAGACCAGTCGACATGATCTTAGCTGTTTTGATGTTAAGGTTCAAGCCAGCCTTTTCACTCTCCTTTTTCACCCTCATCAAGAGGCTTCTTAACTCTTCACTTTCTGCCATCTGAGTGGTATCATTTGCCTATCTGCTATTGTTGATATTTCTCCCAGCAACTTTAATTCCAGCTTTTTATTTGTCTAATCTGACTTTTCACATGGTGTACTCTGTGCATAAGTTAAATAAATAAGGTGACAATGCACAGCCTTGTCATCCTTTTTTTTTTCTAATCTTAAACCAACTAGTTGTTCTGAGTTTGATTCTAATTGTTGTTTCTTGACCCACATACAAGATCCTCAGGAGACAAGTAAAATGATCTGGTACCCCTGTCACTTTGAGGATTTGCTACATTTTTTTGTGATCCACACAGTCAAAGACTTTAGTGTAGTCAATGAAGCAGAAGTAGATTTTTTTTTCTGGAATTCTCTTGCTCTCTCCATAATCCAGTGAATGTTGGCAATTTGGTCTCTAGTTCCTCTGTTTCTCTGAAAACCAATCTGCACTACTGGTAATTATCAGGTCACATATTGTAAGGCCTAGGTTTCAGAATCACTAGTATAACTGCTGACATGTGAAACGAGTGCAATTACTTGGTAATTTGAATATTTTTAGGCACTGCCCTTCTTTAGGGTAATAAACTGATCTTTTCCAATCCAGTGGTCACTGTTGAGTTTTCCAATTTTGCTGGCATATTGAGTACAGCGCCTTCATAGCATCATTTTTTTTTTCAGAATTTTAAAAGGCTCAGCTCCAGTTGTTGTGGGGAGCCAAAGAGTCCTGAATCAGGCCTCTTTGGCTCCCTGCAAGTTGTCATTTTCACTAGCCTTTTTGCTATCAGCACTTCCTAAGATCCACTTGACTCCATTCTTCAGGATGTTTGACTCTAGATCAGAAACTATACCATCATGGTTATCCATGATATTAAGCTCTTTCTTGCATAGTTCTTTTGTATGTTCTTGCTACCTCTTCTCAATTCTACTTCTGGTAAGTGCCTACCATTTTTGTCTTTTATCATGTACTTTTTTGCATCAAACATTCCCTTGATATCTCTGGTTTTCTTGAGATCTCTTGAGGAGGAAATGACATACCACTCTATTATCTTTACCAAGAAAATTCCATGGACAGTATTAAAATGATAAAAGATATGACATCAGAAGATGAGATCCTCAAGTCAGAAGGTGTCCAACACTCTACTGGAGAAGAACAGAGGAAAACTGGGCCAAAGCCAAAAGGAAGCTCAGCTATGGATATGTCTGGTGATGAAAGGAAAGTCTGTAGAGATGCTATAAAGATCAATATTACATAGGAACCTGAAATGTAAGATCTATGAACGAAGGTAAACTAAAACATGGTCCAACAGGAGACAGAAGGTTTAAAAATCAACATCTTATGCATCAACAATCAAATGGAAAGGAATGGGTGAATTTAATTCAGGTGATTAAATATAGTACAGTAGGCAGGAATCCTTTGAAGAAATGTAGTACCCATCATAGTCATTAAAAGGGTGGAAAAAAAACAGTAATAGGTATAATCACAAAAATGATAGAATGACATCTGTTCAAATCCAAGGCAAACCATTAAACATCACAGTAATACAAATCTATGCCCCAACCATTGGTATGGAAGGACCAAAGTTGATCAGTTTTATGAAGACCTACAACATCTGGAAATAACTTCACATACTCAAAAAAAATGTCACATTCATCATAGGGTACTGGAATGCAAAAGAAGGAAATCAAAACCTAACTGGAATAATAGACAAGTTTGGTCTTGGAGTACAAAATGAAGCAGGGCAGAGGCTTATAGAGTATTGATGAGATAGATTGCTGATCACAGCAAACACTCTTTTTCAACAACCCAAAAGCTGATTCTATCCATGGATATCACCAGATGGTCAATATAGAAATCAGACTGATTATATACTTTGCAACCAAAAGTGGAGTAGCTCTGTAGAGTTAGCTAGAACAAGACCTGGAGATAATCTACTTTGGCTCAGATCATGAAATTCATATTGCAAAGTAGGTAAAAGCATCAGACTATATAGGTATGATATAAATGGTATTTCTTATGAATATGAAGTAGAAGTGAAAGTAGATTTAAGGGATTAGATTTGGTACATAAAGTGCCTGAAGAACTATGGACAGAGGTTCATAATACTGTAAAGGAGGCAGATAAAACAATCCAAAGGAAAAGAAGAGCAAGAAAGTAAAATGACTTTCTGATAAGGCTTTAAAAGTAGTTGGGAAAAGAAGGAAAGGGAAGGTCTACCAGACTGAATGCTAAATTCCAGAGAATAGCAAGAAGAGATAAAAAAGGTTTTCTTAAATAGCAATGCAAAGAAATAGAAAGAAACAATAGAATGGGAAAGACCTCATTTAGTTCATATGATTACCCTTCATACAGTCGCAGTCTCTGTTGCAGTTAAACTGGGTTGCCAGTTATTCCTTGAATTTTGCTTTCCGTTACCTGCACTCTTTGTTTTGCAAAAAAGCTGTCTCCCATTCCTGTAATCTGATTCTTCTTCATCTCTGCCAGGTGGCCCTTCTGAGGTTAAGCCTTACCTGCTCTTCACAGCTGTTATTGCTTTCTTCCCCCTTTAATTATCTTGACTGGCTACAAATTGTATCCCCAAGTAGCATGCATGCTCCTGAAGGATAACTTGTTTTGTTTTTGTTTCCTTGGTGCCTATCATAGGGCTTCTGACATAATTGGTGAATAATTAACATAGAATTTAATTGAATTCAACACAAATAATTTCAAATTTTCCATGAAAATGATACATAGGAAAATATTTTCAGTCATTTTTTTTAAATAAAGACCATCAAGGTTCTTCTATGTACTATCTACATTGATCTACCTTTCACTTTGTAGAGGAATCGAAGCTAAAAACAAACAAACAAAAAACTGAGAGAGAGAGACAGAGAGACAGAGAGACAGAGAGAGAGAGAGAGAGAGAGAGAGAGAGAGAGAGAGAGAGAAGCACAAACTAGCCTTGAAAAGTAGTGTTTTGATAAAATGGACAAAGTTAAAACAACTATAAACCAGTTTCCATCTGCTCTGTATTCTCATTTTTAGTTTTGCCAGAGTCCTAAAATGATGATTATAAGTCCATAGCTCCCTTCTTAATTTTATTAGCCCTATGTTTTATCATTTTGAAACTTTAAAAAAATCTACCTTATTTCTTTTGAAATATGTTTTTGGGGTCATTTCTAGGGATTTGGGGGACTTATGGGGAACTTCTGCTTTCCCATTTTTATCAACTGGGTAAGAAAGGGTGTCCACTCTGCTAGTGTTTTATGATAATGATAACTCACATTTATATAGTCCTTTCAGGTCCCTCCAAACAACCCTGTGAGGTAGGTAGTGCAAGTGATATTATTCCCAGGAACAGTGATTGTAAATCCTTTTAAACCCATATAAAAGACAATAATCATTCATAGAAAATGATAACATCTCCTTCTAGCAGGCTTTCTGACACCTAACTGCTATTCCTTGGCCAAAGGATTTGTAAAATAAAACTATTTTTTGCAAAATTTGTTGTGAAAATCTGAATTAGGAAGGAACAAAGCAATCCTTTCTAACTAGATGGATGCTTTTAACTTCTTGTAGCTACAACTCAGAAGCAAATGTTTCATTAATTTGTCCAAACTAGTACCACTAATGTATTTGTAAGGAAGAGTCACGCCGCTATAATAAAATAACAGTTAATGATTGCTGGAAATGCCAAAGTTTACAGATATCTTTTTTTTTTTTTATTCTTAACTGTTTAGGTTAAACAGCCCCCCACAACTAAGTTACTGTTTTGGAATCCTGTGATAATAGTTTACTGGGGCTAATGACCCTACACTAAGCCTATTGTGTGCTAGAAAGGAAGCCAATTTACATGGAAATTACTATGCTCCCTCTACATTACAAATTCTATTAACTTTTATTCATGATGACCTCATAGGAAAACCATGTGATTTAAGAAGAACCAATGCCACCATTCTCTAGTTTCAAAAGGTTACACTCTGAATGGATCTTCACAGAAGTACTGCCTATCTATTCTTAACGTCTTCCTCCTACAGTATGAAATAAATGAGGATGGGGTTAAACCATAGCTTACCTTTTCCCCCTAGTTATGTGCTTCCAAACAAAGAGAGGTTATGTGAATAAAGCTCATGATGAGCTTGTAAATCACTCAGTAATGGGGCCTGAGTCTCCAAGCATACCTGTGCCCATTGGCAGGTGCCTGCTTCTAATCATTTCCAGATGTTTTACTAAAGGAAACTTTTGAAAATTAGGAGGAGGCATGGAAGTTTCCTAGCTATTTGGTAATTAACCTCCTGGAACTTTGCAAACCCAGCAAAGTCATGTCAGTGATGACGTCTTGTGACCTGACCTCTTCTGTTAGTCTGATATTGTGTTTTCCTTATATTCAGCATTTATTATTTTGTAATTTGCCTTTGTATTTGTGCTATGAATAGCACATGAGTTATCCTCCTGTTTGACTATGTCAGGTCTCTAGGGTGTTGACTCAGATTATCTACTGGAGTCATGTAACCAGGTTTCTACTGTGGTAGAAGTGCATTTTAGTTCCTCATTAGTTGAGGGAAAGGAGAGGGAAGCATTTGAATCACAGACTCAGTTCCTAGGAGGATCCTTGTCTGATTCCCAAACAAGCTAGGGAATAAATTCCACTAAAGGATTACCTTGGGCATTCATTAAAAGCTTCTGTATATGTCACCAGGGGAAATGCCAAGAGTGTGAGTGTGTGTGTGTGTGTGTCGGGGAGGGATTAGTCTGTGTTAGGCATGCACTTTTGTTTATATATCTATTCAATTTCAGCTATGTGTATGTATAAGTATACACAATATAGTTTTTCTTTGGGCATACTTTAAACCTCTCCCACTTGCTTTATGAAATACTAAGCTTATTTATACTATTATATGTGTGGTAATACAATTAAATTCGGAAATTTTGAAATAATCCTTATTTTAATTTCTATTTGATAAAGTTTGACTATGTCTTCTCTGATTTCTATTCCAAATTTTAATGTCTGCGGTTCTATGATCCTGTTTCATTTTAGAAATTAAGCCTTTATTATATTTTCTTTACCATAACTCCACATGTATATAATTGTCAGTGAATATTCTGGGCAGACTACTAAGTAGTATTGTCAAAATTAATAGAGGAGAAAATAGAAACATGACCCTCCCTTCTTATTCTTTTGCTACTTAATTCTTTAAGATTGCTAGGTCATCCTTTATTATACTGTTATTACAGTATTTACAAAAATGTACTAAAAGATTCTCTAACAAGTTAATATACCAGGAACATCTATCTCATTGTACTCAAATATTCATCAAATTGCTGAAAATTTGGAAATGTTGATCATACTGACTGGTCATCATTTAATATTCTGTAGATCATTATAGCTTTACTATAGAATAAAATTTATGAGTCCTCATGCAGAGCAACATCAAAATCATCTCATTGAAAGACTATTTTACCTACAGAGTAGTACTATCCTATAGACCCTGGATATAATAATATAGTCAAATTCCAGTGTACTATTATTGTTAACTAGCTTGTGACCTCATTATTGTCTTAGGATAGTTGGGAATGACATTTTCTGAGCAACAATTTTGCCATGAACCTTGATCAACTTTTTTTTTTTAAGCAATAGGGGTTAAGTAACTTGCTCAAGGTTACACAGCCAGTTATTTCTGGGTGTGGTGCTGAGAATCTGAGCCCAGATTTGATCCCCAGGTCATCCTGACACTGGAGCCGGCACTCTTACTCTCTGAGCCACCTGGCCGCCCCTTCCTTGATCAACTTTTTAAGTTTTTTTGTATCTAAAAAATTTCTTGAATATTTCATGGATCTGTGATGTATAAATATCAGAATGTGAGCTCCTTGAAATCAGTAAACTGTCTCACATTTGTATTTGTACCACCGGTACCTGCTACATAAAGGATTCCTAATATGTCCTTGTTGCCTGCCTTCAAAAATTATTTCATCCAAGAAATTGTCACCCTGGGACCAAACTGGTGGGTCATCTTTCTTTAAGTTAAGTGGGTTTTTCTAAGATCACTGACATATAGTTTGTGACTGGGCCTGAAATACCATATACTTCTAATTTTTTGACAGTACATCTATTAATTATGATAAGTGGAAAAAATCATATGGGTGCTAGGTTTACATTCCAATAAAGATGACCTTTTAAAAAGATCCTGGTATTTTCCATTGTATAGATTGCTGATATCATGTCATAACATAGATAAAAGTTGAAAAACTCAGTTTGTCATCTGCATGTTTTGTTTTCATAGCACTAAACACTTGGATATATGAAAAAAAATCCTGATAATTTGCATTTTATTGCTCATAGATTTAAATAACATATTTTTAATTTGTTTGAATATTTTGGCATTTGATATAGGTGTAACTATTTTGTAGGCTTTAACTAGTCAGTAGAGATAAAGCTGAAACTATGTTTGTGCAAAGAAAGAATAATAGATTTTTATAGAAACAGCTGACCTCATTGATTCCCAAAATTTTAAAATATAAGTCACCAGAAAAAGTAATGCAAATGTGTGTCTCTTGTTTGTCTAACCTGGCATACTTAAATATTTTACAAAGCTCCCCTACGTGAAGATAGATTGGTAGGCCTGGAATAACGAAGACCTGATTTCAAATCTGGTCTCCAACACTTACTAGCTCTGTAACCCTAGACAAGTCACTTAATTTCTGCCTTAATTCACTAAAGAAAGAAATGGAAAACTATTCCAGTATCATTGCCAAGAAAACCCCATAGACAGTATGGTCCATGGAGTCATGAAGAGTAGGACAGGATTGAATGACTAAACAGCAACCCAGATGATCTTACTTTTATTAGGTGGAGAGATAAGGTGTATCAATGTCAAGAAACAAGTTTAAGGTTTTACCTGTAATTCACAGGAATCCTTTCATTTTGTCACCATGCCTATGTTAAATGCTTTTTCCAGATCTCCAGAAATTAATCAGCAAGTATTTTTTAAGTAGTATCTGCTATATGCCAAGCATTGAGTTAGGACCCTTCATAGCTTGAAACGTGCTGGCGTGGCATTCAGAGTTTAGGGACACTGCACTGAAAAATCAAGGTATTAGAGAAGGCTTTTAGTTAAAAAAAAAAAAAAGCGACTATGCCTTATGCCATAAAAATCACAATACAAAAGATTGTTAGTAATTAAGGATACTGAAAATATCTTTACAAAGGCCTTCTCCTCAGCCCCTTTCCCCTACAGAGATAAATTCTCAGAGATGGTTTTATTTCCTGTTATAAAGAGCATGAACACTTTTATCTTTACCTATTATGCTCATTACTTCAAAGGGATTGAAATGACATTCCTATTAGGTCCATTACTGATAAATCTTTGTTTTACCAGTTAAGAAAAGGAAAAAATAAACATTAATTAATCACTTACTATGTGCCCTATGTGCTATGGGCACTATGGACAGAAATACATAAGGGGGACAGTCTGTAATTTAAGTACCTTACATTCTACTTGGTGGCACTATATGTCCACAGATAAGTAAATACAGGATAGGCACAACTTAAGTGATTTCTGAAGTGGAGACATTAACAAGTGGGGGAATCGGTAACACTACTGTACATGGTATAGTACCTTGGATATAGCAGGAACTTAATAAATGTGGAATGGATGAATAATCATATGGTTTAGAGCTGGAAGAGAATTTAGAAAGCATTTTGTCCAACCCGTTTATTTTACAGACTGAGCAACTGAGATTTATAGATGTTAAGGGATTTCCCAAGACCACACGGAAAATAAGTGTGACAGCCAGAATTCAAACCCAGTCTCCTGTCTTCAAAGTTAGTGACCTAGTGCTCCATAAGTGTACCAACATGTAACACAATTAATCGATGTAGATTTACATCCTTACCTTGACCCCATAGGCATCCATGTTTAGGCAGGAATAATAGAAAGAAAGAAATTAAAAACATTGATAATGTACAATTTGACAATTAGCAACAATTACACCTTGAATAATCATGCACTGGTTGTATTTTTACTGTGAATCTTTTTTCTAAGCCCTTTATATCTTTAAACTTGTGTAGGGATAAACCATTTAACCTTTATTCATTTAAATCAGAGAAGCTTTTTTTTCTTCTAACACTCTAACTGAAAATCTTAACATTTCAGTTAAGAAAGCGGGGCAAAATTAATTAAGACTTTTTTTTAGAGTGTAGAAATTTAGATACATGTGGGTACTAAAATAACACTAAAATTGGCCTGCATGGTGGTTTTGTGTTTACTTGATTTATAGAACTTGAAGTAAGTAAACAAACACTGATTAGGTACCTACTACATGCGAGTTTCAAGTGCTGTATGGGACCAATGTGTCTTGAAAAGAAACAGGGCAGAATATGGGAGGGGGGGGATTTATGAGTGAATTGTATTTATTAGTGAAAATTGACATTTCAGCTTTGATATTTCTTTAAGAAAATTGTTGACTAAGTGTAGCAGCAAGCACCCCAAGCGTCCTCAGGGTTTGCAGCTACCACAGGTTCTTGGATCTGCTTTGTTAAAGGAAAGCAACTCAAAATGGGTTAACAAGCTTACTTTAATCAGTCAGACATATATCATTTACCTTGTTCAGGAGAAAAGGTCAGCACCCTGAACCTCAAAGTATACAGGCATAATTATCAAGACAGAAACATCAAGTAGACAGATTTCCAAACTGTCCAACCATTACATCCATACCCAATCAACATCTGGGTTTCCACATTCTGGGTTTTTCAAAGCCGGGGGACTCTCAACAACGGCTTCCCAGAATTCAGATCAAATCACAGAACACTTCTCAAAGTGAGTCCCAAAACAAAGCTACACATCAGGGCTTATATAGCCTTCTCCTGGCTCAGAGAATGTAACAACCTTATTGACCCACTGGCCAATCAAAAAGTATCTACTGAAAAACCAGCCTCCCACCCCAGGCTCCAGGTGCACGTTAGCCTAGGGGCAGGGAAGATCTTTAAATCTGCATTTCCATTACACTAAGGCAGTATTGCATTGAAGTATTAAGCAGTATGATCTATTATGAAGCAAACTGTACTTGGAATTATTCATTCAGTAACTATTTATTAAATGCCTAATATGTGACAGGCACTGTGCTAAGTGCTGGGGATACAAGAGGAGAAAAAAAGATAGTCCCTGCCCTCAAGAAGCTTACAGTCTAATGGGAGAGACAACAAATATATTCAAAACAAGCTATACACGGGATAAATAGTAAATAATTAACAGAGAGAAGGCTTCCTGGAGGAAGGAGTCAAGGAGGGAAGCAATCAAAGTGGAAGAGGAAGAGCAAGCTGGGCACGGAGAACATCTCGAGAATGAATGTCCAAAGTGAAGAAGAGATAGAGTGTCTTGTTGATGGGACAGCCAGGCGGCCAGTGTTCCTTGGATGGAAGAGTACATATTGGGGTGTAAGGTATAAGAAAACTGGAAGGGGACTAGGTTATAAAGGCCTGCTTCAAATCCTTCTCCTGACACTAGCTAGCTGTGTGGTCATGGATCAGTCATTTTGCCCTTGTGAGCCCCAGTATCTTCACTACCAAATAACAATAATAATATCTGTAATATCTTCTTCACAGTGTTATTGTGAAGCTTAAGTGAGGTAGTATATGTAAACTTTAAAGCACTATATAAATGCCAGTTATTTTTTAGGTGATTGATTCTACTTAGCAAAATGGTAAAAATGTTCCATAAATATTAAATTGGGGTTAAAAAAAAGCCTCATCTACATGCTTTCTGCAGTGTAGTTTGATAGAAGTAGTGTTCAAGAAGTTATAGAGTACATCATAAAAACAAGTAATTGCAATGGGGATACAGGAAGTATATAGGATTATTTAATATAAATTGGACTTGATGATAAAAATTCCCTCTATTTGTAAAAAGGTAGTTTATGAGCATATTTTACTTCATTTTGATTTTGTATTTAACTGTCATGTTCTCTGAAGAAAAAGCTGATGTTGATTAGCTTTCAGGCACTTTAATCCTTAAGCCTTATCTCTGACATAAATTTTAAATCTATGGTCATTATTTAGCTACAGTTCAATTGAAAAAGGATTCTCAGTATTTGAAAACATCCTGCTTCTTTCTGCATCTTCCTAACACTTTATTTGGCAAGAACAGTAAACACTTCTGCATTTTTTCTGTTTGGGCAGAGGAAGTGGATTTTCTTCAGTGTGGTGCCAGAAAAAAAGAAAAAAAAGAAAGCTTTAAATGATACATGAGGTGTCTCTAGTCATCTAATGAGATGCTCATCGCAAAGTGACTAGCAAAACCATGGTCACTGTTTCTTAAAGGAATGAGAAAAGTTCAGATACTACTGAGAGATGAGGCCTACAAGAGACAAACCAATTCCAATGGAGGACTGAAGCTACCAGGAAATTGCAAAAGGACCACAAATGTCTACAGTTGTGGGGAAACTAAGCTATGTTTATTTGCTCATTTTGTGAACATTTTCTCATTTGTTATGGGTCAAATCTTAGCTTAAAAAAAGACAGAAAGGACTATATCTGATGAGATCAGCTGGCATTCTTGGACATCAAGAAGTGGTGCATCAGTGTGGGTGGTAGCATAGTGGACAGAAAGAAAATTGGAGATCTTCAGGAAGTGTTTGCAATTGCACACACATAAATGCACATGATGGCCAGTGTGGATAGCTGCTGCTCTGTAAATAATTGTGGCTGGTTGCTAACTTTGATTTTATTCAGTCTAAAACCAAGAATTGCTCCATAGATAATTGTTGACAGTTGCAGACTCATTTCATTCAATTAAGCTGGTAAACTTTTTAGGGAACAGCTTGGGAGAAAGCCAGAAATTCCAGTCAATTGAATTCTAGAAGAACTGAATCATAATTGTCTTTGTATAAAAAAATCTAAAGTATAATTTGTAAAAATGGTGATTTTTTTTCTTAAATCTTTCTATAGGGTTAACTATCTAAGTGGACAGAAAAGAGAAAATTACACTATCAAGATTAATGTTTTGTTCAACTTGATTATAAGTTGGAAAGATCACACTTACACACACACACACACACACACACACACACAGAGTTAACAGATGTCATTGTGAAGGAGGTGTACCTAGCTGTTTTTGGGGAGAAATCTCTGGTGGTTCCTACCAATTTTGGAAAGATTCAAAGACAGGCCCAGGTGATGAACCATGTGCTAACTAAAGCCTAAGAGGCTTATCACTAGAGGGTTGACTACCAAGTTCTTATATTTGGAGGGTTTTTTGTTTGTTTTTGTTTTGGATAGACAGAGTCTCTAACCTTTCTTCTTAGGCATTCTTTACTGGTAGAGATATCACCATCATGAATGAGACCTCAGATTGAAGAAGTATTGAAGAAGATATTTGAGGTACATATACATGCTAAAGATAAGAGAATAAGAAAGACTATTTTCAAAATATATTCAAATAGAGAAATATCATGTTTAGAGGCATAGATTCTATTCTAGAACTCCAACTTCACTCAAGCACATCCCCCAGTTGAACTTTATATAGATGACAGAATAAGTAGGGAAAGACCTTGACATTTCTCATAGTGGGGCTGTAATATTTGACCTGTGGCATTCCAAAGTGTGATTTTGTTGCTTTCTTTTGTGTACTGTAGGGTAGAACTTGTGAACCAATAATATGTAATTTTTAAAATCCTTCTTTTTTACACGCATATCTTTTAAAATATCACAGTGATGGAGAAAAAGGCATGTGTTTGTCTATTCTACCAACTCTCAGCAGGCTCCATTCTATGGATACAGACTGAATACCTATGTTAGTTTTAGCAAGACTCCTTACAAATCTGAAGTTAGTCATAACGGAGAAGATTCTGGACATTTTGGGTAGATTAATACATATCAATCATTCTTTTTTGAAAAATGCAACTAAAAGCATATGCCCAAATTATGGTAATGCAGGAGGCTGTTGGTGAAAGGCTTAGTTGGAATTTTTGGGTTGGGTCGTGATCCAAAGGGTATGGAAATTATGATCAATTAAAAAAATCTAGTAATCCTACAAACTCTTAGAACTAGTGGTTTTCATTCTTCAACTTTACCTTCCTTATGCCAATGTATTGAAAACAATATACTTTATCTCATACTGAATATTTAATTCATCCTCCTAAGCATTACTTTTCTTTTCTCCTGTGTCAGAGATGACCAATTGGTTGACCTTGCAAGGGAACAAAAAATTTCATGTTTTGCTTCTTCTACAACACAGTAGCCATCATCTCACAATTTTGAATGGATCAGATATAGAAGTGGCAAAGGGATGCCACTGGATATAGCATATTCATTGAATAAACTCTTGGGACACAAATCACATTTTACACAAAAGGAGACAACTACTTGAGGCAGTCAGCCAATGTTTCACCATTGTCCTTTTATTGAAATTTGTGTTTTCTTGCTTGTTTGGGATGTGCTGAGGGTAGGGGGATAGAGTATGGAGAGGTATGGGGCAAGGCTAGGTGGGAATTGAGGAAAAGGAGTTTTTGGTGTTTTGACTAAAATAGAACACAAATCAAGATCCAGAAGTTTTGCAACAGGATAACCTGCACAAAAATGTGTAACTAAAAGTGCTGAATCCAACTGACTTTTTGTAGAAAGGCAGTATAATATACCATGGGGTCAGTCAGCTTCCAGTAAATGAGAGACCCTGACAAACAGTAAATTGACATGAAAAATTAGTTTCAATATAAGATTTCTGACCTTTAAAGCAATTTTCTCAAAAATTGAATGAGATTAATTATAAAAAATTCTCTGTAGCCTTTAGTTTCTGAGTTTATCTTTTCATTAGTCTTATAAAAACATAAACACATCAATTTGTTTATGTTTTAGGAAAATATTCAGTAGTGCTATGAATTAGATGGAATTATTGCTGGCATTTTAATTTTTATCTTTATATGATATGTCACATTCTTAAAATTTAAATATAAGAAGTCATCAACTTATAGCAATTTTATTTGCCCTTATAATATCCTACCATTTGTATTCATACTATACTTAGGGCACTTTAAAGCAGAGAACACACAGACTTCCTGATGTTTTCCTATGCAAAAACCCTTATTTCTTTTTCAAGAATCCAGCTGGCCCTTGCCCCCAGAAAAAATGTTTAGCTCACCAGAGTCAGGCACAGTCTCTTTCTTTGGATTTCTCCAGTGTTTCCTTCCCAGGTCCTCACCCCAGCCTTGCTCTGCCCCTTTTTGAAGAATCTCTGAAATATAAGTAATATTAAAATGCATGTCATTTTATCCTGTATTGTTCTGTGTGATGGAGATAGGTATATTTAAAAATCTCTGTTCTGTCTAAAATGAAAGTATACAGTTTACTAGATATTATATTTGTGGTTGGTTCTCTATAGGTGCCTCAGAACAGAACTTATTTTATAACATTTTTCCTACGGAAAAATCACATTCCACATAATTTTGTTTTGATTTACAGTACTGTTTCTGGAAATATAATCCTCTGTAACTTTAAGGATTGCTTATATAAATGAATACAATTGCATTGTCTCCAATAATGAGGCTCTTGGTATACATTATTTCATGGAACAGGATAAGCATATAGGGATATGATTTTTCAGCTAGTAATTTTTTCTGGCCTATTAGTTCAAAATGTAATACTCTCTTTGAATTAAAAATAGTTTGTATGAATGAACATACTCTGATCATGCCAAGAATCATTTATGCTTAAAATAAATATCACTTTGATCTAAATGACAGTAATCTTGTGACTTCATTTGAAATGTCTTAGGTGTCATTGCTTTCTAACAATAAGCTTACTGAAATAACAATATTAATAAGATACTACAGAGTCAGTTTTTCAGAATGTTATATAATGAAATTCATTCCTATTCCTATCTAATGATTCTGTTTTAATTTGATTTTTATTAGTCTATCCATCCATTCTTATTCTTTGCCTAGTTTTAAAGTAATGGGAAGTGCTATTTCAATGACTGCAAGAAATAGTAAAATCTATTCAACTGAAAATTTTTTTTGACAATTTTGTCAAATCAACAGTTTTTAAAAAATGTTTTTAAAGGTGAATCAGTCTATTTAAAGAGATTGCTTTGCCACACCAATGTAGTCATAATTTGATTTTAAAAGAAAAAGTTTATTATGTACTTTCCATTCTATTTTCATATATTTAGTTTAGCATTTTAAAAAATAAAATAACAATTTATTATAATGAGTCACTGATGTTATAGACGACTTCAACTGGTATATTTCTGGTATTGTGTGAATGTCTTGTCTACTGGTCAGGATGAATAGAGAGGGCCTTTACCTGCAAAACAGATTTCCATGTTTTAACCAAAAGTAAATAGTGTACACAGAGGGTATACTATTATAACATTTACTCCATCACTGGTCACAGAGAGACATTTTCAAAACATTCAATGTCAAATCTGCAGTCAACTTTCCATTTTCCACCAACAGACTATCCCCAGGGAGTCTGGAAAGCTCTAAAGTGATTCAAGCACTCTGTTGATTTTCTTATGTTCCATGTTGAATTTTCTGCCCTTAAGAGCTATGGTCTCAATCTCAGAAAGATCTAGAAAAGATATTTACTAGTAACTGATATTGTAGCTCAATAAATAAAAGTATTGTCTCTTCAAACTTTGAATTGGAAACGGGGAAAAAATGAAAATGCCTAATTAACTTTTATTTTATTTATTTATTTTTTTGGCTTCTGGAGGGCAATTGGGGTTAAGTAACTTGCCCAAGCTTACACGACTAGTATTTTTGTGTGGGTGTTAAGTGTCTGAGGCTGGAACCGAACTCAGGTCCTCCAGAGTCCCCGGCCGGTGCTTTACTCACTGTGCCACCTAGTCACCCCCCCCCAATTACCTTTTAACTCTCTGCTTATCTAACTGCCTATTTAAATTGTAAATTAAATAGGGAATTAGAGCCCTTATAATATTCACTTTTTTATGTTAATAGTTATACCATAATCCCACAAATAATCAATCAATGACATTTATTAGGTACTTACAGTATGCCAGTCACTGTAGATACATGATAATAAGAAATCAGTCTCTGAATAAACTTTCATCTTAATAGTGGAAGCAACATGTTGACTAATAGACAAATAAAAAAAGTATTTACACAGCAAATAATTTCAGGGTGCCATAGAGTGGCACCATCACCCTTTGGGGACTTTGATGTGGGGATCAGAAATGACTAATGTATAAGGTGACAGATTAGTTGAGTTTTGAAGGAAGTAAGATTCTTTGAGTCTAAATGGAAAAGCCATACTTGTATTTGATCCTAGAACCACTAGTGAGCCTTTGGAGTTTTTTGATAAAAGGACCAACATAGTAATACTTGTGTATTAGGAATATCACTTTGTCATATATGGGGAGGATGGAATGGAGAAAGGAGAAACTTGAGAGAAAGAGACCAATTAGAAAACTGTCATAGTTCTAAAGAGAGATGATAAGGGCCTCAACTATGGGGGTGACTGACTGTGTATGTGGAGAGAAGTGGACAAGTGAGGCAAATTTGTTTTATCCCTACCCATGTCTTCACACTCTGACTTCCTTCTTTTGAAAGTTTTGTCTGTTTTAGAATGTCAAGCACTATATGAAATTCGAAATGTACAGATATATTCTAAGCCTAAAAACAATTGAAATTCTACATTAGCAAAAATAATTGAGTTGCCTCTTCTAATTCATCAAATAAATTCAATACATAGTTTTGAATCTTTTGTGTACAAAGCCCTGTGATAGGTATTGAGAGAGATAAAAGAGATAACAGTGATGAATAAAATGTGGCCTCTTTTATAAAGGAATATTTTTGTATCCTAGAATGTTAGATCTTAGAAACTAAGAAATCACTTCATTTTATCTTCATTTCACAGATGAGGAGCTAAATCCCAGAGAGGTCTAAGGCCTCTGAAGTAGGAGTCCAGTTCATTGCTACTTACCACGCTATAAGTCTCCCTAGTGTCTGAAGCTCAGGGACCTATTCATCTAACATGGACTTTGTGAATGTTTGTTCATGAATACTGATAATAAAAAGCCCTTATTATTTTTTACTATAAATATAAAATTTGCAGAAGAAAAAGTTGTTGTAGGTGTTGTTCACTTATGTCTGTCTCTGTGATCCCATGGACCATAGCATGCCAACACCGTCCATGGGGTTTTCTTGGAAAAGATAGTAGAGTGATTTGCCATTTCCTTCTCCAGTAGATCAAGGCAAACAAAGATTGACTTGCCCAGGGTCACATAGATAACAAGTATCTGAAGCCAGATTTGTACTCACATCTTCCTGACTCCAGGTCCATCTTTCTATCTAATGAGTCACCTACATCCCTCCTGCTGTAGCTGGTTAACTGTAAAAGGCAAAGTTTCATGGTTTAGGACTATAGGATCACAGATCTAAAGTTAGAAGTCATCTGAGAGGCCGTCTAGCACAACCTCCTTATTATACAGCTGAAGAATCTGAGATCCCACCCTATCCCCTTCACCAGGTCATACAGGTAGGAACTCAATTTAGAGTTGGCAAGTGGAAAATGAAAATTCTACCATTGAGCCAAATAGATATAAATATTGTCAACTTTTACTTACCCTGCCACTGCTATCAAAAAGGCCAACAAAGTGTCAGGAAAAGCTATTGAAAACAAAATGGGAAACAATGATCTGCCTTGAAGAAAATGTATCATATTCACCCCTGCAGTTATGCATGCAGGTGTGATTGTTGAACATCAAGAAAACATGAAGCTGGAGAAAGCTCAGAGGAGAACAGATAAAATGATCAAAGGATAGAGGAATTCATAATAGGAAAAGAGACATTTTAAAAGTTATAATGTCTCGATTTACTTACATACAACTTTTTTTTAGTGCATAACAAATTCATGACATTAGACCCAAAGCTCTCCTGATCTGAACCTTCTTTTGTATTCTTGTGTACATTAAAAAAAATAGTTTCATCACATCCTTTTCTTCTTTTTCTTGATATGACTATCAACAGCCTTCTCTCTCTACTTTTCACCCGTCCTCTCAAAAAAAAAACCTGTATAAACAAACCCAAAACACCTTCCTTGTAACAAATAACCATACCCAAATGGTGGTTGTAATTCTAATCCATTGCTTCTCCATCGAGAGGTGATGAGCAGGTGTCATTATTGTTCTTCTGGAATTGTGTTGTTCATTGCTTTTGATAAGAGCTCAAGAAGAGATATTTTAAAATAGATTTCTCTAATGTGGAAAGATAAAAGTTGAAGTGGGTGGCAGCATATTTTAGAAATGTATAAAGTCATGAAGGCTATAGATAGGTTGAACACAGATTTATTCACCAAGTATTGGATCAGGAAGCACCCTTTTTAAGTTTAAAAGAGTTATATGACCAATAAAGGAATGTACTACTTTGTATAGCACAGAATAAACTTATGAAACTTATGATGAAGAGGTGGTACTGGCTGAAAACAGAGAGGTTCAAGAAGATAAGTTCACAGAAGATAATGGGTTATTCAGGGAAGCCAAGAATAGTCAAAAGTCACAGTTAAAATGAGGAAATGTTGTGGGGAGTAGCATGCAATGTTCTTTGGTACTTCTGCTGGAACCAAGGTCCTGGTTGAGTTTACCAATGGTTAGATTTAGCATGGGGCACCTAAGTGGTGCATTGGATAGAGCACCAGGCCTGGAGTCAAACCTGAGTTCAAATCCTGACTCAGACACTTAACTAGCTGTGTGACCCTGGGCAAGTCACTCAACCCTGTTTCTATTTCCTCATCTATAAAACGAGTTGGAGAAGGAAATGGCAAAGTACTCCAGTGTCTTTGCCAAGAAAACTCCAAATGGAGTGATGAAGAGTCAAACAAGATTGAATAACAAGATTTAGCATAGTATTTCTTTTAGTTAGATGATCTTATGTGAGCGCTCTCTGAGATTCAGGTTCCTGATTGGTGAAATGGGAATAACAATACCAGTAAAATCAGATGAGATAATTTATGTAAAGTGCTTCTCAAAATTTAGAGGGCTATATAAATGTCACCTAATCAATACAATTTGTTTCTATAATACAGATTTACATTTTATAGAGTTCTTTGCTCCTTATATTCAGTATACATCTCTTTTAGGAATGCTTTCTCTGAATTAGCTTCCTAAAATATTTTATATCATTTATTAAAAGATAATTTTGTACAGTGACTTAAAAGGCATTTAAATGCTAGAAGTGGGAGATAAAAGAACAAAAAGTAAGCAAGTTAAGACATGCCCTCAAAGAGTTCAAAAACTCCATAAGGGAGTGGGAGTGACAGGATTAGTGACTGGATATATATTGATATTATGCAAGTATTTTAACACAGCTTGTGTTCTGTTCACTCACTCAGAGTAGGCCACATTTTTTATAGTGCTCATGTTTTATTTAGTAGTAATTATTGATTTTTTTTACCCACAATTCATTTTTGGTTATTTTTTACATAAAAAAGAACCAGTTCTTTAGCTCATCAATAATAGTAAATCTTTGCTAATCAAGTCAGTTTGAAATGCATTATTCTCCAAAAGATTGGTATTTGAACTTGTAGTTGATAATAATAATAGCTTAGATTTATATAGTGTTTTAATGTTTATAATTTTTAATGTATTCTCTTATTTAATCTTCAAAAGAAGGCTAGGAGGGAGATATTGCATCACTCATTTTATAGAGGAAGAAACTGACTTTCAGAGTAGTTGTTATTTGGCCAGGATCATATAGCTAGCAAGTGTCTTTGGGCTTTGAACACAGGTTATCCTGACTAAAAAGCTGCTTCTATTATGTTAACAATGTGGTATATGATTAAATTTAGAAGCATCATTTTGTATCAGGATAAATGTCAAATAGATCTTACTATATTGTTGTAGAAAATGATAATGTACAAAATAAGTTGTTCTCTTAGAGGAAGTATTTCAGATTTTCAACTTTATCTGGGATGCTCTTTGTATCTATATAGAGTTTCCTTCTGATGAACCATTGACCAAAATGTTTTTTAAGTCTTCTTCTTAATTTTCTTCTAAGTTTGTGCACATTTAAAAAAACAGGATACTAATGTACCTTTTTTGAAACACCTATTACCGTGTCTCCCCGATAATAAGACACTGTCTTATTAATTTTTTTTGGACAGAAAAACACCAGACGGCTTATTTTCAGGGGAGGGCTTATTTTAATGAACATTGACAGCAATTTTAATAAACAGGTAAATGTGAACAAAAAAATGTACCTTTATTCAATAATGAATTCAATAAAAACAGGATGACGCGCTCACTGCTGCAGCTCTGAGCGCGGCGTGCGTTTCACCCGGGGGCGGGGGGGACAGTGCATACAGAGGGTACTGTAATGTAGCGTGTAGCGCAGGGGATCACCTTCACTACAGTAGCAATCTCAATAGGGCTTATTTTCGGGGGAGGGCTTATTTTAGAGGAATCTTACACAGTAAGGGGAGGGCTTATTTTCAGGATAGGTCTTATTATTGGGGAAACACGGTATATTAAATAAATATTGCTAAGTGGCGCAGTGAATAGAGCGTCGGCCCGGAGTCAGGAGGACCAGAGTTCGGTTCCGGCCTCAGACACTTAACACCCACACAAAAATACTAGCCGTGTAACCTTGGGCAAGTTACTTAACCCCAATTGCCCTCCAAAAAGAAAAAAAAGAAAAATAAATAAATATTAAATACATATTATGTTAAATGTATCATTTGCATTGGTCAACTCCATTTTTAGGGTAAATGATCTTTCTCTGCTGAGGGTGGGGGAAGGAATTATATCATTAAAGATTTGAATATATTAACAACTCCAGGAATATTTATTTGGAGTGTGCTGCAGGAAAAATGTGGAATTCTGCACCACATTAATTACCCAGTGTAGTGAAACTTTTATGAACCAGACAATAAATGATAGAATAGCTACAGTTCCTTAAGCATTCAGAGAGTTACTTGCTCAATTAAAAATTCTTGTTAAGTAGGACATAATGGATTCTTGTTGTTACTTTAGTATTTATTCAATAGAATGGATCAATACTTTTGGACCCAAGGGAGCAGCACCGATAAGAGCAAGTGTAGTAAGTCTATCTGTTAGAAAGCTTTGGGCTGACAGGTGTAGTCTGTTCTATGGCTAATTTTAATTAGGCTATCAAGGTGGGATCTCTTTTATATTGCATGTTCTATTTAGTTGCATTTTTAAAGGAAAATGAGAACAATGGACTTGATTTTGAGAAATTTAGCTATTATGTACGAGCACTCTTTGTAGAGCCCATTTGTTTTAAGTTTGAATAGATTAAATCTTCCCACTATAGACTACAGATTCATGGTTTTAGATAGGCAGGAGAATGATAATCCTTCATTATAGTGTATCTTTTTTTATTTTGCAAAGTTTTGTTTCAATCCATGTTTGAATTTTATGAAATTGATTTGTGATTTTTCTCAAACTTAATATGAAATAATATTATAATAAAATTGAATGGAAGGAGGAGGACACTACCAGTGTTT
Source organism: Petaurus breviceps papuanus (assembly GCF_028583685.1). NCBI lineage: Eukaryota > Metazoa > Chordata > Mammalia > Diprotodontia > Petauridae > Petaurus > Petaurus breviceps. The sequence goes on from NW_027186473.1 coordinate 18,675,944, forward strand.
TTGAAATGTCATATAATCAATTGTTCATTTCATCAAGGCATAATGTAATTTTCAGAATAGACTGTCAGATTCAAATATATCTGAAACTTGGATAGATCCCTCACTTAAAAAAAATAAGCCTTATAAGTAATGGGGAAATGTTTTTTTTTTTAGACTTTACTCAGGCAAAGCCCTATTGAGCTTAGTTAATATGATCATAGTGGGAAGAGATTTTTGAAGTTGCCTAATATAACCCATCCCTGAGCACAGATCTTCCCCACAATAGCCCTGAGAAATAATTATCCAGTTTCTGATTGACTTCCTTCAATGATAAGGGACTATGTTCCAGTAAAGTGTATTTTAAGAATGGTATATTTCAGATCCTGATTTTTTTTTTCAAAATCCAGATCTGTGATTTCATTGGCAAAGGAAATTCCCAGATGAGGAAACTCACTTTATCAATGTATATGAGCAACTTTTTCAACTACTGGGATACTGAGAGGTTAAGTGACTTAATCTTGTATCTATATACATAGATATAAAACTTCTATATATTCCACGCCCATGACATATATACTCAGAAACTCTCTTAAACAGCTTGCCTTTTAGAACATACCTGTTTCAGAGTTGTTCTGCATATCTTTTTCTGAACTTAATTCAGTTCTCCTCTTCATTTCCTACCTGGCTCATCTTCTGGTCTTTATGTGGTTTCCAGTGACTCATCTTCCTACAAGATTGCATCAACTCTGAAAATCACACCTTTCCAGTACTGAATGGTCTTGGGACACTCCCCCTTCCCCACCCCTTCTGAAGGGACAAGGTGGAAAATGGACATGGAACCCCTCCCAAATCTTCCACTTAAGGAGAGGGCCCAGTGCAACCACCTTATGGTTTCCCCAAAGCTGCTAGACTTCATCCTTAGCACCCCTCATTACTTGCCCCATTTCAGCTTTTTTTAAATTTTTTTTTAAATTTTAGACAAAAACAAAAAAAAATTAGATACATAATAAGTAAAGAAAAACAAACATTATAAACTTGAACATTAAATATAAAATAAAATAAAAAAAAACTTGTCATTTGCACAGCAGAACATAGGAGAGGATTCAAAATATACAGCAATATCTTATTTCAAGAAAGACTATATTAAATATTGTGTATTAAGTTGAAAGCTGTCCATCTTTTCAGGCTTGTAGATTTTCTTTTGTTCTCTGCTGTACACTTTTTATTTTTTTCCTCTTCCTCCCCTTTCCCCATCACCCTAATGCTATAATTGAGCATGGATGTATTTTTATATAGATATTAATGGCTGTTGTATTTGTCCTTCATTTTCTTAGAGGACGATGGCATCATGGAGATGATGATATGACTTGCAGTTGACTTTGATCTGAGTGAGGGAGGGCTGTGCAAGTTTACCAGCCTCACTATCTCTTCCAGAGCCATCTGGATCCAGTGACCAGATATTCATCAGGATGATTGGAGATGACCCAGGATGTAATGGGAGACCCTGACCTTTTTAGACTAAGGTACTCACTTAGAGTAAAGTAATGCCCATTTAGTGAATAGGCCTCTTTAAGAAATGAGTCAAGGAAAGGCCACATTAATTTAAAAAAATCAAGCTGGGAGAGGAAGACCCTCAGCATTGCTGTTCTAAAGAGAAACAGTTACCATTAACATTGACTCCAAGCCAGGAAGGGCCCAAAATACATTTGTTAAGTGGGGTTTGGGCAGGGACTTAATGTTGTTCAATCTATGAGCTTCAGTGTGAACTGGGTTTAAGATTTTGAAAAAGAAAGGAAGGGAGGAATGGAAGGAAGAAAGAAAAAGGAAGAAGGAAGGAAGCTAAGAAAAAGAAAGAAGGAAGGAAAGAAAGCTATTCATATATACATACATATATGCACATACATGCATATATGCACACATACATACATAAATATATACTTTTCATGAGATTTTACTCCTAATCTTGTTTTTATGTTTGTGCATATCTCTTTTTTTCCTATGTATCCTAACTGCTCTATTTGCTTCTACCTACTACCTTGCCCTCCTATTACTTAATCTATCACCACTCCAGCAATCCCTCTCTAATCTTTTCATTCCCCTAACTCTAAACACCCTTCTACACCTCACTTTTAAACTATTCCTTCACTTTCCCCTCTAAGGAGCCATACTTTATCCTCTTCACCCTCCCTATCCACTTAGAGTTTTATTTCTTTTTTAAATTTATAATTTAAATATAATTATAAATTATATTATAAATAAATTAAATATAAATTATAGAATATTAAAAATATAAAATAATAAAATTTTATAACATAAAAAATAATTCATAAGACTTTTATACTCTTCACACATACATACATACATACATATATATATATATTCCCCTCTATTCCCCTGGTGCTCTATTCACTGTACCACCTAGCCTCCCCTCCAAACTTTCTTATAAGCTACCTAATTACTGGTAACAATCTTAGATAAAGGTTTTACATTTTCCATACATAAAAGGTAAACATTCTATCTTTATTGAGTCCCTTGTAATTGGTCATTGGTATGTACCTTAAGTTTTTCTTGGGTCTTATATGTAGAATCTTCTATTGAGTTCAGGGTTTTGTTTTGTTTGAACAGAGTCCTGAAAGTCTGACAGTTGATCAAATGTCCATTTTTTTCTTTCCATTCAAAATTATGTTTAGCTTTGCTGGATATGGTATTTTCTACCAGAGGCCCAGTTCTTTTCCTCTTTGATATATGGTATTCTAAGATCTGTTATCTTTTAGTGTCACCAACACTAGGTCTTGTGTGATTCTAGTTGTGGTACCATCACATGTAAATTTTTTTTCTTGTTTCCGTAATATTTTGTCCTTGATCTGGGGGTTTTGGAATTTAACTATAATATTCCTGTGAATTATATTTGTAGGATCTCTTTTAAGTGGTGATTGATAGATTTTTTCTTTTTCTACTTTCCCCTCTTGTGCCAATGCTGCAGCACAATTGTCTTTATTTCTTGTATTATTATATCAAGATTCTTATTCTTATCAGACCTTTCAGTAATTCAATTATTCTTGCTTTCTTTTCTTTATCTATTCTTTAGATCCATTGTTTTTGTACTGAGATATTTTGTATTCTCTATTTTTTCAGTATATATACATATATATGTATGTGTATATATATGTATGGGTATGTATATATACATACATACACACACACACACACACACACACACACACATATATATATATATATATATATAATCTTCATCTCTTATAACTTCAGTTGTTTCCCCTTGCCCAATTCTGCTTTTCAAGGAGTCATTTTCTTCCTTAAGATTCTGGAGCTCCTTTTCTAATTGGCTGCCTTTCTTATCATAATCTTCTTGCTTTTCTTCTATTATTCTTTTTAATTTTTCATCCATCTCTCATTTGATTTTTAAAGTTTTTTTAAGTTCTTCAATAAATTCTTGTTTGGCACATGACTATTTGACATTACTCTTTGGGGCAGAAGAGGGTTCTTTGCATCAGTATCCTCCTCTGAAGTCAAAGCCTGGTCTTCACTTTTCCAATAGTAGCCCTCTATGGTTAAATTCTTTCTTCTTTGCTTGTTTTTTTTTGTTAATAATTTAGTTGTAATAATCACCTCTAGTCCTGGGGTATAGGAGATGGTGCCTATGGTCTCTCATTGTCTTCAGTTCTCCACTCTGACCTTAAACTGAAATAAAGATCTCCAGCCTCCTGTAAGTGGCCGCAGTCAGCACCATCCCTACCCCACTGCTTCTGCACTCAGCAGGCATGTGCTCATTCCTTCTGGCCCCTGCTGATATGCACAGAACAGCTGGATCTGGCATTCCTTGTCAGGAAATCTTTCCCTAGATATTCCCCAGCTCAGATGCCCAATTCCCTCATTGTCCTGGGGTAAAAGTTCCTGGGGCTAGGGACAAGGCAACATCCTAACTCAACTACCCCCAGGGCTTGCCACTTGTTAAAGTGAATTCTAGCCTGGAAGTATTTACTTTCACAGGGAGGAAGTCTGGTCTGGGGATTTTTCTTCAGGTCTTCTTAGATTGTCCCATGAGGACCCATTTTCTGCCCCTACTCTTATTTGATTTCATGGCTCTATGTTCACCCAGAGGTGCTATTTTATCTCTTTTGTGGAATAAAATCTTGAGACCTTGAAATTTTCTGACCTACTCTGACATCCTCAGCATCCTCTCCCTTCAGTTTCTTTTTATGTACTGTCTCTCTCATTCGATGTTGCCTTTCTTTGCATTCTCAGTACTTACTAGGGTGCTTGGCACATGGAAGGTGAGCAATAAATATTTATTTACTATTGATCCTTCTGTGTATGTAAAAAATGTTTGAATGATTTCCTTTCCTTTTTTTAGTATTTGCCCCCATAAAAAACTCACTTATTTCTGATAAATAAGCACAGTTTAGCAAAACAAATCTGTACATTGTCTATATCTGAAAATGTACATCTAATTTTGATTCTTAAAGCTATCATCTTTCAGAAAGTAAGTAGTATCTTTCATTGTTGTTTCTCTGGAGTCTTGGTTGGTCATTGCAGTCATCAGAATTCTTGAGTATTTCAAAAAGTTTTCCTTAACATTGTTGTAGAGTCATTTTACAATTTGTTTGGCTGGTTCTGCCCAATTCCCTTTCTACATGTTCATAAAACTTTGCCAAATTTTTTCTGAATCCTCTTTTTTCCCATCATTTTTTATGGTGCAGTAATATTGAACAGATGGGTGGTATAGTAGTTAGAGATTCATACCTGGAGACAGAAAGACCTGAGTTTAAATCCAGTCTCAGACACCACCTGGGTAATTGTGGTCAAGTCACTTAACCTCTGCCTGCCTCAGTTTTCCCATCAGTAAAATGGGAATAATACTAGTACTTACCTTACCAGAGTAGTTGTGAGAATCAAATTAATAATCATTGTAAGGTGCTTAGCAAAATACTTGGCACATAGTAAGTTCTACATAAATGTTAGCTATTAATATTATTATATTTTGTTTGTATGCCACAATTTGCTTAGCTCTTCCCCAGTTCTTTGCTGCACCAAAAGTGCTACTACAAATATTTAACATGGGTTCTTTCCATTCCTTTGTGATTTCTTTGAGGCATAGGAGTGGTATCATTGGGTTTAAAATGATCCGCAGTTTAGTGACTTTTTGAATACAGTTTCAAATTGCTTTCCAGAATGGTTGGACCAATCTACCAACAATGTGTTTGTCCTACCACATCCCCTCCAAAAATGAGCAGTATTCTATTTTTGTCATCTTTGCAAATTTTATGGGTATGAAGTAAAACTGAGAGTTGTTTTAATTTGCATTTCTCTTATTATTGGATATTTAGAACATTTTTTTTATTACTGTTCCTGATAGCTTGAGTTCCTTCCTTTGATAACTGTCTATTCATATCCTTTGACCATGGAAGGCATTCCCTCCTTACCTTAATCAGGCCAGCATTGAAGGAAATTGTCATACGACTAACCAATGTTATGTGAATATATTCTTTTGGATTATGAGAAAGGCATAGGTTTTAAGACCCATTTTCTCAGCATAAAATGCCTTGGCATTTTCTATGCTTTTACAATACTGTTTGCTATGTTGTTGCACATCAGTTTTTTTGTATGTAAATAAATGCCTGTATCTGTATATCTCCACAATTCAAATCTTTTAGATATTCATAAAATCTTGATGGTTTATACACAGTGGGAAAATGTTGATTTTTGCATTATTTCAGTTACAAATCAGGTCAGATTTTTTAGATTATAAAGACATCATGAACTAAGAAACATGACATTCAACTCAAGGTATTATGCAAAATATCTATTAATAATTATTTTCTATATTTCAATATCTAATTTGAAAATATATAATAGCTAAAATTTATTTAGATTCTTGCAAGATGGTAGGGGGTGTTAACTGTAACTTCAAAGATTTGTACGGATTAAATGATATGACAATAATAACATTGTCAGAGAGTGTTAAAGCCAGAAGTAGAACTAAGATCTTTTTTCTCCTGCTTCAGTGTGCTTTTAACTCTTTTGTAAATCTTAAAACACCATATAAATGTGAGTTCTTGATCATATTGTTTCCACTGTGGTGTGCTATGATACTGAATCCCTGTTGGCTAAATTTTGCAGCTACCTGGCTTCTGTCATGAGGCATTTAATACATTAATTGAGGACAATTAATGCCTAGATAAAAAATTCTAAATATTGTGTTGTAGTTCTAGCTCATCATCAAAGAAAAGAGATTATTCTTGGACGATTTCTTTTCTTTAAATAATATGAACCCAACTCTTGTCTTGCTTGAGGTACCTGAATTTTTTATTTCTCTTTTAATAAGTTTCAGAAAGACCTTTCAGGATTTTAGAGGTCAGTAATTTCATTTTGCATGCTTAAATAATCATGTGGTATTGGAATGGCTATTCTGTTAAATACAGGAAATGCTGTGCTTTGCCATTCTTCATAAATTGACAGAAATTAATATTTTTGTTTTTTTCCTTTGCCCCATCTTTCCCTCTGATATGCTTGTTACCTTTATAAATGAAACCACCATATAGCTGTTGCTGCCTAAAACACCATATTCACACATGATCCTTTGGCATGCTGTAGTATAAAATGAGTGGAGAAAGATGATTTATTGTAGAAGAAATCTCTTGGGGGCGGCCAGGTAGCTCAGTGAGTAAGAGCACCAGCTCCAGTGTTGGGACGACCTGGAGATCAAATCCTGGGCTCAGACACTCAGCACCACACCCAGAAATAACTGGCCGTGTAACCTTGAGCAAGTTACTTAACCCCGATTGCTTAAAATAAAAAAAAAAGAAATCTCTTGGAATTATCCATTTTATATATATATATATATATAGGTATATCGATCCAATGTAAACAAATAACTCTCAGATTGTTATATGTATGATATTTTTTAAAAATAAGTTTATTATAGAAGACTAATAGGCATTTGTATAACACAATGGCTAGATTACTGGATTTGGGGTCAGGATCTAAAATTCTGTATCAGGAATATCTGAATTCCAAGCTGGCACCAGAAAAAGAAAAATTATTAACTATGTGATCATAGACAGGTTATTTAACTGCTATCTGCCTGTTATTTTAGCTGTAAAATGGAGACAATAATAACATCTACCCATCAGGGATGTTGTGAGGATAAACTGAGTTAATATTTGTGAAGTGTTTTGCAAGCCTTAAGGTGTTATACAAATGCTAGTTATTCTTATTATTAATAGTAATCAATTGGCAACGGAACCCACAGGAGGCGTGCCTCCTGAACTCTCTTTGAAGAAAATACTTGCTTCCCAGAATTTACTAATTTATAGCAAGGACTTCACTGCTTTGAGTATTAGATTATTCAACTACTTTATTCATGGCCAGCAAAGAATTACTGTCTTACTAGCTTTTTCTCAGAATAGGTTTGGAAAGTAAAATATATCATTGGAAGTATTTTTCTTCCACTGAAACCATGGTGAATTTTTAGAGTTAATGATCCTGCATGGGGCCTTTTTTGAGTTAAATGGTAATGTTGGTTCTTTTCAGAGATGTTTTTCCTCATTAGAGTATGAATGGATGATATATGGTTGCAACGAATTCTCCAGATCCATGTTTCTTCATGTGTGTGATGTTTACTGCAAAATAAGAAGGAAGGAAATGATGTCCCTGGATAACAAAGTACCTTTCAAGATACTGTAAAGTTATCACTAGAGAAAAATTGTGTTCAGTGTTATTTTTGTGAAGTGTAAAGATAACTGAACAAACCCACAGCATGTTTCATGTAATTTGGACATAGTGGAAATCTCTAAAGCTATTGTCCACTTTCTCATTGGTATTAGTACATGGGTAATGAAGTACCATAGCTGATCATGAAAAAACAAGGCCATGTTTAAGCTAAAGCAATATTTGAACAAAGTTTGTGACTACCATGATCCTCAGATTCTTAATTCTATATTTTCTTTTCTTTAGTCCTTAATTGAGGAAGCCTCCTAGACCACTCAATCTGCATTGGGACTTGGCAGACAGACTGTATAACTGCTGTGGGTTGGATTCTTTACAAAATAATGACCTGATGGTCTAGAAAAAGGGTGGGGGAAGTATGTTAATATGAATTATATATACTTTTCCATTGAAACTCACATTGAAAGGATTTTTTTCTTTTAACTCATTCACTAAGGTAGGTTTACTTTGTAAGTCTTGACTATAGGTATGTTTACATAACAGCAGGAAATTCAGTATTCAGATTTTAGTTTCCTCAGTATTTTTTTTAATACTAAAATAATTCAGTGATTTTGGTTAACTGAAATTTACCTTCTCACATTATTTTGGGGAATATTTGATATTAACGTCATTGTCACTCTTTCTCTCTGTAACACCACTCCTTCCACAAACTGTGCACAAGTTGTGTGTGTGTAAGCATGTGATATTCTTTCCTCCCCTTAAAAAGAAGTGGTTAGGGGGTGGCTAGGGGGTGGTTAGGTGGTGCAGAGCACTGGACCTGGAGTCAGGAGGACCTGAGTTCAAATTTGAGCTCAGACACTTAACACACAAACTAGCCGTGTGACCTTGGGCAAGTCACTTAACCCCAATTGCCCTCCAAAAAAGCCAAAAAAAAAGTGGATAATAGATGGATTGAAAAAAATAAATAATGAATAGATGGATAAAAGAGTAATTGTATTCAATACTTCGCTATTATAGTTTCCTTCAAAAACCTATTTTATTTGATTTTTTAAAATTCTGATTTGATTTTTCAAACAAAATTTGAAGTAAATTTGTATTCATGCTGAACTCCATACAAGGAACATTTTCTACTGTTCTCACTAGAGATTTCTCAATTTGACATTTACGAAGTCTAATCTTAACTCCATTATGAAATTGTGATATTGTGAATTTAGGATTTAAAGCTGGGGTGATAAAGATGTAGGGGTTTGGAAATGCCCTTCAGTGAAAGTGTTTGACTTTTTAGATTATTTTCTTTAATATGGAAATATGGTATACTGGAAACAGGACTGACCTCGGAGTGAAGGAGAGGATCTGAAATCTACCACTGAAGTTAACTTATTTAACAATAAACCAGTCATTTAATCTTTCTAAGTGTCAGTTTTCTTTCCTGAAAAATGGGGATGGAAATTTCTGTAGAATTTACCAAACAATGTTATTGTATGAGGATCAAATGAAATAATATTTACACACGACCTGGTGAACCTTCAAGTACCATAAAAATAAGTCCTGTCATTTTTATAAGAATGATCATAACTTCCGGTCATAGATTAAAGCAGCAGCAGTACTTATACCACTGCTGATACAGCTGCTATTTGGTTTTCTTACACTACTTTTTTGCTAATATCACCACAGCATACTGGACATTCCCAGTTGTAAAAACTGGAACATTGTGAAGTCAAATAATTTCTTAAAGTTCATTCCAATTTCTGCTGAATCTCAATGGTGTAAAAGATATCTATTGGCATTTTAAGAATAAAAGCAGAAGATATGAATCAAACTATTTTTTAACTAACCTCATTATTTTTGTGACACAGAGGTAAAAACCACATCCCCCCATTTTTACATTTATGAATGTCATATTTTAATAATTGCAAATCATCATGCCAGAGGAAACAGGTATAATGTACTGAAGATTTGGGTGGGGAAAGGATTGTTTATTTTTATTTTTCTGAAGAAGAATATTTGAGTCAGATGTTTTCCCATGTCTGGAAATTATCTCAGTTTAAATATGGTAAAACAGAATTGTCAGTAACCACTGGATGCAGTGTCCCTTCACAACTGATGAATGGGTGTTTTGCAAGTCATTGCTACCTTTCCAGCTCCTGAGAAACTGTAGAAAGCTAGCATAGTGTGTTGGATCTGGCACAAATGACAAAATCTTTCCTAATCTTAGTGCCTTCCCTTTGAAACTATGCTCAATTTATCCTGTAGATATTTTGTCTGTACATTCTTCTTTGCATGTTGTCTTGTCTATTAGATTGTGAACTCCTAGAGAGCAGTGAATGTGTGTGTGTCAGTGTGTGTGAGATCCTTTGTGCTTAGCACATAGTAAGTACTTAATAAAAGTGTGTTGACAGACTGCCTGTATACAAATGCTCTCCAATGCCAGTGTCATACAAGGCCCTACCCTTGCTGGAGGATCTTATAAAAACTCTGGCATGTTGTGTGGTATTGCCAGCCTGCCATCTGTTCTTCAGCTGGTGTGAAAAACACTCATGCAAGCATTAAAAAATGGCAATGTTCTTTCATAAAAAATGTGGCAGGATTTTTTGCCTTTTCCCCTACATGCAGGGAGGAGAAGCAGGAATGGCTTTAGCCACCAGCTATTTCAATCTCACGGTTTCACAGCTGCTTATGGTAGAAAGAATTTTGAGTTTTAGTGAACACTTTTACCATAAATAGCCAGCATTGGCTTTATTGTGCCCTGCAATTCTCAATGGCATTTTATCTGAGTAACCTTACATATGTTTTAGTACCTTTACTTTGGGCAGGTGGTGATGTCTGATCTTAGAGGAAAAAAAAAGTTACTTATAAAAAAATAAAAGTAGCATGCATCATTCTCTCCTAGAAATATACTATTTAGAATCTTCATAGTAACATTTACTATCTTCAGCATTCTAACTTGTGAAAAAAAATGTAGACCAAGCAAGACTTGTATTAGTTTGTGGGAAAATGAGGAGGTAGAATGATACACAAGGAAACAGAAACATAGGCACAAAATTTATACATTCTCACTTCAAATGCAGAAGAAGAAGCTACTAGAAACTGCATAGCTTTGGCAAGTACCAGTTAGCTCAACTCTGGAAGCGAGAGAAATATTTGATGACATAGTCCTGGCATGAACAACTTTTTGCACCTTTCATCATGAAAAATTACTAGCAGTTTAATGAGCAAATATAAAAATGATATATACTAATATTACTATATCAACCACAAGGATACTGCCATCTCTGGGTGAAATGGAATAGCTCATAAATGGTATAATACTAATGGAGAACATGAAGAGAAGAATACTTTATGAACTTTAAACTAGAGTTTGAATCCAAGTTAGAAAAATAAAATTCTATGAATTAGTTACCAAGGTATGGTCAGAATGTTAAGTGCAGTTTTAAGTTGCATTGGTTTATGTTTGTATGTTTTAATGATATTCAGGTATGAAGGAATGGCTAAGTTACCAGGAGAATCTGGCTAAATGTGTGAGCTAGAAGGTCACTCCTGTAACTTAAGGTATATATTACTGTTTTGATTTGGTGTTTATGATGATAAAACCCGATTGCTATTTGTTGAGATGGTAGACCTGGTTCTGTCTGAGTTCTTTTTTTTCTTTTTTTTTTTTAGGGCAATTGGGGTTAAGTGACTTGCCCAAGGTCACACAGCTAGTTTTTGTGTTGTGTCTTAAGCCGATGTGAACTCAGGTCCTCCTGAATCCAGGGCTTGTGCTCTATTCACTGTGCCACCTAGCCACCCCTCTCTGTGTTCTTAAAGACAGATTTTCACCTAAAGATATCTATGAATTCCTCAAGAAAGACAAAGGGTTCCCTGGGAACCTGCCTGTTTTATATAAAGGTACTATGGAGTCTGTAGTCATAGTGTGATGACTTCTTTTATTTTAAAAATAGAAGTAGGAAACTGAGTAAAGGCAGAAGGGGAAAGCCGGGGCTTGTTAATTTTGCTCTGCACCTAACACCTTGCCCCCAAATTTAGAAGCTTAATACATTTATCAGTTTTCAAGGAAAGAAACAAAATAGAGGAAGGCAACAACAACAAAAAGAGGAAGTACATGCCTGGAATTCATGTCATTTCAACAAGCTTTTCTTAATCATCAGGAGTAATAATAATTACAGCCGACATTTACATAGCACTTTTAGGTTTGCAAAGTGATTTATGAATATCATTTCATTTTGTCCTCACAAAATGACGTCAGCTATTATTATCCATGCTAAAGCATGATGGGGAAATTGAAACAGACAGGTTGAGTAATTTGCCCAGAGTCACAGGGTTGGATGAGAGAAAAAGTTTAGAGAACACCCTGTCCCTGCCCTTATGTGGTTTAACATCTAGTAGGAGAAAAGGCACATGCACACATTGCAATAATAAACAGTATTACCTGATAAGGGTCCTAGGTCTCAGGGGGGAAGTGACCAGTTTATAGGAAAAATCAGGTGAGGCTTCATGTAGGCAATGACATTTGAGTTTGGATTTAAAGGAATTTAATAAACACAGCCTAGGAGAAGGAAGTTTATTTCAGTCATAGGGAACAATGTGAGCAGAGCTCAGAGACTGGAAAACATAATCCAATTGACAATATTTCATCCTGACTGGAATGGAAAGTGCATAGAGATAGTGATGTGAGATGAACCTGGGAAGATAAGGCCCATCTGATACGAAGTTACTATAGTAACTCAGTAGGGTGGTACCAAGGGCTCATGCATGGGCTATTTTAGTGAGAATAGAAGGAAAATATGGATGGAGTCAGATGTTTAGGTAAAGTTAAAAAAAAAAACAACTTGGGTACTTGGATATGGAAGGTGAGAGAACGAAAGATGTCATGAAAGTTTTGACAATGTTAAGTTGAATGAATGGTGGTGCTACAGACATAAATAACCATAGACATAAATAAAATGAAGGAGTAATGTAGTTTTAGGGGAAAGTATAATGTTTGGTTATTAACAAATTTTGTTTCTGATGGTGATGGAACATCCAGGTACAATAGCTATTAATTAGGCAATTAGAAATGTATGTGTGGACCTCAAGAGGGAAGGCAAGACTGGAATTAGAGGTTTGAGAATTACCTGCATAAAGGCAAAAGATGAAAACAGTTTAGTGAATGAGATGACAGAGGCATAGAGAATAGAAAAACAGGAGGGCTGAGGGATAATTTTGGGGAATCCTCATTTTAGGGATTTAGATAGAGGTTGAAAAACAACACAACAGTCAGTAGAGGAGAAGCACAGTAAAAAGGTTTAGGGGGAAATCACAAGAACATGCTATCTGGAATTGACTAAAGATAATCCAGTATGGGTGAAACCATTGATTTACAACCTGAGGTCCAGACCCCAGGTCATTAATGCTCCTTTGCAAAGACTTAGAGGGAGACAAGTAAATCTGGTCAAGCCAAGTTATTAAGTATCTTCCTGGGTCATATACAATATGGGAGAAAGCTCTGATAACTGGACATATTTCTATTAACTTCCTTTTCCCTTCTCTCATAGATAAAACAGAACCATATCTGGAATTAATGCATTGCTACTGCTGTCCATACCTAGTGACACTATCATGTACATGGACTTCCTTTTCTTTTGGAATTATCTTAATAGTAAAATAAAAAAAAGACTTATGAATATAGTTCTGTTATTTTATGTGTGATTGTGAAAATCACATGCCATGATAAATGGATTTGGAGCCTGATGACAGCACCAAACCACTAACTGATAGCCACTACTCTAAGCTACATCCCTGTATTATCGGGATTCAAGGTTGTACATTACAAATAAGAGATGGATACTAGAATGAAGGGTGGCAGATCAGCCCCAAGGGTAATGCCAAATTCAAGAAAAGAAGAAATTAAACAAGAACTAGAAAGTCAAAAAGTAGAAGTAACATGAATGAAATTAGAAGAAGAGCCTGGGAAACATAAGTTTTATTGCTTAATGAGATGAATGATTTGCCCTTCTCAGTATTTAATATTTGGCATCAATGATAATAATGGTAATGATAGATTACAATTATGTATTGCTTAAAGGATTATAAAGTGTTTTCCTTTGAATAATGCTTCGATGTGGATAGTAATAAATTACTGAGAGTATTTGCTTTTTCATCTTGATGTCAATCAATATTCTCCTAAAATATCTGTCAGCCAGGAATCTAAACCTGTTTGGACCATTATATGAACATAAACCTATATCAGACTTTAGTATAGTAAGTTCTGTATTTAATGCCCACTGTGTGGAGTATACATACACACACATACAGATTTTTTTTTTAATCTGAAGGGGTTTTTTTCCCCTACTTTGGCCTTTTATTTTTTCAAATTTCATGAGGGCTTTCTTTAATTTAATATGAGGATGGTAACTAAAGATAGGGAGAACAGGGTTGTGCAACATTTTTATGTATCAGGGAGAATGTTATTTGGGCAAAAAAAGGACAGAAAAAAACATGGGTTATAGGGAATTGAAGCATAAGATAGGTAAAATAATATTAAGGAAGCACCTTACTGACTTTGATGAATTCAAGACACCTGGTCTGGCTGAGCTATCCAGAGTACTGAAAGAACTGGCAGATGTTATTACTGAGACTCAGTCAGTGAAGTTTAAAAGATCATAGAGTGTTTGAAAACAGGATTTATTATCATAAATTTCACAAAAGGGAATAGAATAGAGCCTACAATCTTCAGGCCAGTCAGTTTAATTTTGATTCTTAGAAAAAATCTCCAGCATATTATTAAACAATTGGTCAGTGAATGCTCAAAAAAGGAATTGGTGATAACAAAAATCCAGCATAGTTTTGTCAATAAGAGGGAGTGATAGAAAAATTCCATTTCCTTTTCTGATGAGAAACCAGGCTGGCATGTTAAAAAGAACACTGGAGATATCATTTACCTTGATTTTAGCTAAGCATTTGATAAAGTCTCTCTTGCTAAAACTCATGGAAAATATGGAGAGATTTCATTATATTATATTATACTTAGATGGATATGAACCAAAATGTATGGTCAGACCTAAAAATAATCATTAATATGTCCATATCAATTTGAAAGGAATTTTCAATGGAAAGTCTGAGGCTCTGTGCTGTTAAACATTTTCATTAATCATTTGGAAAGGGGCATAGAAGGCATGCTGATAAGCTTTGTAAATAACAGAAAACCAAAAGGGATAGGTATACAACTGATGACAGGGTCAGGATCCAAAAGGATTTTGAAAGGCTAAGACAATTGACTACATTTAATAAGAAAAAAAAATTAATAAGGATACGCATTTGTAAAATCTTAAAATTGGGTTAATAATAAACTTCATAAATATAACATGGAAAAAAAAACATCTAAACAGCATTTTATTTGAAAAAGGTCAAAATGAGTCAACAATGTGATGTGACAACGAAGTGTGACCTAACTGAAATCTAAGCTACTTTAAAGAAACTATGGTATCCTAGACAAGGAAAATGAGTTGACTACTGTCCTGTGGCTTGGATAGTTTATGTATGGAGTAGTGTGTGTTTAGTCCTGAGTTTCATTTTTTTAAGAAATGATGCTAATAAAATGGAGCCTATTCAAATGAAGACAGCCAGGATGATGAATTTCCTCAAAATCATGACAATGAGGATTGGGTAAAGGAATTGAGGATTCTTGCATTGGAGAAGAGAAGGTAAAGGAGTAGAAAAAATAGTTGTGTTTAAGTATTTGAAAAAGTAGTCATATAGAATAAGGATGAGACTTTCAGTTTTTGATGTCTAATGGTTGTCATGAATGATAAATAAAAACTGGAAAGAAGTAAATTTAGATTAAGTTTCAGGAAAAGAAATAAAACATTCTAACAAATAGAGTTGTCCAAAAGTGGATGGATATTGCCTCATACATGTTGTGTGTGTGTGTGTGTGTGTGTGCTCACACACACATATCCCCCCCTTCCCTCATGGAGAATGTAATGTAGGGAGTCTTTTTTTTTGGTCTGTGTATCCCCATGTCTTAGCAAAGTACCGGGTACATACTAGGCACTTAAAATGCTTGCTGATTGACTGAAAAAATGGATTTCTCTTTATAACCATAGGTGGAAAAACTCAGCAGAATATATACACTTTCCACAGAAGCATATTTAGTACTGAGGTAAAGAAAAACTTTGTAACCCGCATTGACAAGTACAATAGACTGCCATATAGAGGTGATTGCACTCCCTCTCCCTGGCAGTTTTCAAGCAATTTTTTTCCCAGATATATTGGAGCAGGGATTCTTATTCAAGGATATTGGACATGATGGCTTTTGAGGTCCCTTCCAACTCTGAGATTGTTGGGATTTTAATGTAATGCACAATAATAGTTTATATTAATGCAGTACTTAATGGTTTACAAATAATGCAATTTACATACAGGAAAATAAAAGAACTTTACATATGTTATCTCATTTGATTAATGAGTCTATATACTCTAAGCATCCTGTTTATAACTTCATATGTTTGGGTCATATTACCTTCACCTTTTTTTTTTTTTTTTTTTTTTTTTAGGGGGAAGGGGAAGGCAATTGGGGTTAAGTGACTTGCCCAAGGTCACACGGCTAGTATTTTGTGTCAAGTGTCTGAGGCTGGATCTGAACCCAGGTCCTTCTGACTCCAGGGTCAGTGTTCTACTAGTTGTGCTACCTAGTTTCCCCCATACCTTCATCTTTCTATGATCAGAAGAGCTAGATTTTCAAGTGCACCTACTCCTTTTGAATTTTTATGAATAAAATTGCTTAAAAGACTTATTTATTAGCAGGTCTGTGCACCAGATTCATCAGATTTTCTCAGACTCTTTTTTTGGCCATCTAAATTCTAGAGTATACCTGATTTTTCACACTGCTTGGTAGCTTGAGTGTTCTGGAGACACTGAAAGTCCAATGCTCCAAAAGGTCAGTAGAGTCAGCAAAGGATTTTTTATACTTTCTGTAGGCTAAATATGAGCAAAATCAACAGTTCTTAAATGACTGGATAGAGAGCCAAAAGAACAGATTAAAGTCAAATTATTGGTTACTTAGACTATTGGAGTTATTCATTCTAAAGAACTAGACCAAGGCACAACCAAACTTATCATTTTTACTTTTCATAACCAATTGGTTAACTGCATATAGACAGAGAATGAGTAATTTGTATTCTCAAAAGATAGCTCTCTTTTTTATTATGTCCTTTCTTGCTCTCTCTGACACTGCTGAGCTTTAAAACAATTGTTTTTTTCAAGAGAATTTTGTTTTCATATTGAGTCCCTTGAATGTAGAGCAAAGGAAAGAAATGGACCCATTACGGATTTTATTTTAGCTTTTTCATGAATAATAGACTATTTCTTATAGTATTTCTTATAAGACCTCAGAATTAGAAATAAGATGTGTGACACCAAAGTTGTAGAATATCTTTGGGAGATATTGTAGATCTATTTCAAAGGGAGGAGGGAAACATTACCTCATGCAGCAATGAGCACCTTGGAACGATACAGTATAAAACCAAAGCCTAAATTTAACAATGCACTTGGCATACAGAACTAATATGATAATCAGTTCCTGGTGTTGGCTATATTTTTTTGTTTAGTTTGGTACCGTTCACATTTTGTCCTATGTCTGCTCAACAATTGTTAAATAAAATCTTTCAGACGCCAACATCTTAGGTTTGGGTAGACTGGTTTCAGAAAAGGGTACTGGGTTATAAAATAATGGACATTTCAGCAAAGGAATTTTGCTCTTGTAAAATTTAAATGTGTTTGGATTATGTTTCTAAAACCAAAAAGGCAATACTTATGAAATGTATTTTACTTTTATAAAACTGACCCCTGGGTCTATGATCAGATTCACCTATATTTGCAAAGCATAAGTATTTGACTACTTTTTTCTGCATACTAAAGGGAAAATATAATTTCCCTAGGTGTTATAATGGCTAGGTGATTAAGATTCAAGGTAACCTGTTCTTGATTATTCATGGACTGGTTATCCAGTTGGGAGATTATCTTTGTTTACTGTTTCATTTCTTCTCTCTCTCTCTCTCTCTCTCTCTCTCTCTCTCTCTCTCTCTCTCTCTCTCTCTCTCTCTCTCTCTCTCT